>NC_135774.1:24201098-24356107 GCF_028453695.1 Augochlora pura | reverse complement strand
TTTACGTAACCAGCTTCGTTTCTAGGTAGGCGCGCTAACGAGAGAGCTTCGCGCGGAACAATGGTAAACGAGAAATGAAATCGAGAACGGCATCGTGCCTTTGAAATATCGATAACCGTACTTCGGAACACGCGTATCGATCGAAATTCAATCTCGACTTCACCGGGGGGGGGGGGGGGGGGAAGCAGAGAGTCGGACGCGAAAATATTTATTGTTTATTTTCGACTTACTTCTCCGGACACCGTCGACACTATTCCATCAGATACGACGCACTGTATAAACATTGCGCGCGGGGACAAGCTTTCGAGAAAGTTACGATGCCACTGTTGTCGCAGCGAGAAGCAAAACTGAGTCAACACCTTTTAAAACGGTGCAACCCTTTTTCGGAACCCGGCTAAACGATCCGATTTGTTCGAAACAATAGTCCGTTAAACAACGATCTTTTAATTTCGCTATGCTTTTTAATCCTTTGGCTACGGCTGTCTTTGGCACGGCCGTAGTTTTTCGTTAGACATGCATTTCTGAGGAAGCAATCATTTTAACAACAATAATTTTAAGCTTTTTTTACAATATATAACATAAATATTTTACAATGTATGATCAATGAAATTTAATAATAAACGGGGGCGAAATTTGATCTTGACGCCTATTGGCGCCTACAGTACCGGGAAGCCAACATGTTTCGGACGCCATTAGGCGCCAACAGTAGTCAAAGAGTTAACGAAACTTTATCGAATGAATTTACGCACAGTGGGCCGCATTAATAAGTCAGAACGTGTACTTTAGATTCTACATAAGTTTTATTTGCATAATTTGTATAGTGTTATTGTTAATTGATATTAAACGAACTAGTGCTTAATTTTGCGATCCACAGTAAACGGATCTTCGGAATTTTCTACAAATCGAAATTAGAATATTTGACACGCGTTCCATAAAACCGTAATTAAAACCTGCCGAACCAAATTCGGTGTTTCGTTCACTGTAAAAGTCACAATCGCGACGGAAACGGCCGCGGCGAAATTCGGTTGTTTTCGTTGATAAAACACGCACTTTTAATTGCACATTTCCGGCCGGGTCATTTCTCGCGGAAGAGAAATTTCTCTACGGCGAGACCCGCGGGCGTTTCCCATATTTTATACTTCTCATGTGTAATCTTTATGTCTCGTAAATAAACGTGGAAGCGGCGTTAAGCGTCAGCCGGTGCCACGTTTTATAAGAATTAAGAGAAGAGGAATCGTCGTCGTTTCTGCTTGGTTAAATCAGTTCGCCCTTCCTTTCCTCTCCCCCTCCCCTGTTGTTGCCCGGTTAAATGGCCGTTTAATGCCATCGAAATTACGCGAACGTGTACCCCGCCGGCCACGTGTCACGATTTTTCGATCGACCGTGACGGAAAATTGTTCCGACGGCGCGACGTTATTGTTGCTAATCACGAGCGGTTCGAACGTATTTCGCGAACCGGCTCGATAACGACAAATGCGCCCGGCCGGGGGAGACCCTATTGTTGTACCGTTGCGGCGATTTCGACTATTCAGACCGAGAAATTTGCAACCCGGATTGCGTTGCCCAAATGGAAATCTGTTTAATAAATTAACACTAGGAAATCGATCTAAAGTGCCATTTACAGGTTCGGCAGCGCGAAGGCTCGGATTAACAATCGGGGTTGGTCCAATTTGAATAGTAGGCTCAGCGTGATGGAATATCCTGTCTGAGTAGCCGTGCCCGCTCGAAGTGGCGATTTATGGAAATAAATAAACCGGGCCGAAGAAAAACCCAGCTTGGATTTGACAAGCAATTAAAGTGACGTTAACATATTTAATTCGGAGAAAATGTCGAGCTCTGAATAGATTGACTGGTTGAATAAATTATCATTACACGCGGCAGAAAATATTCATATTCTCGCATATAGGACTAATAACCAGACTGATTAAATTAATGATTTTAAACAACGATGATACGAACAAATGGACTAGACGAGAAACGTTTCGACGAACAAATCCATAAAAATGTCCGCGCGCGCGAGCCGATTTCATTTTACCGCATCAACGTTACCGCAGTTTTTCGATTGTAAATTTCATAGCCGGCCGGCTCCCGGTGTTATATAACATTCGGTTAAATATTTTCGCCCGGCGACCGCGTCCATTCGATCTGGTTTCATTCGATAAAACCGTCGCCGAATAATTTTATACCGCATCAACAATCGTTCGCGCCGCCGTCGCCGCAAAATTCGCGGCATAGAGACTCGGCGGATATAAAACCAGAGACGCTGTCGCGTCCTCCGCTGTCCGCCAAACGTTGTTCCATCCGAGCTACCCGCAAGTTCGATTACATCCCGCAGTTTTTGGTGGGGAAAAAAAAAAATGTTCGCCCGCACGGCCGCTGGGGTGAAATATGTTACGCAAGAATATATTGACCCCCAAATTGGAGATTTTTTTTCATGGATGGCTCGGGCCGCGGTCGCCGAAAGAAAACGAATATTTTCGATGGAACTGCATAATATGTCATTTCCCTTTATCTCTGTGGAACTTTGTTAAACAAAATTATTCGAAATAGTGGACACCTCGATTTCGTTTCTCGTCGCAGAGCAAAGCTCTGTCAATCTAACGTTCATAGTTTTTATATAGTTAGATGAAAATTGGTAAAAAGCGATGAAATAATTATTTATGAGCTTGCAAAGTTCGATAATTCGATCTTTCTTAACCCCTTCCACTACAATAACGAGTCAGACTCATGGTGAAGATTTTATGCAAGCTCTACTAAGTATGAATATTATTCATTTCTTTTAAATCGAAGTCAAATTGAATTCTTTTGTTATCAAAGTCTAGAAACGGAAATAAATAAAGACAATAGAAGGAACAGAAATTATCTGGTCCTATTAAGGCAACGGAGGGTAAAAGGAGTCGTAGCGCAAGGGGTTAAGTTTGCATAAGAAATAGATAACTTGTCTATTGAATGATAGTCGAACAAAGTAAGTCACGATAAATAAATTCTTCAGTTGGAGAAATGGTGGAAAAATAAACTGTTTCGTTAAACGCGGTTAAATCAGATCACTTGAAGAATGCGCGTAATAAATAATTCAGTTTAAAGTTACACGTTATTGCAGCACCTTCCGCAACAAAATCCTCGCATCCATTTAACATCGTTACAGTATCACGCTTGTCATATTCATATCCGTCGCGAAAGCGTAAATCCCGCCGTTCAAGCATAGCAAAAGAGAAATGAACATAAAACTCGACCATAAGAAACACAAGCTATATAAAAAGGTCACAATTCTCTGGATAATCCCAACAGATTGACAATTCCGTAACAGAATCCTCGAATTCGGCTAAAGTCGCCGCGGTTCCGTGGCCCTATTCAGATTCGTCATAAATGCATAAAATCTAGGGACGACCAATCGATGCGCGCCATACATATTCACCCAACAAAATAGTTTACCCCCGACGACTCGAGCCCTGAAATTCCTGAGGGTAGCAAAGCAGAATTTACATTTCTGGCCGCGACGCATAAGGGAGAGAGCGAGCGGGTCCAGTGCCGACGCGGTACGATAAAAATGATAGGAACATATTGGAACAGGTTGCCAGTATAATCGGGCGGCGCGTAGAATGCGATGCCGGAAGGAGCAGCGCGTGCACAATACACTTGCCGGGCTGGCAAGCAACGCGTTCCTCGTTATGGATGCGATCGATTTTCAGCGATCGCTCAACGGGCGTCGCGCGCCCCGTGCCGCGTGTGCGGCCATTTTTCACCGGGGTTGGTCGTCGCCGTCGGCGCGCCGCTCCGAAAACGAGGCTCGTTATCGTGATTTTTCGTCCATGTTACCATTATACAAGTACGCCCTAACTACGTAACGGTAGACGTTCATTGGGGCGCGGCACGGTCCAAACCTCTCGCATAAACAGAACGCCGGGCAACCCCGTCCCTTTCCACGCGTCTGTCCGATAAATTCCGCATGATCGATGGATTGTTATTTACGGTGACTTTTCCGGCGCGATTCCCTCTTCCAAGCGAGTCCGCTGTCCCAAGAGAGCCTAATTTGCGCCCACTAAAAGTCTTTCGAACGCGGAAAGAGCAACGAGAAACGGAAGCTCGGTTTAGGAATGCGCCTGAACTGTATACAGCAGGCGATAATTACAGTTAGAAATTTGTCGTATAACAGCGCCACGTGCTCCTTAGTTATCAAACGAAAGTTTAAAGGGTTATTGCCAGGAAAGACTTCACTGAATCAAAAAGTCATCATTCTCGTTACTCGGTAAACGTTTCCTTATTGAAATATTTCAACAACTTCGTCTCGCTTTTTGCAAACGTCTTTCATATTCCTTCCTTCTTTTTCTTCGCGATCTTATTCTTCTTTAAACAGCTTCGAGAGCGCAAGAAAATTTTAATTAATTCCAGAAAGTTATTTCTACCCATCGTACTTTGAATACCCAAGGCAGTGTATTTATTTCGCAGACTAGAACTCG
Organism: Augochlora pura; assembly: GCF_028453695.1. Taxonomy (NCBI): domain Eukaryota; kingdom Metazoa; phylum Arthropoda; class Insecta; order Hymenoptera; family Halictidae; genus Augochlora; species Augochlora pura. Next base: position 24,351,650 of record NC_135774.1, on the reverse strand, counting down.
AGCCGGATCGCATGACCGAAGCCCAGAATCGAGAACTAACAGTTACGGAAGAACAGAAGTCGAAAACGATGCACGCGCGGCACGTGGACCGTGTTGAAAATAGTGGCGACTCCGTGGCGAGATAGATACCGGCGGGTCCATTATTTTTCCTTATCTGGCGGATCGATGCGCTCGCGAAAGCGTCTTTGGCAAGACCGCGGCGACCAAAAATTCGCGGTCTTTCGTCGTCGCGCGACCGTTTTAGCGCCCCCGACTCGTGGATAAAATATTAGGTTGTGCCATAGTTTCTTCCCCGCCACGCTATGAGTGACACTAAGTGGCTGTGTTTATATGAACATGCAGGCTAATCTCTTAGCCGTTTATGGCATCAGTTTTAGTCGTCCCAGAGCTCTTTCAAAGTACGTTTCGTTAGTGACAAAGTCTCTTTTAAAATTTGTTCTGCACCGTTCAATATGGAGAGCCAAAAGAAGCGTTTTCGTTCGTATATAACATAATAAATCCACCTTGAACAACAAATATCGTGTATTAATTTCGCATGAAAAAAAGGGAAGGAACTTATAGGACACCGTAATAATTTCGAAAAATCGAGCCGCGACGCGGAAAGAGTCAGCGAACGGGAACGCCGAGCGCAGCCGAAGCGCGCGTTCCGCCAGGAATTGCGAACGAGCGAAAAAAGCGTTGTCGCAGCCGGAAAGGGAGACGTCCTCTCTTTTTGCGAGGGGGCGTCGCGCGTCGGTGGGCCGAGCGCGGCCCTATCAGCCGGCGATTGAAGCCCGGCAAGATAATTAATTCAATTAACGCGACCGAGTCCGCGCATGCATTAAATACACTAAAATGATTCTAATTAAAATCGACGAGGAATTACAGCCGCAAGGCTCGCGCGGTAACCGCCGGCAACGGGTGGTCGGCGCGAAGGGCGGCGAGAGAGATAGAGAGAGAGAGGGAGAGAGAGAGAGAGAGGGCCGGGAGGTCATAAGTACGTGTCACCGTGTCCACCCCGTATTTCTGCCAAAAACCGTGGACTGTACGCGGCGGCCGACCTGTAATCGAGAATGCCCGTATTGGTCGCCGTTAAAAATGCACGGAACTGGGAAATTGCGTAGGAACAACAATAGCTGGTGCAGCGGTACACAAATGGTCCGTGGAGATTGCAATCGGCGCGGGGCAATAATAGAGCGTTTTCAAAAAGCGCCGTCCTCATCGTCATTTTAAATATTTATAACCGGCCGAGTTTACGCAGTTGGCCAGTTAATGCTCCGTCAGAGATTCCTGTGTACGTAGCCATTATACCTAATGGCGCATTGTTGCATCGCTATAGAACCGCCCGGTGTTCACCTATGCATCCCGGCGAAGATAACGTTCGCCAGATCTATTCCCGCGTTATACTACCGACCGTGCTCGAATCTCCGGTTAGCTTTTCTTTTTGGTAGTTACGACGCGTTTCTGCAACACCTTCGCCATAACGCGATCCAACGTGCGCACGGTGACTGGCATTAACGCTATATTTACGGAGCTCTAAAAGCTGCTGTTTTATGTTAGTTTGCGAAAGTAACAATGAGACGTTTATGCAGATTTTTAACGAGTTTAAAAATCTGTCGATATTGAAGCAACGTCATTGTTCGTTAAAATTCATTATATTTAATCGACTTATACAAATTTTATTAACCTGTTACCTGCATACAACGTGTATACACGTCGCAAGGAAATGGCAATTTTACATCTTATAATAAAAATATTTCTTCTATGATTTATGTCAAAATACTTATGGTGACGTATTTGTAAATTTCGCACGCTTCAGGATAATTTTAGAACAATTGTCAAAAAGTTTATACAAAGTATAATCGATAAAATTCGTAACAAAATTTATCTTCGAGATATATCGTCGCAGTTATCTGGTTGAAGCTGTGTATGACTATAAAGATGTTGTCTAAGGTTTCGAGTATTAATCGAGACGCGGGATTGCAAAAATATAAATCTACCAAGTCGACTTAAAAATAAGTTCAATTGATTGTATGAAATAATAAAACGCGAGCGAACCGTTAATTTACAACCGTGTGACAAAGATGTCACGTTGAAATGATGGCGTTAGCCAAACTTTGAACAGTAGATAATAGGGGATCAGGAGTAAAGCGCCACTCTGTATACATGTGGTAACTGTGACTACAACTTATTAGCAAGTTATTACCCTTTCAACTTGCTACCGGGCGCATGTACGAGCACGTATCCCGGGACCTACGCCCGTTTCCTATACTTCTATTTGTTCACACGTCCCCTGGTTTGTGGCTTTCGCGGGCAAAATTATTTCTCTATTTTCTCGCCGGCGTTTCCCTATTTCTTTCCATTTGGGTAATAAAATACCTATTCAACCATCGTGCTCGAACAATGGCCCCATTCAAATATTTTCTTACTCGAATGTATTTGCATTTCAGCGGAGCTAACGGAACACGATAATTCGCAATTCACAATTGACAATTGCGACGAGATTTACATGGAATTCTTTGATTTATAACGTTCTTTGATGAATCTTTAATTGAATATTTTAGAGACGATTTATTGTCAATGGCGTTATTTAAATCGATTTCATTTGATTCTTTGTTTAACTGAATATTTTAGAAAGGATTTATCGTCGGTGACGTTATTTAATAAATATTTAATCGAATATTTTACTAGTCAGATTGTTTACATTTTGTTACGTTATTCAATACTTATATTGAATATTTTAGGTGTCGTAGAATAACCGAAATAAACTGCTTGTTTTTCGACAAAATTCGTAAATAAAAATCTTTTACACAAATTGCAAGAAATAGAAATCGAATAGGATATTCGACGTTGCCTTAACTAACAGTTGAAAATAATTTAACGATGATATATGCGACAACTATTTGCAAATATCGTCGAAAAACAAGAAACGTTTATCCGGAGCGCAAATCTCCGCGTGATCCGATTAATTTAATAATCAGATTCGATCGCGCAACAACGGAGGCTCGCGAAAATTACAAAATATTCGGAAAACGGGTATCGCCCGTATTATTTTTCTAACGAAAAAATTCTGGAAATTTTGCACGGAACGGGAATGCTCAAGGGGGTCACCGCGAAATATATATTCGTGCGACGGGTGTGAATTTTTGCCACAGATCTGTCCCCGGTCTGAACCTGATTTAATAATCAAATTCCGCTAGTGAATGCCCAACGATAATAATGAAAAACTACGGCGCATGAATTGCGGCTCGGGCATGAATTTGATTTCAGGGGCATTCAGAATAGTTGTCCGGCAAATACCGTGCATTCTGCGAAATCCCCGACCGGAAATGGCGAAAATACAGCCGACAAAAATTCATGAGGTTTTCGGGTGGAATTGTAATGTTTGCCGAATCCGTCGCCGATAGAATATTGATTAAACACGGAAATTTGCGGGACTAATGAAAAAAATATATATATACCTACGCGTGCACACGTATACAGATGTACATACGCGCGCGCGTGTATACATATGTGTATTCTAATCGAATGGAACGGAACGGCGGCGAAATTTCGCAAGAATTTAGCTCGGCGGGCCGCGAAATCCTGTTACATCAAATGCTCCACAGCGGCCCGTAACACGTACGTTTACATGTGTAATAATTGATTGCGTTTGTTACTCAATCGCCTATGTGCTGTTGCGATATGCGACGTTTGATGGGAATTGACTACATCGCACATTCTTGCGTACATAGCACAACCGGGCGCGGGCCATTGAAATGCATACCATGTGTAATCCGTTATTATGCTTTAATAGAATTTCATTTTCGTAAACACAGATTCGATTTCAAGCAATCTACCGCCTTTTCTGTCAAACGAAAATGACGAACGGCAATCGAAAAATGGAAATCGTATAATCGTATCGCGAATAAGTCATTTTTATATTTATTATTATATTTATAATTATATTTATAATTACCGTGGATGTGATTTATTTTTGCACAGCCTACGTACTAATTAAACTGACATCTTGCGAAGGTAATTTATAATTAACTTGTACTATACAATAGTAAATAAAATTTTGTGTATAAAAAAACATTACTATGTTTTTAAACTACTATTAATTATGGAAATATGTAACGAGTACGATCGAAAAATATTCTTCCGTTTTATTGTTACTTTCTATATAATTTATTTCTAATATTGGTGACGATATTAATATGTAATGCGAATAGTTAACCGAATGTTCAATAATCGAGCGCTATTTGTTTTCAAAGCATAACAACGAAACATTGACGTTTTCTGGACGGCCGTTCAAAAGCAGAGAGGAGAAATCAGGAATTTGTCATCGCGTAATCAGATTTGATTTGATTGATGAATTTCGTCAAACGTAATCATTGCTGGATCGCTCATTAAATTTTCGCCGAGCGTAATCGGATTCGATACGGCAGTGAAGAATGCAGATTTAATGCCTAACAAACACTTTTTCTTCCGGAAAATACCGAATTAAATGATTCGCCGGTGCCGTGACGCGTTGAACGAAATTTAACACTAAACTCAATTACGCGCTGTGTTAAAAAGTTTTATTGCTACTGCCGTGCGTAGAGAGAGAAAGAGAGAGAGAGAGGGAGAGAGAGAGAGAACTGTTCAATATTTATGCCACGGTCAAAATATTCAGATGGAAGAATAATTGGATTTACGCAGTTCCGCTCAATTAATTTAATATAATCGCGTGCTTGGAAATGTTCGGCCGAATGTAATTCGATCTAAATAACGCAGCACGCTCCGAAAAAGCTTCGGAACTTTTCGAATAATTTATTGTTTTCCCAGAAATAAACGCAGACTTGCCCGGCGAAAGAAAGTTTACATTTTCAACCGTGTCGTCCAATATACCGTTTAATATTGTAAATTGTGCGGCGGGCGAGAGGGAGGGACGGAAATTTTTCTAGGGTTAAGTAACTTTAACGGAAGTTGACAAAAATGGCTCGCTCTTTATCCTCAGAGAGTGGCCTGAGAGCTCGGTTGCAACTTTTATAGGGAGCCTCTCTGTTACCGCAAGGTTATGAATAAAATACCGCGTTATTGATCAAGATCTCGCGGCACAATTTCGCTCGAAACTTTCGGTTCTTCTAACAACGGGACATTATGCGCCGCACATTTTCAGCAATAATTACTAAAATATGCACATCCATTACGTTGAACAAGGAATTGGGGGAGACTTATGGGGTGCGCTCGGGTTCTTTGAGGAAATTTGTTACCGGAACTTTCAGAAATATAAATATTGATTGCGACGAGGTATCAGGAAGCGTTTAAAAAATTTTCGGAATATTTTTAAACGTAGAAACTCGAGAGAAAAATTAAACAAATTGCAGACGATAGAGAAGAAAATAGGGTTAAGTTAACGCTTTGACTATCATACAAACAACTTAAAAATATTCATGAGATAAATATTGTAAAGTACAGTTTGCGTTCTCAGTTACTTTCTCGACATTCCGACGTCTTGTTAATGTTAATAAAAATCACGAAATTATCATAAAATTTAATTCTCAAATCTGAGTAAGATCGCTGTAACATCTACGGAGATATTTCTTCCAAACTGAAACACTAAAGTATGGATAATCATATTAATTATATTAATTTAATGAGTAACTTGTTACTTTTAAAAATAACAAAGTTCGTCGGGAAAGGGTCGGCAGAGTTCTCCTGAAAGTCGCGGAGGGTCTTTTTCCGGCCGGGAGTTCAGCGAACTGAAAATACCGGTCGAACAGAGGGTTCCATTTCCCGGTTCCATGGAAAAATGCCCCGGCCGCGGCGGCCGACAGTGCTCACGCGTCAATTAACTCTGAGACACCTAATTTTTGAGGTGGTTGGGCAATCGGGTATCGATCGGCCCAGAGAGCTAGGCCTCAATCACGGGGCGGTGCACACTGCTCGGGGTCCTTGCGTATCGCGGACCCGGTGATGGCCGATTATCGCATCCGCGATGCAGTCGAATGCGTGCACTTTGTCCGGGCGATTATCGAGAAGAGAATGCGATCTACTGTTTGTCGTGTCAGCCGAATAGCGTCGACGATACCGTTGTTATATGGCCCGGAGGCTGGAACAAAGTCGACGCCCCTATAACAAGGGAAGAGGGTAGACGACGTGCTCCGCGACGCATAGTGGCAAACGAATCTAAGTGAAAGAGATCGCTCGCCGATTTCAAATTAAAAATCATTTTTGATTTGTTGGAGTTTATATAAGGATATAATATTTTCTAAATTAACCTGGCGCTGTTATATTTCCCATGCGAAGTATGTACGCCATATGACTTTTAACCCTCTTAATGCCGGACGAGAAAGCCAAAATTCACGGTTTTACTGAGGTTTGTAAAAAGGCTTATAAAAACCAAAGGAAAAGCAATATTTACATAATTCAAAAGACAGTGTATTCAGGACGATATTTAGAATGAAACAGTGACGCTTTTCTATATTTTTCTATATTCATTGGAAATTACATAAATAACAAAGATGTAAGTATAAGGCACTTTTATCGGCACTATATCGGCCTCGGGCACTAAGAGGGTTAAACAACTGTTGCTCAAGAACTAACAATATTATTAAGACTCAAAAATGTGAAAATATATCTTGAAAGATTTAGAACATTGTTTTCTTTATTAGAACTCGATATATTACTTTTAAGTATATTTAATTAATTGTGAATTTTGCTTCTTCGAAATATATAATTTGGACCATTTTAACCTAGTATGACAGTGAAGAGTTAAAGACGATATTTTCATATATAAAGGCAATAATTTCGTAATTAAATGCACTCGATGTTCCCGGACAGAGAATATAAAATTATCCGATAATTACTAGAATCAAATACAAAAAATATATTGTGAAAAATACAAGTAAAATAGAACCTTCTTTCTTACTTTAACCCTTTGCGCTCCGTTGTATCTTCTCAAGGGACGTCGTAATTCTAGTATATCACTAGATATTATATACTATATAATATAAAGTATACTAGATAATACAAAGTATACTAGATAATACAAAGTAATTATCTATATAAGTATATAATATAAAATATACTATATAATATAGAATATACTATATAATATAAAGGTTCGTAAGGGCTGGTACGTAATAACCATACACAACAGAGTAATAATAACTCATTAACACTTCAAAATTCTAATATTTCCACTATTTTGAATTGCAGCTACTAGATCTTGTCATAAATGCATTAGCTGTTGCAAAAATTCATTTCCAACCCCTCGCCCAACCCGAAAACAGAGCAAAGGCACAGCGTCGTGACCGACTCCGCTAGCCTACTTCGTGAAAAATTGTAAAATCGTTTTTCGGTCGGTTTTTCTCGGTTCCCGGTCGACTGTCTGCCGGGAGCAAGCTGCGCGCGTAGCTTACACACGTCGCTAGTGCTCCGAGCCAGGATTTCGCACGGGTGCCCGTTCGCGTGGTCGTTTCCGGCGCGGCTGCCCGGCTCTGGCGTCCGTTGTGCCGGCGCGAGTTCCTTTCAGTTACGAAACCGGGCTCTAACGACGTAACTGCACCCGACGGAGTTCTGCGTCGACGGTACAGAAAATGGCGAAGTTACCGCTCAGCCTCGGTAACCGGGCGCGCGCGTCGACCAAGGCCCGGTTACCGCTCGGGTCACGATTCCCCGGGCCACCTTCCCTCCCGTTAGCCCTCGGAGATTTCGATTTAAAGTTTAATTGCGCATTTTATTTGACGTGACATCCTGGCGAGGGAAACGTTCGAAGGAGAACGTAGACAGAAGGGGCGCGTAGTGGCTGGGATCCGGGGGTGCGAGGGCTTTGAATGAGCGCGGATTCGTTTCCGTCGTTTTCTTCGCGAAAACAGAGCCGCCCTTCTCGGCTGTGGGAGCTGGGGGGTCAGGGTGATAGGGAGGGTCGTCCCTGCCGCCGGAGATGTAGCGTTTAATCGAGACGCCAGGAAAAATATTTGTCAGACGGTCGGAAATGCTTCCCGCGCGATCCGGATTCTGCGACGGCAGTTAGGCGGGCGATCTTTTAGAGTCGCCCCGGCCCGCTCGATTCGACGATGTTAAAGTTTCATTCATGCAAATACGCGTTGTACATCACGCGATAAATGGGGGACCCGGGCAACGGAGAATGGCGCCGTGGCAGAGCGTGTCGCGTGTACGGGCGACCCGGGTGAAACTCGTCGATTTTTAACCAAATAATTTTCTAAGCACCGCAATACTTTTCTAGATATACAAAGACACATCGATTGGCTGGAATATATTAGGTTATTTAAGAAGACAGTCAAAGCAATTTCTATTATTTATAAAATAAGATTTATGGTCGCAATATTCGCTTTTGTAATTTGTTGTGTGAATATTGCTTAACTTTTGCTCGAAACATTTTTTTATCGAATCGCTGCAGATGACTGAAAAATTGAGGCGAATATTTTAGGGCGCATGTTCTAATCTACGACATTATTTCAAGTATTTTAAGGAATACTGATCTAAAAATTAAATATTTATTTACTATTAACGAATTTTCAGTGTTAGAATAAGCGCTAAAATATTAATAACATCACACTTTAAAATGTTTTAAAAACTCTACGCAGCTGAATCTTCAAATACATACTAAATCGTTAATAGAGTAAAATTTATATAATAATATTATATAAATATATAATTTTATTATTCTTATTATAATACACATTAGACTTTATCAACGTTTTAGTATATAGAGTGATAAACTATTAAATGAAAAAATTAATGAAAATTGCCAATATTTTCGAAAAGCTATAGTACCAAATATCATTTACAAAAATCAAACTAAAACCATAAACATCCCGCCAATGGTCTGAAAAATGTATCAAAAGGGTCATGTTCTTAACATCAGCTTCAACAAGAAACTTAAAAAAACTTCTGGATAACATTAAAATCTATAATACGTTGCTCCGTTAACACTTTACGACACAATACGCTGTGAATCGAACATTTCGCGTATTTGAGTTTTACGCGCCACGCTGCGGGGGAGGGGGGATGTAAACGCCGCGCGCGAAATAACCGCGTGCGCGGAGAATAGGAAATTAAAAGTAAGAAAGAGCGAACGGAACAGCTCGGCGATCTTAAAACCGTGCGTCGCGTCGCGTCGCGCGAGCGAATACATATTCGAAATTAAATTTTGCGGCCGTAGCATGAAACCCTTTCTATTTTTACGGGGGTGGGGAGGAGGGAGGGAATAGGAAATTGAAAATGAAACGGGGTAGCGCAGAGTATCGAGCAACGATTTGCAATTGGTACAAGCGTGATATGTGAACAAAGTAAGTTCGAAATCCGATTGCGAAAGGATATGAGGCTTTTATAAATGGAGATCGAAACCCTTTTCAGGTTTTATGCGGAATAGGAAATCGAGAATGAAACAGCGGAGAGCGCGCGCGCGGGGATGGGGGTGGGGGGGCATTTGAAGAGAATTGGAAATTAAGGTACAAAGAGTGTGTAAAGCTTTCATAGAAAGTGGTCCAAATTCTTGTTAGTTTCCGCACGTGAAGTAGGAAATAGAAAATGGAACCGGCCCGAGAATTGGTTATTGAACAGCGATTTTCAATTGGTATGCGGTGATACGCGATACGGGAACAGTATCGGCGCGAAATTTCATTGCGAAGAACCGCGGCGGACTTTCATCAATCGAGAGGGCTGAATTCACGGAAATTTTCCGCAGATATGACCGATACCCGTCATCGGCCGCCCTAATATGGAATACGTGCCTAATGCGAAATATACTACGGTATTAGAATATCGTGACATTGCCCCGTCTCTATTGGTGTGGAACACAATCGGTCACGTTTGTCATTTGTTTCAACTGGCGAGCCTGTGCCAATATAAAGAGGCACGTGATTGCGATATAAACGCGTAAAATGCGGTTTTTGTTCCGTAGATGTCGTACGTCGTGTAAATGAAACGACAAATCTGTCGAAAATAGTAGAACGTTTTACGAACAATAGGATGTCGGATGGTGGAGGAGCTTTCATAAAAATGGCAAATGGTGTCTAGACTGTTTTTACATTTTATGGTTAAGTGTTACCTGTTGAAAACGCATGGAATGTACGGTATTATCATTGTCCATATATTATTAGTATCATAGTATAAGTATTAAAAATAAGTGAAAATGTTTCACAAAATCGAAGTAGTTTAAATAATGAGATTGAAACTAAAAAATTAGAATTTATCATAATGGACGGTTCTGACTTTAAACTTTTAATTTAACTTTTTATTATTTCTACTTTATTTTGAAATTTTCACTTTTTCGCTATCTAAACTTCTTAACAAAATTCAGTTTGTTGAGATTAACTAATGTTAAAAGTAACTTTTGTTAAAATTATGTAATATTAAAATTAACTAATTTTAAAATAGCCAATATTAAAAATTATAAACAATTCATGGTATTCGTATGTGTGAACGACGCGGTGGTTAACGAGTGAATTGACGCGACTATTAATTACTAGCAACGTTACAAAAATAACTGCGACGAAAAATGGATAACGACAGAGGAAATAGAAACATTAATACATAGTGTACACATAACCAACAAAAAATTGAATCCGCGCCACGATGTTATCGTGATCCGCGATACACATGTATCTACATACGCAGATGCGAAAATATTACATTGAAATTTGTAGTACTTTATCGAAACATGTGCTCGAAAAATACGTACATTAATAATAAAATAAAAAAGTGAAAACATACATGTTCAAGGATATCGGGTTACGTCAACAAATTTTCTATCAGATCGAAACAAACTTCGGCGAGTCGGAATTAAACACGACCACGCGATTAAAAAACGGAAAAACAACGAAACATTCCGTTCAATGAATTTCCGCGATATTATAAAAAAAGTCTGTCAACTTTTTCACGCAAATGTTTACAATTTTTTCGACGGTTTATTTGGGTTTTTTTTCACTTCGTTTGAGAATATCAAATACACGAAGGTTCGTTGCGTAGCGGTACGAAGTAACGATTACGGCCCCGCGTTGCAACTTGAAAAAAAGATGGAAAAAAAAATATTCGAACCAAGCAAATATTGGTTGTTAAATGAGAGCCATCGCGGAGCACGAATTTTAGATCGTTCGCCACTTGTAACTTGATCATCGTTAACAAACTTTGGTTTCCAATCTGTGTTTTTTCTTTCTGTAACTTCTATTTTTTCGCGGTCGCGCCATGACCGAAATAGTTACAACTATATTGTTTTTGTTATCGACACTCGTATGGTTTTCAAGTATTTGTTTCAAAATTATGGACGTACAAATTTTGTTAATAATATTTAGTAGAGTAGACAATATTTTAAAGTAATATTAATAGCGATTTTAGGGATGGCATTTATTATTTTAAAAGTATTATATAAAAAAGGCTTTTAAAAAGTAGCTTAGCTCTTTTAAAATATCTTTGCAAAATTTTAAATTGGAATTTATAACATGCCAGTAAACTCGAAACTACAACGTCATTATAATTTATCATGTCAAAAAGAATGAAGAAATATATATAACTTTTATTATAATATAAAATTAAAATTAATTGAAATATGAAATTAAAATAATTGAATTTCTTCAATTTTTGCACTGCCATCATTCTCTTTCATTTTTTTATAATAAAAGGATCAAATTTAAAAAAATTTCGTCGGTCGCAACGTTGGAAACGGGGACTCCGAGGAAGACAAAATTCGATTGCGCCACGATTCTCGTAGCAGCGTTTTATCAGAGCCGCACAGGGATCCGATCTCTGTCCGCGGGCAAAGAAAATTCGGCTTTCCCGTGACCCCGTCAAAGGTATTACGTACTCGGAATCGCGGAGACACGGCCGATGCTGTTTACCGGGGGACGGTGGATCTTTGATCGCAGTTATCACGGCGCGATGTGTAGATGGCAGACGAATCAAGTGTTCTTACGTGACGATGGCATTCGGTTATATCCGTCGGGGGAGGGGGCGACGCGTCCGCAAACATCGTCCCCGTACAAAGGCGAGTTTAGATCCTTGTCATAGATTTCGCGCGGCGCCTGGGCAAATTTCTATCTATCCTATTCAGGCTTCCGGCTCGTCTTGCATAACCCGGCCTGAAAGTACGTGTTTCCAGAATGTTATCCGATCGTCGGATAAGTTTGAATTAGTACTTTCGCCGTGCGCGCCCGCTTTGAGTCCTCCGCATTAGTCGCGAGCTCGTACGAACCTTTTGGTTAATCAGATCCCCGGATTAGCTATGGAAGTAATTAATTTCGTGCCGTGGCCGAAGTTTTATCCCGCGGCGGCATCGTCTTGACAATTCGGCTTTCAAATTACTTTCCGAAACGGACGGAAACCGCCGCGCGGCTCTCTGCACCGGCGAACGGAAGTTATATCAATGCGATCTTGTCCAAGTGTAGTGCTCATTTAGGTATTTACAAGGATTTTTTGAAAAAGAAATCTTTATAGAGTCTGGTCTTTTTTCTGCGTTAATAAAAATTTTACGAAATAAAAAGAAATTTTAATAAATGTAACGGATTCAAAGTACATATGACAGCGATGCATATAATGCAAAGAATAATAAAATAGAGATTAAAGAAATAATAATACAAAAATAAAATGAAAACAAAATAATTGTATAGAAATGAAATTTATGTTCTCCTTGAAACATAAATGCTTAAAAGATTTTCTTGGAGTAGATAATACATTATTTTCACTTTTACTTCCAGTAGTAGAACATTAAGAAAGATATAATTTAAAAAACAAGCCCAATAACGTAATAAGCAAAATGTTTTCCTTATTTAAAAAATACTGACAACTTAAGTAACCTTTTTTAAATCAGCATACTTTTATAAACCCTTTTGGTCGCCTCAGATGCCGTGAAAATGGCTACGTCAGAGTGTCCGCGTAATTGCAAGTAAGTGGCCTAAACGACGTAACACGTGCGGGCAAGGTATCATATTACAACTAACGTTTTCACCTGAGATCACAAAGGGCCGCGGAGCAGGATTTCGTTGCCGTGTAACGTCTGATCGCGAATAATTTCGCCGGCAGGCAGGCAGAAGGTAATTACGGTAACGTAATTTTCCCCGTGAATTTTGCAATAGAAATTCCAGCGCGGAGCGTGCGTAATGAACGCCGCGGCAAATAATTGACAAACAACAGCTCGGGCAAAGAATATTTGTGTAGACCAGGATATTTGTTCCTCCGCCGGGCTAACTTGCGGGCCGGGCTCGCGAACCGGCGCGCGTACTGTTTTTCAGCGAGCACACCAACTTAATGAAATATATACGGTTGCCCCTCGCGTTCCCTAAGACCCCGTGTTCCACAAAGCAAGATGTAGTTGTCCCACCGCGTTGAGCCCCGGGACGACGACGACGACGACGACGACGACGACTCCACCACGGGAAAATATGCGCGACGTAGATTTAGCCGGCCCTAAATTATTCACGGTAAGACAGAATCAAATAAGCAGTTTCGCTTTATTTCTCTGGCTGTCTCCTATTAAAAATTTAATAACGCCGCGCCCGTGACCGTTCGTTTTCTCCAGGTGTTTTCGGCGGCCGAGTAGCTCGTCTCGTTGGAATAATTAAATTCCCCATTATTTATTATTGCTACGGAGAGCATCGGCTCGCGGCGAACACCGCGGAAATTTCGCTCGCCCCTCTACGTCTACGTCGCGACGCGAACCTCGAGACGTTTGCAACAATTTTTACGGTAAATGTTTAAATAAACGACCCTTCCAAAATAACGCGAGCAAAGACATTTAATTGTAATAAAAATGATTAAATATGAACCACTCGTACGATGAAAACAACTCTCGTAAATTTTTCTTCTTCGACGTTTCATTTCAGTTCTCAATATTTCCCTTAATTTATCAACTTTGTAAAATTGTTGTTCGTTGAATTTTTATATGTAGTTCAGATTACCGTTCAGAGAATCGTTCGTACGGATGAATGTGTCAAGTTAATAGGCGATTGTCGGGCGACGGGATACAAAAAGTCCGGTTGTTCTCTGAGCAGATCGATGGCGTTGTATTACAAAAATGTACTTCAAAAATCGTGCGCTCGGATTCGCAAAAATAACGAAGTTGCTAACCATTTAGCGGCGACGAGGCGGAGATCGGGGCTCAAGTTTCGAAAACTCTGTTTCCTAAATCTGTTTGACGGACAACTCGAAACCCAATTTACCCATAAAGTTCGAACAGCGTTCGAGCAGATTGTTCGATTTGTTCCGAGTTTATTTAGACACTGCACATTGACAATTTTAACGTTGTTATTTTCAACGTTAAAATGTAGAACGCTTCCGATCTAGAACGTTGAGGCTCGTATGCCGGTATGCAACCAATAAAATAATACATCGAGACCGATCCGCTGGTAACTCAGACCATGGTGGATTTAAAAAATTGTTTGAAATAGTTCAGACGTACACCTGAGCGCATTTTTATATTCTACGAAATGTAATAAAAAGAAAATGTTTATTGTAGTCGAACAAGCAAACGCCCAGCGTACGCTGTACAATACTACCCTGTAGATTTTATGCAGTTCTAACAGGAGATTAATAAGTTGAGTACATAAAAATAGAAACATTGAAAGAATTAAATACTCGTAATATTATTTCATTATTTTAAACCGAGATCAGTGTGAATTTTAATATAATAATCTGTGTACGACCGTTCTTAGATTTGCAATGATATTAGATCTATTTGGTGAATAGGTTTATTAAGTTCAAGTTGCTCTATCTCTTTAATCTGAAATTGTTAATATTGCCACGGATCACTCGAATTAATCTGAATTAATTTGCGTTCTCTATAGTTTAATATTACTTATTTAAAAATTTCTTATTTAACCAGGCCGTAAAGAATGAAAGAAACATCCTCTTGCAATCAACGCAGGCAATCTTTATTTCGCACGAAAATCCGGAATAATCAAATAACAGCGGACTAAATAAAATTAAAAGAATAGTATATTCTCTAAAAAAAGAATTTCTCAAAAGTCAATTACATTTTTGCATTAATTACACTGGAACATCGAAGTCCACGTTCCCGTATCCCCTTCGTTATTCCGAATCAATCGTGCTTCATTCGCTATTCTTTCATATTCTTTCATAGATATGAATTTTTTCGCATCGAACGGCAACTCTTTTATATTATATAGGCGATATATAGTAGCCAGCCGTGGCGTTAAACCAATCGATAACCTCGCAAATTTCGATCGCGGGAGGAGAATAATTCTTCACAGAGAGAAAGAGAGAGGGAGAGAGAGAGAGCTGATCCGTACCGGGTGGAGAATTACTAGGTGTGTAAATTCCCAGAAGCGGCATCTATAGGACCGTTCGCAATCATTGGCAAGCGGCCAGGTCCTCCGTGGATTAACATTTTTGTCCGGGAACGAAAAAATGCAAAGATTTCCCGGACAGAATTTAGTCTGAAATAAGGCATCAGCGTGGTCGGCGGGGCTGCTGCCGCGCTTCCATCCTCATAATCCTCAACCTGTTTTCGTCTCATTTCTTCCATCCGGTTTTCCGGGGCCTCCTCACAACCCCTCCTCCCTTTCTTTATCTCCTGCTCCCTCCTTCTCTGTCTCTATCCATCTATGTATCTATCTCTCTTTCCCTATCTATATCTATCTCGCGACTTACCTCTTTCTCTATCTCATGCGCCACCCCTTTCCCTATTTTGTGTTCCCTCCTTCTCTCTCTCTCTCTCTCTCTCTGTCTCGTTCACCGTGTCATCCTAAAGCTGCAATCGTTTTCTCCCGAGGGCAAACGGAATAATGAATTCGGCCGCGTGCTATTAGGTTACGTTACGGTGACGCTTACAAACGCCCGCGATGAATATGATATCTAATTTAGGGGATGTACGGCAGCCAGCGCCGTGGAAACTACTCAGTCTACTTTAACATGGCCGCGCCGAGGCACCCGGTCCGCCGCCGCGCTGCCATTAAATTGTGACGACAGGAGTATTCCGCCCCGTTTCTGGCTCTCCAGGTGTGGTCTAAATAATGCAAACGGGCTGTTGCATAATAGACGATCGCAGATGCCCGTTACCGTGTCGCGGTCACAAACGAACCGGAGCCTCGGCCGGAATTTTTCAAGCGCGCAAACTTCCCACCCCCGCCCCCTCTCTCTCTCAGCGTCGCGGAAAGCCCGCTGACAAATAGCCGGCTGCGAGCTCTGCATTTGTCAGGCTCGGTACTACCGACCGGGATCGAACCGGTCCGACGTCACCGGCAATCGCTTTACTATTATTTCAATTTTATAGAGAAACGACACCGGGGGCCGCTCGATGAAAGCAACAACCGAAAACGCCGGGGAGACGCGCGGCCGGTGTCCGCCATTTCTCTTTGGTTTCGAGTTCGGGTTGTTGAAAATTGTTAAACGGTACCGTACGCGACGAACGTTGCTACACAAATTATTAATGACATTTTTAGGACGAAGATAAGGAGACATAGTAGCATGACAATTTGATGAAGAATTTGATTGTAAGACATTTCAAGTAAATAATTAAAAAATAACAATTAAATCAATATATCAATTATAAAAATACTCTGTTTAAATACAGGTTACGAAATAATTTTATTTACAATTTAGAAACACGTATGACAATCGAATTTCTTTCCCGGTTGATTCGAACGAAGGGATAAATTAATAATCGCGCCGCAACCAAATCTGCCAATTAACGATTTGTTATCGATATTTTGTCATTTAGCGTCTGTTAAATGGCTCTCTAGCGTCTGTTCTTACAGAAGGGACTCGTCACGCGATCGTGATTTCGCTTTTTGTCGAGCGCGATACACGAAAGTAGATTACGACGCTAGTGAAATGAGAGCCGCGTGCCGAAAGCGTCGATAATTCCCAACCTAATGAACGTGTAATTGAGTTTTATTGCATTTTAATCCAATATTGCCTTGAACACGCCGGCGGTGCGACAGTTTACGGAACTACGGCCTCCCCGCCCGCGTTAACTAACATTCAGCACAGCTGGAGGCAACAATTCATCATAATTATCTGGACAGATGGAAAGAACAGCCAACGTGGCCCATTCCGGCTGAATACGAGCTTCATCATCATCCCTTTTGAGTGCTTGTAACCTCTTCGCGCGAGCTTCGGTTTCGGCCACCGCATTCTAGTTTTAGGCCGCGTCCCGCGACTGTAGACTCTCCTAATTCGGCTATTATCTACAGTGAAGACATCGATAGAAAGTAGTATGTTTTTAAAATGCCTAATTCCAGTGAAGAACAGTGTGATATCTGATAAATATAAATTACTGATAATTATTAGATTTTCATGTAAATTATATATGTCATTTGTGCACAAAAAGGGTGCAAAATATGTCAATTGAATATGTATCGTATATAACGTGTAGTATATAATGAGTAGATTGTGGAACTATATATAAAATAAAATATTTCTATTCGAATCCAAAAAAGCAGAATTCAATTAAAAATGCATTTAATTAACGCATCTCGTGATTTAATAATCTCAATATGTTAAAAAAATAATATAACAGCATCTATCAATTACATTGTAAAATAACGTACCTCGAACATTCTAAACCAATTTGTAATTCATAGAAAATAGATAGCACCTTTCATTCAGTGATAATGATACCAGCGCGTATCAACGGCAAATTTCCATAGATAAACAACCCTAACTAAATTTGCATAACGTCACAGCGATTAGGGAATGTTTTAGACCCATGCAGAATGTCGCTGCGCGGAAAACGCGGTATAAAGTTACATACATCATGATTTCATTGCACGGTGTTAATTTCGCATCACATGTATATTTGCGACGCGTGTAACATTGAACAACGTGGCTGTAACAAACGGAACAAAGGACGTAGAATATTTTCTCAGGGGACCAACGACACGAAGGAGACGCGATAGAAAGCTTTTAATAGAGGAGATAACCGATCGCGCCGAAATCGCGGGAGCCTTAATCCCGCGACAACCTTTGACAATCGAAACGGAATATCCTCGAAAGATTCGAACTCTCGGGCCGTCGCTTACGGTTTTCTTTTTCCCTTGCAAGATGACGGTGGTAAAAGGTAATTCCTTTACCCCCCGGGGTACCCCCGGTCGAGATTTCAGCTTGAATGATGGCGAGACAGAGATGCCAGTTTGCGGATCATGCTCGTTGGGGGATCGGCTGTGTGCACTGTCACGTCAGCGTTCAACAAGTTTCCTCCCATTGGAGTGGAATTAAAAGTGAGGTATAATAAGATTCGTGAACAGAATCGATTTCCTGGAGTAGCTCGCGGGGTCCGTTTTCAAGCGATCGTTTCCGGAAATTGTTCCGGATAAGTAGGAACAATTTTCCAGCTTCGAATATAATGACGTTTCATTCCGTTCGGCTCCGACTATTCGACAAACGATGCGATCCGTGGAGAATCGTCGACCATGAAATTACTAATTACCGTGTCTGAGTCAGTGATTATCGAAAAAATCATTCGACGAGTTTCTAACAAATTGTTTCCGCCGATGGAAACGCAACGTCGAGATACCTGGATTATTAATATCTAGAAACGTGTAATATGATATTGCAAGATCGTTATTTATTAATTTTTTATTCCTGACAAAAGGAACATGATGTGTATAGTATCGGCGTAATAGGTTAAAAAATATTCATTACGCATTCACTTTACTTCAATTCGTTCACACCAGTGATTGGACGAAAAGATATATTTTTAAAATGGAGTATAAATGATACAGACGATATAGCGATCGCGTCGTACGATCAACTTAACTGATAATAGTTACACGATACAAGACATTGCAACTCGTTTCTCACATCGCTTACTTTTCAGCGAAGCTAACTATCGCCAAGCTACATTCCCAATTACGTTCGCCTCTGTGTTTAATTTGAACGCGTCGCAGCATTTTCCAAGAGATTTCCCGGAATTCTTGCCGGTACCTTAACTTTCCTAAGGCGGTGGCTGGATCAATTTCGACCCAGAGTATTGCACAATTACAATTGAATTACTTGAGAAATTATAATCGCAAAGTAATTCAATTGCACTGCATTTGAATTACATTGTATTTGTATTGCACTGCATTTGAATTACATTGTATTTGAATTGCACTGAATTCGAATTACATTGTATTTGAATTGCACTGTATTTAAATTGCGCTATATTTGAATTATATTGTATTTCAATTGCACTGTATTAGAATTACATTGTATTTGAATTGCAATGCATTTGAATTACATTGCATTTGTATTGGATTGTATTTAAATTACATTGTATCTCAATTGCACTCTATTTGAATTACATTGTATTTCAATTGCACTCCTGATCAAAATAATGAATAATTGAATTAACTCGAAAGTGCTAATTACTTAATTAAATAACACGTATAAATCACATTGTATCAATTACAACGTAATTCAACTATTTAACTGAATGTTTATAACGTAATTCAATGACTTAATTATCGGCAATTAAATGGGATAAATTGCTGCGCCATTAGGACCAATAAAAAGACAAATATCTACCCAGAAATACCTTGAAAGCTTTTAAAAATTTGTTGAATTAAAAGCAAAATTATTTCGAACAACATCGACAAAACATTTATAAAAACGGTCCGCTGTCCGTGGATGAAAATACAGAGGACCACGAAACCGGTGGAAACTCGTCGAAAATCTTTTCGCCGTTCCCCGTGGAAGCGTACGAAAAGCGAGCCGACGATCCCCGCGCACCAATCCAGCATCGGCCGGCGGGGTTTCCGAAGGACGCATTGAAAGTCGGTGAAGGAGAACGCGATATACACAGAGTGACGTCTGTAACGAAGCATAATCCTGACAGATATACACACAGTCCCGGTCGGTTCAACATTCTAAAGACCGGCGAGCGCAGTTTCAAAGAGTAATATAATTAGCCGCGCTGCGCTCGAACAAGTAAATACATCGAGCGAAGAGGAGGCGAAGCAGGTCGGAAGCGGAGGCGGCGCAGTTTCAAGAGGGGGCCCTATCGCCCTCTCCAGCGGCTGTGGACGTGACCTTTATGCGCCCGTATTGGTAACGAGGTTATTCAAGTAGCGAGGAGGATTCATTGTTTAGGTTCGCGCGGGCTCGCACAGAATTTTCGTACGCGCGCGCGCGCGCTCGCGCGGGGAACAAGCGGAAAGCGAGGGATCGCCCGGCTACGCGCGACGAGTCCGGGCGGTGCAGGGCCGAAGAGAGAGCGGGGATGCCGCGCGAATGGAACAATCGCCGGATAGAGGTTCGTTTCTATACGCATGTCGCTCGAAACAGGCATAAAGGAACAATTCGGACTCACCGGGTCCCCGGCCGTTTATACGCGCGTTCCCGCGTGTCGCCGAGCGGAAAGCAGGGACCGCGCCGGCAAATGGCTGTTTCTCCTAATAATCCCATAGATTCGAGCGTACTTAAATTAGCCCCGTCCCTCGCCCCACCCGCCCCTTTGCCATCGCGAATTAACTATTGTGCAGGTCCCTGCGGCTCCTTTCGCGAGCGCGAGCAACAACTTAATTTGCAAGTTTCGTTCCACGTCAAGCAGTTAAGAGTGTTGCCACGGGGATATTATTAGGTGTGGGACACGTTCGCTTTCGCGAGCGATGAAGGACGCGACGTGGCAAGACAAGCTTTCAAGTTTCCAGTCCTTATCGCTCGAGTGCCGTGTCGCTCGACGCCGGAACATTCAGAATGACGCGGAGCTTTCCGAGTTTTCGTCTGTTTTTCGGGCTCTGCTGCAAGGCTTCACGGTGCAAACACGGCACACGTGGAAATTACATGGTTTATTTCACGTTTGCTGGCTTTAATTTGGATCTTCGATCTCGAAACGATCATTAACAATGTACGTGTTGCTGTGTCAGAATAACAAGATTGAATTTACTTCGTCCTTTCACCATTTTTATCTTAATTGTATTTATGAAGAAAGAAATTTATTGAAAATAAAATAGAAAATAAAATAGAAAAGTTATACAATATTCTCAGATAATTTGAAACAACTTTTTCCTTAGCGAAAATGCAATCCGCAGCTTTGTTTACGAGTTATTACCAAAAAACACTGACCAATGATAGATGACTTATGCTGGCGTCCAGCTTCACTCATTGGCTCAGCCGATCTCTCCTCTCATTGGTCACTGTCGTTAATGTTAACAATGCCTCGGAGAAAATTTTTGTAAAGGAAAAGTTGCTTCAAATGAACTCATGACTTTTAGAACACCCTGTATAATCATATAATTAATATACGCAATGTAATTGACATATACATACTGTGAATATTTAAATAAAAAATCTCATCGTCTTCGTCACAAATTGCATATGTATATTGCACCATATTCTATATTAATACCTATTCATAAGAAACAATTATACAGCAATGTACTTGAGTCTATTTAATTAAAGTTGTCGCAAAAGGGACCCTAACGGAACTGTAGCTGTTGGTCGTTAAACAATCGCCGATCGCACTGCATATAACGGATTACCGAGTAAGCCTTAACACAAACCTGTCGATGTTAAAGCTACGTTACACAGAGGCCGGTATAGAACGATCCGTAAGTTACATTGTAACGCGAGACCGTTCCGAATAAAATACGCAGCATGCCGCAAACACGGCGGAAATTTCGAGACGCGACGCGATCGCTTTTAATAGAATATCGGAGAAGGCATTCGATGGAAGTTAGCGCCTAGTTGCTCGGAACTGGCGATACCTGCTCGGTAAGAACCGACCAGAAGGTCTCTATAATGCACGAGTCTTCTCGTACTAACCTCTATTCGGTATGTATGATTGACCATTTGCTTAGAAAATGCAATGCTGCTGTGGGACTACTTACAAGTGGATCTGCTTCGCGGGAGATTGCTATAGTTCCCCGGTGTCCTGACACGCTGTTCGACGCTGATTTGAAAATCGAGGAATCACGGAATCGGACGGCGTCGATGTATCTTTCATGAACACTTCCATTTCTACGGAACACTTCACTTATTCACTACTTTGATATTTCTCTGATACAATGTTAATAATATTTTTATCATTTAATCGAGGAGCGCAGAACACCCTTTTCACTAACACTTCGCCATGTTGGTTTGACGGGGATGCGAAAGGAATTTCGCGGAAAGAGGTCGCGTCGAAGTTATCGATCTATCGATATTACGTCACGTGGTCGGAGATTTAGAAACGACTATGTCGGCACTGGAAGAGGTGGTTAGTGCTCCTCGATTAAACGATCAAAAAGGTGTTAATTATCGTGTATGTGAAACTTCAAAGTGGCTTGGGTGAACTACTATGATTTAGATACGGTGTATGTTCTTATTGAGTATGACAGAGGAGACAACTATGTACCTATGTGGACACAGGTTGCCAGAGGAACGGAGCTTGCAACATTTCTATGGGATCCTGCACGTTGCTCTAACTAAACTTCAAAGCAAGACATCAGAGAAGGTAATGTACTATTTTTATTAATTTCATTGTGCATAATATTAACAACGGGGATACTTGCGTCAGGAGACGTCGCGGCAATTAACAGCTTGGCACTCTGTTACTAATTGCTGACGAACTTTCATAGTCTAGTATCTCATAGAGGGAACGTCGACCGGTCCGACTATGATCTCTCTCTCTCTCTCTCTCTCTCTCTCTCTCAGATTATTTAGTACTTTGACGTAGAAACTGCGAAGCAAAATATTATTTGCATTTTTCGCGTTTTAAACGCAATTTGCTAGGTGAACTTTTGATTCGGGCTTGCCGCCGGTCCTGCGCATCTGGCTGAACTAAAAAAAAAATATAGAATGAGACCAGTAAGTCGAATAATTTCGAGGATCAAAATGAATCCCGGGGCAACGCGATTTCGACAGAACGAACGCGAACAGTAAATTTCGACGTCTCATATTTTTCGAAAAATTCCCATCCGGCGGAACGATGGCCGGCTTAGACCCGTTTCCAATTTCATACGGACTGCATCATATTTTAATTGCATTGAAATCTCTGACGTCGCATCCAAAACTGCGGCTCGTTTGACGTGAAATGTGTCACTAATGCTCGCGCGCGATGCTAAAAAATTTATTGTAAAGCGATTGGAGCTTTATTGCAGCGGTTTGTGCGACGGTTTACGGTATGCATAAAATTTCTGGTTTTTGCTTTCTTGTAAATTTATGGAGACGCGCGAATATGCAGTGATGTTATCAACACTTTGAAATTATTATTAATGTTATTAATATTTAAGTGGGATTATTATTGATCCTCTATGTGCCGAATTTTTCTATTAAATACATATCTGCAGACAACATGTATAGCATTCACTTTGATATTTTAGGTTGATGGTGCTGTCAATCGTTATTGGTTATCTCAAGGATCTTATATAATGAAGAGGTACAAACCATCTTGTGAAAAATCTAAAATTATTTGGCGAAATGTCGATGCATTAATATGTAACCTGAAAGTTACATAGTAAGGTAAAAGTACTTAAAGTTACATAACCTCTTAGTTAATACCATATATAGCTATGTATATGGAAAAAAATTTATATTAAGAAAAATGGTAATTTAGTTATGAAAGACTTTATTTACGCAAAATCCAGCCATGCCCAAGAGGTTAAGTTACCTTAAGTAGCATGTATTATCGATTATATCTTGGTAGTTATGCGATGAAGCAGCGAGAATCGTCGAATCGACGGTCGGCCAGGTAGAAGCGACCCGAAAGGTCGCGGTGCGTGCGATTTAGGTCACAAGTCAGGAACCGCGACCCGCGTTTTTTCTCGGCCCCGCGGGCCGCGGATGGAAGTTTGTATATTCCCGCGCGTTATGTACAGTCGGAATAGTTAAATCTCCGGCTAACCTTTTTTTGCGAGGAGGCCAGACCGCCGCGAGAACGGACTCGACGTCGCGAATGTTATATATTTCACGAACTACTTGACTTTACACGCCCCCGAGGCTCTTTCGGGAGATGATGAACTCTCGGCGCCGCTCGCGCCGGCACCGCTCCGCGCCAGCGCGCCCTCGTCGTATCAATAATAAAATAACCGCCTACGCGGGGCTAATAATCTACGGGACAATCACGGGACGTGTATAAAGTTAGATTATCTTCGCGATAGAGAAGTTTCACGCCTCGTTCCCGCGACAGTCGCGGCGTTATCGCGGTCCGACAGGCTCATCACCGGCGTATTACGGCCGTCGGAATTGCCTTTGATACTTCATCGACGATCTGGTAATTTCTGTTAAGAACTTCGGTACAACCTGATAACTTGCCGTATAATATTGGAATAAAAATCGAATCGCTCTATCTCGCTTCGCGAGGCAAAAGCAACTATTGCGAAACACCGCCCCGTTGCGAAACTTCTTCTCGTAACAGTACCATAAATAATAAAATAAATAGATTATATGTATCTCTCTCCGGAGTATTAATCCACCCGCAACAATTATTTAATATTATTACAGTAGCATTTATCGAATAATTTTACTATTAGTGAAAATAATGTAACAATATTTCGAAATTTTAACCTTTCTACAGTATTCTCGTTTTCTACACCTTGCTGTAATTTCTATTTTTCTTTTATTTTAATATAGTGTATGCTTCAACTATGAGAAACAATTAACCTCTCTGGGAACTTCGCTATACTATGAATACGATTGCAGAGTCATTGCATTTCGATTTGAATGGGTTCGCAGTTATGGCAGGCGGCGAGAATATGATGAATGACGAGACGCCGGTCACACGGATCCCATTGAGCCGTTGCTTGGTTTACTAATAATGAGAAGCTACTGGTGGCTCTCGGTTAGCGTTACAATTCCGTATGTATTGTACAGCGGCGAGCGCGCGAGGACGTTAACACGACCGACCGCACAATGGCCGCGGTGTTTATTATTTTCTTGGCACACTTTTCAGCAGCCCGTAAACCGAGATTGCACACGGCGCCGTTTTCTTCGGAACATTTTTCTATGACAGAGGATCAGATTCCGCGGCGAAGTTCGTTACCTAACGGGGTTAGGCGCGTTGTTATAATCTTCACGTCACACGAGAATTCAATTTTACGCGACCGAGCCCCGGTCGTCTATCGCCCCCCCCCCCCCCCCCCGGGGGGTATAGGATCTAAGATATTGGCCGCTGATTTCTGACGCTAGATTTCCCCGTCCGATTTTCTAGCGCTCCGCGACGGGCCGTTTCTTTTAGATATCGACTTCCTTCCCGTGAATTCGAATTTCGTTCAGCCTCCCCGCAATCCGATTCGATTATATATATATATTATTACCGCCGAGCAGTGGGACATTTTACGCGCGGAACGATCGATGCAGGTGAGTTGAATGAAATCCGATATATTTCGGTGCCGCGGGCGAATCTATAATTAAATAAAAAGTGCGTGCGACAGATATGAATATGAACGGATATGAATATTTTCCAAAAATATTCGGACACGGCGTTATTAACACTGGCCCCCGTGTAAAACCGTACGCGGCTGACGGAATTATTTGATGCACACGGAGATTCGTTTTGACGACGATCTATTATATATATATATATATATATTATATGGACATGTATGTAGAGATTTACCGCGTGCGTCTCTGCGAACGTTCTAGAAGGACGTTGATGTTGTGTTTACGCGCTGCTTCTGCGGCAACGGTCAAATCGAACTCAGTGTAAAGCGAACAATACAGCGGAACGGACGGCGAGAACAGCGAGCGTTAATCAGCGTATTTTGTTTTGTAGCATTGTGTGTGCGTGAGTGTGGCGAGAAACCGAGACTATTTTATAATAAGCGAACGTTATAGCCTGTATTTTATCTGCGCCTAACAACCGATAGGTTACAACCAATATATTCTCACATATATATTTTATATATTTTATCAAACATCTTAACTTCCCAATTTAAATCTGACTAATTAATTTAATTTAATTGTGTGAACTTTTTGAGGTTGTTGCTTACAATGTGAAAATTGTAAATTTACCATCGTTGAATTGATTTAATTTTTAATGCTACAATTAAGTATGAAAGATGATTTCAGGTATAATTTATTTAATGTGCACGTACCACTTGCAATTCATATATTCGTTATTGAGATCCTATGAGAACTAATACTAGGGCACGTGAAACAGGATTCGCGGCAATGTAAGAAGATGAGAAAATTTCGAGATTACAGCGAACATGAGCCATAGCGAGTAACGTAATTCAGTTTCTGAAATAGTAGAGTACAGTCTCGGGAATTTTTATTCCACGTTCCTGGCCTTCCTTTGTTAAAAATAAAATTAAAAAGATTGGATGGACACGTGACATTATTAGTCTGTTAAAATCTTTTCAGTCCCTTTCTTGAAGTATCCTTTTATAGTTAGTATAATTTTTGCCTGGAACTTTTCTTTCTATCGTCAAAGACAAAACATTTATTCAGGTGGGAATTTTTAAATGCCCCACCCTGTATTGTTCTATCGCGTCCTCTTTCACCTGTACCACGAATGAGCGCAGCTTTCTCGAAATAGCTTAGTATTTGTCATGGATTCGAACGTCTGCTTGTGCTCGAAGTCAAGGGTTGCAGAACTCCTTGCGCATCCGTTAAGTGAAACGAGAAATTTGAAAGAAGCTCCGTAGAAATTCCGCGCGAGGAATGTATACGAATCCACGAGTATTTGAAGTTGACTGTGGAACATTCTCTGCCTCCGTTGTAAATCAGTTATCAACTCGGAAAGGGTCTCTTGCAATATGATATGACATTTGGCAAATAGAATTCGCTGCAACGGGAAAATGTAATAGCGGAAAGTGCATTTGCCGGGCTCAATCTCGTTTCGCTAGCACGTGAAATAATTATTAATAAGTAATATTTCTACTATTCTTTTATCATTTTAAATATTTTTATTATCTCATTAATATATTAATCCTGTGCTCTCGAAACCATCTAAACTCTAAATCTAAAATAATAATTTTTAACGTGAAATTGGGTCTTTTGTCTAGTGCAACAGGTGCATTTTTAAAAGTTCTTTAAATGTAAACAAATAATGTAAAAATTATTTTAGAACGTAAACAATTTTTCCTGCCATTGATTTACCACTCGAGTGTAAAGGATTAATAATGTGTGCACTTCACAAAATGTAAATAATAACTTGATTCAAAAAGATACCGTTTTTTTACCAAATGTTTCCATTGATTAATCAGTGTCAGTGAATTACCGCATCGAAACAATTTCTACGGAATGCGAAACGCGTCGTGCGAGGTATATGTAATTTTGTTTTCGACCGCGGTAATGTGTTGCGTGCGTGTAGCCTCGATCCCGGTTCTCGATAAGAGTAATTTGGGATGCAACTCATTGAAGCATATCTGCAGCAAATTGGCTACCTGTATATTTAATGTAATTTCAATGAATCGCCGTTATTGTATTCGATTATTTGCTTCTAACTAACGATTCCCGTTTTGATTATTTATCGTTAACTAAGGATCCTTATTTAATTATTCGTTATTGACTGACAGCCGCGGCGGCCACGGTTATGTCGGTCGATACCGTCGAAATCTCATGAATATTTCTACGTGCGCGTATACAAATCACTTTTTAATTGCGAATTTACATATCGCGCGCACGGTGCTCGATCCACGGAACATGGTGTCAAAAATTATCGCCTCGATGATCTAAGAAGTCCTTGTATCGTGAATTATTAATGACAGACTGTAGGTTTTAGATGCTATCCGCTGTTTTCGCTGAACGCTAGCGTGGCAATTTGCAGTCGAAATTTAAGTTGATGTTTGATGCGTGTCATTTTTTATTAATTTGATGTTGATAAATTTTTTAAAAGGATATATAGTTGTTAACTGTTATGAATAGTATTAATAGTGTATATATTTAATATTAATAGTGTAAGTTTTGAATACATTATATAAATTATTCCATTTTACTTGAGTTCAATTTATTGTATTTTATTCCATTCTATATTATTGCATTTTGTTTTCTTGTTCTATTTTATCTACTTTATTTGGTTGGCAGTTTCTTACAAAAATTTAGAAGTCTTCACGCATTGCTAACAAATTTATTGCATTTCGTATAACTATTTCTAACTTCTTAAATTTTAGAATATTTAATTTCATATTTCTAATTCTGTATATATTTTATATTTATTCTAACTGTTTTTAACTTACAATTCCCAACTTATAATTCCATCTGAATAACGTGTTACGTTTTAATCGCTATTGTATCCTCCGCACGCTAATGAGATTCGATCGCGTTTAACCAAATAAATAAAATCGGACACCGTCGGAAATTAACGTAGAACATTATCCGCGAGTACGGAGTAATTCGAGGCGATAACGAAAAAACCGATTCGCGATATTAAAATCCTGATAACATGTTGATTCCTATAATTAAAAGCGCGGAGAACTGCCAGCGTTCCCGGCGGAATAATGAAATATGCTCTCGCCGCCCACAGAGATACACAAGTACGAAGAAATTACAAAACCGTCTCCCCCTTCCCGCCCCCGTTCGGGCATTAAAAATTAATTACGTCTCGCCTTTTTCCGGGTGTTAATTTTCTGCGCCGCGGTCCCCGCCTATTATTTTCGCTCTATCAACGAACGGGGCGGCTCTGTCGCTGATTAATGAAAAACACCGTAGCGAACCGGTGGAGAACCGGTGGGGTCGCCGAGCGGCGGGGACAGTGGCCGCCCGTTTCTAACTAATTTAATGAGAATTTAATATGCTAAGTGATGCTTAACGACAGCAGTTCTTTGCGAAGGCTCGGAATCTGTGAAAGATTACCCCGTTACCGCATTAATTGGCCCACGGGCGAGCGACGTAAGCGTATCAAAACTTTCCGTAGAATTTTCTCCGGTTGCCATGGCGCATTAACGGGGTCACAGAGGCGGGTATCGGATAGCGAAAATCAATGGTTTCTTCTGAGCCGGATTACTTTGATACAGCCCGGGGAACTAATTTCGACGACATTTTTTTTTTTCTTTTTACTAGTAATCATGGGACACACGAGCCGAGAAATTTAAAGAAATATCAGCGCCAGAATGGGCGGAAATTATCGGTGACGTGCGGCGATAAAGACGGGGCTGTGGAACAAGGAAAAACCGTGGAGTGAAAAGTCGTCGGATTTCGATGCGAATAGTGAAATGAAACGTGGACGGTGTAGTTACAGTAATCCAAGCATTTTTCAAAGAGATTTGTACAGCTTACTGGAATAACATGGAATGATAGTTTCAAGCATCCGGTAAAAATTAAAATTACCTTATCTGTATTTATTATATTCTAAGAATAAAAATATCTTAGTCAATTCTTTTAAACATTTTTTCAGGTCACGTACTAGAAGATAAAAATGCTGCAAAAGCATAAATCCACTATTTAATTCTGAGGTAGTTGGTATTTTTAGTAAACGATCTTTTTTAGCTCTGTTAATGAGGTAGCACTTAATTAACACCTGTTTCTTCCTTTTTTTAATCCCAGTGTCTATTTTATTTATTCTAATGATCTCATACTTATTTATTTTTATTTTCTCCGTTCTATTCTATTCTATTTCTTCTTTTATTGTATTATATTTCTCTCTTTTAGTGAGACATATTTTCATACTGTTATGTCAAAGGGATTTTCTTCCGTTGATGAAATAAATATGAAATATCACGAAATATAGATATTAAATATGAAACAGCCATGTCCCTTTAATGGAATCGACGTCCGCGACTGAAACGTTTCTGTGTGCAGAATTAAGAGTCATATCGTTATCGCGACGCTACCATTTGGAGTCCCGAGCTTTTTACGATACCTCGTATTAAGCCCCGTGATTACTCGGCGCGATCATGGAACTGGGTTACTGGCAAAGTTTTGTACGACAGTGCCAACTCACGTCGAACAAGGCATAATAGTTTATTTAGAATATTGTCCACGGATACGAGGGCGCGAACGCAGAGGAAAAAGTGGGGCTGGAATCCGGCAAAGAATCGTCACGAGCGGACAATAAATATTCATGAGATAAATCGTTAAAACAAATTAATATTTATGCGGGAATAAATATTCATAATTTGCTTTCATAAGTCACTTTTAAAGTCGCGAGTCATACAGGCACGCGCGCGAACGAATTAGCAATGCTCAAATTGATATTTCTTCCGTACGTATCGCGGCCCGGCCAGACAATATAATATTACACGCGCCGGTCTACAATTTTGTCCGAACATTTAAATTGCGTTCGCGTTAAATACCCAATTTGTAAAGTTTTAAATTACGAATTGAATTAAACAGGAACTTCGCGCGCATAATGAAAACGTTTTGAATGCCGGCGGAGCAGAATTTCTGTCGTCGAACTGCAGATTTCGGTGCATAATTCAATATGTATAGACTGCGGTGCGAAGTGCGAAGGAAAATGCAGCTTGATTTTCTGCGTTAACAGCTTCGGTAAATCGACATGAATTTTCAAAGAACTTTGTTTTTCTTAGATATTTTTACAGATTGAACGCGCATCGAAAATGCGATCCGTTTGTCGCGACTAATTTCTGTGCTATTATTTGATAAGAAAACTAATGTTAATCCTCCGTGGATATTAATTTCGCAAACCCGTGTACATTGAATTTAGTAGAACTTTGTTTACGTTGCAGAGCTTCCCGGCGAGTATCGCATATTCCTTTCCCGCCCGTCTAACCCCTCTAGCCTCCGCCGTCCACGGATACCGTAGAAGCAATAGTCTTTAATGAAGGAACTTGCGTTTATCTTTCGATCCAGCTTGCAATTTAAAAAAGGCGTCTCTCAGGTTTTCATGGTAATAGACAGCTCGACGTTTAGGGCGCTCTCCGTAAACACTTATTGCATAAGAACTTTTCCTTTAGAAAGTCATTGAGACTGGAGAATCGGGCTGCGAAGCACGGTCGTGTATCACGCCCGCGCCATTATTGAATATTGCCTCTGCAAACCGTGTTAAAACAACAAATACGTTTACCAATAAATTTTCCACCCTCTGACCTTTCCATTTAACTCTTGTCGGAACGAGTTTTTTTTTTACACATAATTCTGTCGAAACGTTATAATAAAGCTCCTTTATTACGACTACGTTTTTTTAAATAAAAAACGAACATTTATATTTTTATTAGCTATTTTATGGTTAATTAAAGGAGAAAAATATTTCTGCCAGCGATTAGTGGATGCAGGTTTTCTTGCATTTTACATACATTATGTCTGTATAAACATATTCATGGTCAACTTGTAATAAATGCAAATTTGACGTTTTTGGTGACATACACAAAATCTAGAATGATTGTTGTTCTATAGATAGGAAAATTGTAAGAAAATAGAAATGATTGCGGCTACTATATTATATTATACATGTATATATAATATAATACCCTATAAAGGGCAGATTAAATTCAAATTCGGTGCTCAAAGTGATTAGCTGTGTCGGTCATCATACATTGTAAGAGGTCACTGCTCTATATATATTATACATTTGCGGTTCCCATAATATCTTCAGAACTAGTGAAATTAATTTATGTAAATTCAAAATGTCCAATATTAAATCCAACAATTCAGGAGCCAAATTTTCCACCAATATCATTCAGTCGTAAAAGCGTTCTGTAGTTTGATATTTCAGTGTTTTGCGCACGATCTACGTACTATAAGTGCTGTAACTACCACTCGGGGCAGTACTATCACCGAAATGGGAATTCGGATAAGACGGTCTAGTCGCCGGCATTATAGACTGTCACCTGTCTCGTCATCTCCTCGAGTGCCTCGTAATCGTATTGGCCTTGCACCGTTCCTGCGCGCGTTACATTAGCAAACGGATTTTACTAATACTAATGGCAGGGTTCCCTCGATACCCGTACGTAACGGGGTAGCATAATGCCGATGAATCGACACATATTGGTATTAATGAGGACGCCATTGAATTGATCCCGCCATTACTACCAATCCTGGCGGTGGCGCGCAACGCACAAGGCGGAGTTCCGGCTAATTGATTCGATTCCGTTCAAACGACGGGAAAGTAAAAGGTTGATCCGCCGAGAGACGTTCTGAAAGCAGATGCAATAAAATAAACGTTGGAGGGGGGGAGGGAACCAATGCCCGCGGGCGTGGGCGGCCCACCGCCGGCCAGGTAAAAACGTGACTACCGGAATATCTTGGAATTGGTTCCGGCGACGGTAATTGATTTCTCGGTCGAAGACGAAGTCGAGGAGAAAACCTGGTGATCCCATTACACCGTAGGAACCGAAGGTTCGTTGTCGCCGTGGTCTTCGTGGCTCGAGTGGAAGGAAATTGAAAGGACGAGAAACCGAGTATAAAGTATGCATTACGTCGGTAGCAATGCAGTAAATCGAATTGCACTTATCGACTTAAACCGGCGATCGAATGCCCAAGGGGCCGCGTGACTCTGTTCAACGGGATCGATCGATCAGCGGTGCGCGTCACTTCCTGAAGACGGCGAAGCACCTAAATGTCTGCCTATGCACCATGATACGCAGATTAATGCCACGCCGCTGTGACAGTTGCGTGCACGCGGGCCATGATGAATGTGCAACCCATCTACCTACCTTGCTAGCGACCTATCTAGCTGCGAAAGTAGGTAGCTAGGTGGGCAGATAGTTAGCTAAGTAGGTAGCTTGTGGGTAGCTAGTTAGGTAGAGAGATATTTAGGTGAGCAAATGTGTAATTAGCTAGTTAGGTAAACAGGTAGTTAGATAAGCAGCTAGCTACGTAGAGGTGCAGCTAGCTTCGTAGAACCGTATTTGGGTAGATAGATATGTAGATAGGTAGCTAACTAGGTAGAGAGGTGTTTAGGCTGGTAGATACTGAGATAGCCGTTTACTTAGATAACTAGCTATCTATCTATCTAGCTACCTAGATAGCTACCTAGCTGGCGACCTGCCTATCTCCCTAGCTACATAGCTAACTGGCTACCTTGCTAGCTACCTAAATACCTACCTAGCTACCTACTTGGCTACCTACCATGCTACCTCTCTATCTCTCTATCTACCTAGCTAACTAGCCAGCTACCTTCCTAGCTACCTGCCTAGGTACCCAGCCGGTTGCACAACCTCCAGCTAAATGTTCCACCTTGAACTTCACCGATTCCCTGCTACTTCAGCGCGTGCACTCCCGTTCAAGTTTCACGATCTTCGACCGAAAAGTTTGCCGCCCCCGTGCAACCAGACGATCGTTACTACCCGCATCGGCGACCATAGTCTATTGGCCCGAAGAAGTTAGGCGCATCGAGGGTCGATAACGAGCGTTCAAAGTTATACGTAACGGTCTCTCAATTCCCGGTTTTGCGTCAAGTTCGTTTCCACCGCTATGTACGGATACTTGATCGGCCGGGTGCTCTTCAAATGTAATTAACCCTCTCTAACGACATCGAACTTTCGGTCACAGATTAGTTTTTCCTGATGCGGTCCCAGGTACCGTCCTTATTGCGCCGCTGTCTCTTCCTTTCCCATGGCGATTCGATTAGGTTCGTAGCTCTCTTCTTTTATTTGAAAC
Organism: Augochlora pura; assembly: GCF_028453695.1. Lineage (NCBI taxonomy): Eukaryota > Metazoa > Arthropoda > Insecta > Hymenoptera > Halictidae > Augochlora > Augochlora pura. The sequence continues at coordinate 24,318,326 of NC_135774.1, read as the reverse complement.
CGATGCCGCGCAGTTTGTACGTTCTTTCTTTCGTGTACGTTTCGTTCGGCGTGGCGCACATGCGTTTACTTTAATAATAGAATGAAATCACTTGGGAAATAGTAATTCGGTTGGTTTATTGGCGGCGATGCTGTTTTATTGAGATTTCTAATAGTCGAATGGTATTCAATATTCGAGCGATTTAGAGATAATATAGCATGATACCAGGGGTTGGTAGTAATCGATTGACTGAGAATTTTGATCATTCATTTTATTATTAACGTATTTTTTCAGAAAATTTTAATGGATTTAATGCATCGAGTAAATTCTAATTTGCAAGTAGTGCGTTTAATAAAAAAAACGCAAAGCATAATATTTATTTAATTATCCAATTGACGGTAAGTGACTCTAAAAAATTTGTTCACAAATGGTTGTTAATTCGACCTGAAGAAGTGCCTCGCCCACGCGATACCCAAACGAAGCACACAGAGTTAGGGTCTTCTGCCAGTATTTCTCGAGGCTTCGTAACTCCAACTCATCAGCGTCCCTTATCCAAAACCTCGTTCAAAACACGAAGGTTTCTGACGGCAGAGTTTGGCAACAGGTCGTAGAAGGGGAACCTGCCATATGAGAGGCCCCACCTGTGGACATCCACTGATCTAGGTCAACGACCCGGTTCAGTCTGTTTGTTTCATCAATATGCGTAAGTTACCCTGTTTACAAACTCTGCGGCTCGCGATAGAACGTTTTCCCTAAACTGCAGATTGCATGGGGAATTTGTGGAATTTTTCGAAAAATTTCGATGAAGCGGAACAGCGTTGTCCTACGTTATTAGTTCTACCAGTTATACTGCTTTTAGAATTTTAATCGTGGCGATTCTAGTGATGTTAATACATAATTTTGGTTGCTGTTCATTTGTTCTTTCATTTTATGATGATCTGCTAGGCATTTTATTGCAGAGAATTAAACAAATTAGCAATGACTTTCAATTTACATTTATTTTTATACTGCTTCTAATTTCGATACATTTGAACTCTTTGCATTTGAGTGGCGCCTCTGAAGAGCCAATGAAAAATATTATATAATTAACAAAATAATATTGACATTATTAAATACCCTTCTGTTAAAAGTATAACAGTTTTACGAGTCACAAGACTCAATCTCATATGCGCAAATTATACTAAGTACTATACTATAGCTGGTCAAAATATCAACTTTGGATCTAAGCTTAAAATGGCTTCGAGTGCAAAGGGTTAATGCAATATCATGGCGAGGAAATGATTCCGCGATCAATGCGATAGCCTCATCGTCATTCAGCAAAATACGAGTCAGATTTTGTACGTTGGACCCGTCTGAAAACCAACAGCGGTTTGTTGCACTGCCACCCCTATTACCAAATCAACGGAGCTGCATCTCATTAACTCGAGGTGGAGACGATGTGATTAGATTACAGTACAGTTTACACGCGCTTCACGAACGGAGCTACATTTCTGAAAGTAGTTTCTCGGATAGCTCGACCGTGGATACCTAAATACTGTCTCAAAATCTTTGGATCTCGCCGCTGGTAATTACTTAAAATTGCTCAGAATAAACGAGTCGCGTGGTGCTCGATTTTCTCGTTACCCTTTAAACGAAGAGTTATCGAGCAGTCGCGTTTGCCAACTATTTTGAGCACAGGTGCCAAAAATGTGATTTTTACTGCGTGGAAAAAGTGCAGGAATAAGTATTAGTTACTATTATATAGTATTATTTATTATTATATAGTTTTACTTATAATAAGTATTAGTTATTATTATATAGTATTACTTATAATAATTATTACTTATTATTATATAGTACTACTTCTAATAGGTATTAGTTATTATGATATAGTATTACTCATAATAAGTATTTGTTAGACGATACCATCGTATTAGTTTCTGAGTTGCCAGGACGAAGTCTTAAGAATGACCAGGTAGACGTCGTTGTTAATTCATTGTCCAAAGCGGTGCAATAAAGTCCATTACGGCGCAGCCGCGTGATCGTAGATCTCCCGGTCAAAATGTAGAAAAATTGAAATTCCCATTGTGCGCCGCGATAAATTTGGCACAAGTCCCATGATCTTACAGATTTAGATAGCAGAACATTACGTGACTCTCGAGCGTCTCATAATCCATACATTTTTCCGATAAGGAGCTCACATACCACGAACTTAAGGGGACGTTTTCGTTTGTACAACTCGCCCTCGGCATTCATAAAATTGTTTTTTTTCCCCTCCCCGGATCGCGTACGTTCTCGTAGAAAATCACGGCGAGATCGTAGACGATGGTTTACGTAATACCACGGCCGGTCGTATTTAATTTCTGCCCGGCATTACGGTGGAACGGGGGGGAAAGAAGGAGAATGTACACATACATTACACCATGACCGGTTCGAAAATTCTGCGGTTTCGGCGTTCACATCTCACGGATAAAAACCGCGAATTTTTGCGCAATGCGAGCCGATCGTTTTACAGAAAAAAAATGATGCGCGGCTTAAAGCTAACAAACGTTCTTTTTTTTCGGAGAGACGAAATAATTTTTTGCGAAGGATCAAGAGAGATAAAATATCGGTGCCTTTGTTGTTAAAGCAGATTTAGACGCGGCGCATCAATGACTGCGATACGCGCAAATACCGTACACTTCAGTTTCCATTGTGACACCAAACTGAAATAGACGATGCTCTCGTGACTCTGCCCCGTGTCTGAATTCATGTTGCAATTTTACATCGAATAGCGCAACGTAACGTAGTCGGACGTATTTATTGCGAGAGGTTAATATTCCGCGCAACTTCGATCACCGCCACCCTTTATTCCATAAAATATAACTACTAAATAATACCGTTGAAGTTGCGTTTAACACGTTCGCCGCCGGCGTGACTAACGAACATTTATCGTATTAAATAAATCGTACGCCTGTATAAAATATAATAAAACTGTCGTCAAATAGAAGCTATAAATTCTCTAATTATTATGCTATATGTTACAATTTTAAATAATTCCATTCACAAAATTAAGTCGATGCGTTGACACGTTGAGTGTCACGTCAGTCGCCGGTGACTGACAGTGTTAAATATCATATAAAACTAAAAAATTTACATTGTTTTAAGTTGTTACTTAAAATTTACTTAAATTCCTCTCAATTTTTATTTAATACTAGATTCTATTACTAATGTATTTTTTGAGGCAATTTTAATGGATTTAATGCGTCGGTAAGTTCTAATTTGCAAGTAGTGCGCTTCGCGTTGCTGTAACCACGATACCAACGTGTTAAAGGAACATTTTACGTTGAACGCGCGGCAATTCCAGCAATGCGTTATCCGTTCATAGTGCCGGAGTCGTCGAAGTGTTCACGATGCAATTGAACAAACATCGGACGCGTCGTTTATCAGGAGACACCGTGACACCCGGCGCGGTTGTCTCAATGAAGAAAAGTTGGATCCGGGCACCGTAAAATACGACAATGCCCCAAGAAGCATTAATGTGATCTGTGTAAGCCACGTGATGCCGGGTTCGGACGCGCCCCGGGGCACCGTGTACCATTCCGATATAAATAATGCAGAACACTCTTGGAGCCGCCAGTCCACGTAGAACCGATACGTTCTTCCCACGGAACTGTAAACTGGATGGGTTGGGATCTACCCGATGGTACACGACTACGGTAGCTCTCCGAGCTACCCGGGTCTCTGATCGAATATAAATCCTGGCCGGCCATCGATCAGTACAGATTATTGCGTTATCAGAATGATAAAAGCCGCTCGAATTTTCAGAGCTGCATAAACTTGCCCGGTTGCACTCGGAACGGTGCTCTCTACTTTTTTTTATTTCTCTCGGCGCCGATGAAAACGTGGTCGATACGATAGACCTAATAGACGTAGAATGTGGTAAACATTTTAGTAATAGACGTGCACTGTAGTATTTGTTTGATTAAAAATTTTAGTCTTGAATAATCTTAAGTAATTATTAACTCTTCGAGGCACAGGATTTTATAGAATAAATAGACCCATAGAAATTTTGTCGCGTTTTTAATGAAACAAAATTGGTATATTTTCATTGAAGGCATATAAAAGCTTGAACTTATAACAATTCAACTGAATATGTTTTTATATTATGAATGGGACTTAAATACTGTGTCAAGTGGGTTTATGAATGAGCAATGTACATATGTAGCTAGCTATTGCAATGCTACGAGGTGGATGTAAAAATGTCCCATAATACATTACCATGCATCAAAAAGGTGGGACATTTTTAATCCCACCATGCTCCAAAGAGTTGAACCGTAAATTCGATGTATTTAAAATACGAGTGAGTAGATCAACTGCAAAGAGTGTTAGAGTCGGTTCAACCCTTTGCACTCGAAGCCATTTTAAATGGAAGTCTGAAGTATTTTCTCAGGCTTATAATATATCTTTCGTATATAACAAAGTGCATTCTATGCATATGTAATTGATTCTTGTCATTCGTATCAACATAGCATAACAATTTAAAATTTTTAATAACAAATTAAATGATTTAAAAAGACGATTAGCACTGTTTTATAGAACAGAAAGAGCTGTATCGAACGAATATTATACACTTTGTCAAACAGCAACGAATCGTTGTAAAATAAAAGAAAATATAAAAACCCCACGAACTGATTCCCCAATCCAATATTTATAACTTGGACGTGTTTAATATCCCCGGAACCGAGCATACTGTAATTACGTTCTTGAAAGCGGGCATCCGACGGGAAACGTCTCATAATGGTCGCCGCAGTTGCGAGATCTAATGCCAACGTCAGAAGCGGTTATTATGATTGCCGGCCACCGTGACGTTCGATTGAATCCGATCGCCCCTTTGCTTTCAATGTCGCTCGGGGCCACTTGACCGGCCGATTCATCATTGAGTCATTCGATCAACAAATTTCACAATTCACCAAGCACACCGGGGAGTAATTGCTGTCGGGGACCGCTGAGTAATTTAAACGGCCCGGACGTGGCCGGGGCCACGTAGCGTCCCCGAAACGTAAAATCTTTCGGCGAATTAATGTTAACCCGCGCGCGGATTAATTGATAGGAACCGGCTCGAAGACACAAACAAGCCGGTTTATGGAACGCAAATATGAACCCCGGCTGCAAAACCCTTGCCGCAAAATTTCCATGCATTTGCCTGTCATAATATTTGATCGGCCGTTTCAATCTCTCGCCGCGATTGTGCGACTTCAACGAAGATGAATGTATCCCGTGCACCAGGATGAAAAGCCAATAATGCATGCAGCGGCCGTGCGGCGTGTTGCACACGGCCCGAGAATAGTCGGGGAACATTCTGGCCCCGTCGCTTCCTGCTTTCACGAAAAAAGAATTCATTATAAACCCGCGCATCGTTTCCAGCCCATTATCGGCTCCTCGATGAGAACGCGACGACGCCTTCGACTGTGCAATTCGTCGCTAGAATTTCACGAACGAGAAAAGCACGAACTTTCTCAGTTCTTTGATAGACAAGAAATTATTACAGACATTTGACACGAGAATAAATATAGTAGAGGCTCGCTTGTATGAAGGGTTCTTTTTGTAATATTCTGATAGCTAAATATTCTATTATCTAAAAATTTCATTCAAGTTTCTTTACTATGTGATAATATATCTAAATAATACAATGACTAGATTATAGAACGTTTGGTTACCAGAATAAAATAAATCTTCGGATAAGAAATATTGAATAATGGATATAAATCAAATATAAAATATAAGTCACACACTAATTCTCCTACAATTAAAAGTAAGTCAAGAGATCGCAAATGTCTCCACAGTTAATGCGACCACGTTATAATAAATAAATTTCTATTGATAACGATAATGATAATAAAAAATTGGGACCTCGAAATTTTAATCAAATGCGTTCTACATTCTCCATTGATAAAGTCAATCTGCGGAAAAGAACCGACCGTGAAAATGTCATTTTCGTCCGACTAATCTCGACTGAGACAAAGGGCGGACAAAACGATTATTCGTGCAAACATTATTTCTGAAGAAGAATCGGGAAAAAAAAAAAGTGGAGTGACGGTTTTTTTTCGCGGGCTCGTCTCTTTGTTCTTCCTCCGTGTAATCCGTTAGCTGTTTAAGTAACGCGGCCTTGATGACACAAAAGGCAGAGGAGAGCCCCGACGCATTGTAAAGCGCCGGAGACCGCGCTGCGTTCCTTTGTCCTCGCGTCTTCCTGTTCGCGCTTTCTGCCAGTGACCACGTGCTGACCTGACGTCCCGCTTTCTATTGTAAATACTAGGCTCCGGAATAATACCATGTAGTTCGTTAATTACTTAGCGGTCGGCGGTGAAGAGCACCGAAATTCGATGAAAAAAAAAGGGGAGAACCACGATTTCAATTGTTAACACATCGCGTGCGGCGCATTTTTACTACGCTTTCGAAAAGTTGACGTTCATTTTTTTTGGCTAACCATTTGTTAAGGGGATACGCAAGACTTCGTCACCCTGGTAACATAACAAGAAAGTCTATATTTAGTTCCTTAACCCTTTCGGTACGAGTGCCGGATATATCCGGCGTCCGCGCGACGACCACTCTGGACGAGCGCCGGATATATCCGGCGCACGTGCGATGACCCGTATAAATAACAGAATTTTACATAAATAAATCTTAATATTTTATATAAGTATCTCTGAGTATCTCTTAAGTTACAAGCAACACTATTGTTCAAAAATGTCCTTTTATTAAGCACAGTTTTTATTTAACGCTTAGGAGATATTTTCTTATAAAGGAGGACTCGTCGTGTGCGGCGGCAATTTTCGGCGCGGGGCCTCGTACAGCGAGAGTGTCATGGCGGGCAGAGTGCTCGTACCGAAAGGGTTAAATCGTCGATTGAGTCGAAAAAACCTGAAAACGAGATATCCGGTTTCCCGGTCACAACGTTCGAATTGCTAAAGACGCATTTGCTGTGACATAAATTGCTGTGACGCATTTTGCCACCTCGTCTATAACAAACCCGCATAACATAACCTCCACATCTAACCATGACGCACCCGATAATCTCATCCTTTGACCCATGACGCAGCCGACCGAATCATCTCACAGCCTACCAAAAACAGTACAACACTATACATAAGGACCTAATGTACAAAATAAAGCAGTCTACTGGCAGTTATTTTGTCCGATCTTCCACCTAAGTTCGGGGTAGCTTAAGTCGCGGCTATTAAAATATTTTCAGCCAGTTCCGTGACAAGAGAAACGGCGCAGCGATCTGACTGCGGAAGAAACACGTGTTAGATTGAACGACGACCGTGTCTCCGGGACGATTCCATTAGATCCATCTTGCGCCTTCCCATGGGGCTATACGTATAACGTTAGCTTAACTCGCGTGTCTCCAGAGATAATAACATTCCCCTAAGCGGAGCCGACAACTTCAATTGCTTCGTTCTGGCTGTTTTAATCTGTCGACCAGATACGACGAGAGGTATCTTCTAATATGTCAAGGTTATGATATTTAATAAATATTCTATAAATATGTCGTGAGATATTTTGTGAAAATGAGTATCAACGAATGGAAAGTAATTTGTTGCTTCAAACATGATAAAATAACTTCTCAATGAGAGGAGATAGGTCTCCATTGTGAAACGAGTTGAGCAAACTTAACTCCCCAGTTATCAGATTAAAGGGACTGCGGGGATGAGGAAGACAAGCGACTTTCATGAATTGTTCTAAAGGAAGCTGTTAGATCCATCGATTTAAAATAGTATTAAAACAGTTATAAACAGTTACAAATAGTTAAAACAGTACATCGTTAGAACAGAAATACCGATTAACCCCTTGCACTACTATTCCTTTCACGCTGCGTTGATCAGCACTTATCTCACCTTAATATTTTTAATAACAGGACCAGACAATTCTTATTTATTTCTATGCCTTTATGTACTTTTGTTTCTAAACTTTGATAACACAGAAATTTATTTGTATTTCGATCTAGATAAAATGAATAATATTAATATTTAACACGTTGAGCGCCATGTTGATTTTTGAGGGGGTCCCCCCGTCAGGCCACGCGCGCCGCGTAAAAGCGCTGGTACTGTAGGGCCAATGTTTCCTCTCGCAGTAGAAGATAGTTTTGTGTTTTGACAAAATTAAGTAAATTTTAAACAAATCTATAATTCCATAAAACAGTGTAAATTTTAAAGTTCTCATGTCACACGCTGTCAACCAGCGCGGTTGACGCGATCTAAACCGAAAGTCTAGTGTCAGCCATCGATGGCTGACATGGCCTAAACGGAAAGTCTAGTGTCAGCCATGTATGGCTGACGTGGCGCTCAACGTGTTAACCCTTTGCACTCGAGTGGCGCTTGTGAGGCGCCAATGAAATTGTTCTATCACGTTGCAAAATAATTTCTGTAATAATCAAGTTTGCATTTTAAAAATTGTTAAGGTTATGTTACATTGATACGAATGATGAGAAATAATTATACACGTGTATAGAATGCACTTTGTTATATCAAATGGAAATATTAGAAGTCAGAGAAATTATTTCAGATTTTCTGTTAAAATGACTTCGAGTGCAAAGGGTTAATAGATGTTGCATGAAATCTGTATCACGAGTCTGACTCGTTATCATAACGCAGGGGGTTGATTATAAAGGTACAGCTGACCAAAGGGAATCTGTTATCGATGATATAGTCGATTCGATTATTTATACACCTTCAAAACTACAGAATTCTAAAAAACGGAATTGCGCTAAAAACGAGCGACGATTATAAGAAATGTCGAACACATCCTCTCCCATTGGTAGATGTACCGTTAACACAGTTCTCGCTCGAGACAAAGCCGTGGACAGCGGAGAAAGAAAACCCGGCCGCGTGTTCCGTCGTCCCGCCGCAATGCTCGCGCTGGCATTTTTCTGACAGCCGCGGCAGCGTTGTTCCTTTCAATCGAGGATTCTCAAATTCCCAATTATCCGTTTCCGGGTCGGCGAGACAATAACCTATTGACTGCTCGGCGCGCGCGCCTAATTAACGGCCGCCGTGCGGCTCGCGCGAGCGCGCGCGCGCCTAAGAAAACGGTGTCGGCCCCGCGGTTTTTCCACGGGTGACAAAAGTGATCAGCGGTGTTCCGGGTAAACGGCGCGGTAGGCCGCCGCCGGGGGCCCTTGGGAAATATTTTGCGAGGCGGCGCGCGTACAGCGTGCAACAAAAATTGGAACTGGTTTCCGTGAGCGCCCGCGCCCGCGCGCGCGCGTTTGACGAACCAGAGGGGGACGCGGCGGTTGACCGCCGCTTTTTCACATTGTTACCACGCTCTCTCTCTCTCCCCGTTTGGATTCGCGCCACGGCAAGCCTCCCCCATTTTCCATTGCCGTCGGTGTAACCGAAAATTCGCGGTCCGCGCCGGGCCGTGTCTTCCGATGCGTCGAATGTCAGCGGGATCGAAATACGATTGCACGCCGGTCCCCGTTTTAACCGAGCGCGCGGGGCGGCGCATCGTTTAAATCTCCTACAGAGGGGGGAGGGGGGATAGACCGCGCGAGCGCTGCCCGCCGCCGCGGCGAGCCGCGCCGATGAATAACGATCGGTTAAAAAAAACTTCCGAGCGGTTTTCTGCAGTTTGTAAAATATCGCGGCGAACGTGACGCCCGCGGTGCCCGCGAGAGAAAAAAAAATGCAGAAGAGGGCGGTAATCAAGGGGAAATATGCATGAGCCGGAGGAAGAGGGTTTCGAATTCCTCGCGCATCCACCGGCGACGACATCTATTAAATTAAAGGTGGGAAGCTTAGCGCTGGGTTACGCCCGGCAAAATGGAAACGAGGGCTACGCTTTCAAAGAACTTTCGCGAAACTGTGCCCGTGCGGGTCTTACGTCCATTGTTGGACGGAAATTCCAGCTGGCTTCGTATGCGGCCTATGGGCTGCGCGGTCTGCGAGTTAACCACTTTTAGCTGCGTCGATGTATTTAGAAGATCAATTTTGTTATGCGTTTTATCAATCGTACCGAGGGTAGTTTTCTCGGTAATTGTTCTAGGATTATTCTAAAGTATGTAATTATAAATTAATGACTAGTTACTGTAAGCATTTTGATATAAATTGTAGAAGAAATATTTTTATTATAAGATGTAAAATTGCTATTTTCTTATGACGTGTATACACGTCGTACGCAGCTAACAGGTTAAATTGAACGCGGAGATTGTGCTGAACATAGAATTAGCAGCGATTCAAGTGCTTCGATCAAGCTAGAAGTGCGTTGGGACTTATTCATATATTGGTACATGAAAATGAGTTTTTCATTACCCTAATTTGAGGAAATGTCTTGGCGAGTTTACTTTGTAAGAAATTTATTATTTTATTTTCAGTAACGAGTAAACCGTGGATTTGATGCATTTATGCGGGGAAAATTAATAGGTCAAATACAAATGTGAAGACATTTAAAGAATTTAAGTATCTAAATAAATTATTTCTAACTTACTACGATTTTTAAAATAGGAAACGTATTTTTATTTAATTACATAGTATACTAGTTACAATGGTGGACAGTAATAAATAAATTTATATATGGTCTCGATGAACGTATTATATTTAAACTGAAGTTGTTTAATATTTTCAGTAATATTTTCATGTTAGAAGATATCAGTATAATTATAATATAATTAATATTAATATTATTTTGTATTAATATAAAAATATTATAAAGTACTATTATGTATTATAAAAACACTTTTGCATATTACGAAAGTATTTTTACATTTTAACAAGGCTTTTAGATTATTCATATCTTGTCCATTTTTCCATCCGATTTATCGATAACAGTTGTACTTATTCCGACGTAAAGCCTCTGTTAAACAAAATGACGTAGACAGCCGAAGTGCGCGTGTAACTAAAGCGTACGGTAATGTAGTTTCGGTGGTCAGCGAAAATTCGCGGGATTATGCGCACAATTTATTTGCGTCTGCAATTTGTAATTTCGAAATTTCGTGTCAGGCGTAAATGAACCCCACGGATGCATTTCGCACCTTTCACTCGGGGAATGTCTCAAAAGCGGTTTTGTTGTAGTTTCCGGTCGAAATTTCGTTGAACATTTCCGCGAGCAACGAATTTCGTTGTAAAAAATGCCGTGCAGCGTGCGGACGACGCGCGCAAATTAGCGCGCGAATAAATTAACGAATGCTTCGACGACGAAGCAAATTATTCGCGACAATATTATGTTCGAATGCGATGGAAACACGTCGGAACAATGGCAGTTTCACGGAATCGAGATCTTTACGCGCCGATCCGGGGCATACGCGTCGCGTACGAGTTTTCGGTATCGGCCGAAGCGGAAACATTTAATTGACGTACTGAAAGTTTTATCGCATTTGTAAGAACAATATTTTCGCCGGCGGTACAAATCCATTCGGGACCCCGGGATTTTCGGTCGATGTTTGGACACGGCGTGCATCGAAATATCGAAAAACAGAATACCGGAAAACAAAAACGCGCCCGGGCATCTTTTGTCAAACGCCGGGGAACGAAACTTTTGGGAATCGATCGGCGAATAGCCGAAACAATGCGTTCCGTTCATTTTATTCATCAGGTCTGCACCACGGCTGCGCTGCACTCTCATTTCTGCGTTCCTCTTGCAAAGTATTCGCGGATACTTCTTTTTTTTTTTTTTATTTCAACATAAAGTCCCGCTTACTTGTAGATTCAGCCTGCTATCTCCCAGCGAACGCTCGCTCGCGCTGAAATTGTTGGCCAATTACTCTTTTCGCTGCAACAAAACTTTAAAAGAATTCGAAAGTACCTGAAACGCGCATTTTCGCTCAACTCGAACACGCTATTGTTCCAATTCTCTGCTTTATAACGACGGCGCCGTTGCCGGGAATAAGAAATTGTAATAAATGGATCCGCGCGGGAGAACGGTATCGCTCGCCCGGCTTTACCCGTTTTAAACGCGTTAATCGTTTAATAAAACTTGTTACGATATTCCGAAATATCTTTTTCGTTAGCGCAAATTCACATTTGCGTTCGCGAGTTTGTGATATAATACAGTGAATCAGAAAAGTATTCGTACACCTAGTTTTTTTTGCAATAACTTTACATAAAGAAATGGTACACAAACAAAAACTATTTCGGTTAATAGTCTACTATGTACAAAGATAATGTGCAAATAAAGAATTTTAATAAACTTTCAATTATAACTGAAAGTGTACGAATACTTTTTTGACCCACTGTATATGATACACTATAACGCAGCAATCTTCGGAGTGTAAATTAAATTTATCTTTCTACGAATACTCGGCGTCGAATTCATTTACATTGTTGCGCCATTCGGTATTATTGTTTGTCGCGTCGGAGGGTATCGATAAAAAATTGTCAATTTCATTATTCGGAAAGCTTTCGCGCACGCTGATAAAAAAAATATCTTGGTCGAGAGGCAAACAATGAATTCCAGTTTGACGCAGCCCGAGAAAATACGTCAAGTACACCAATAATGTTGATGAGAAATATATATACATATATATTCGCGAAAGTAATTGAAGGAAGGAGTATATATTATGCCTCTATATATTCTGCGAAGTTGATAATACTTCAATTTCATTTCATTCGGTTTCTGCTGATGCTCCGTACTTTGCAATCCCTCGTTCCTTTTAGCCGTACTGCCCCGCTTTTTTTTAATTCCTTTTCATTTCCGTATTCTGTCCTCTTAGGGGCAGGCTGAACTCGTTAGCTTACCTTTCTTCTCTCTCTCTCTCTCTCTCTCTCTCTCTCTCTCTTTCTCTTTCTTTCTCTCAATCCGTAAATTCTGATAGATTACGTGAAACATTCCGTCTCGAGATTTCAGTTTTACAATAACTGGAACGCCAGAATTACCACTTAAATATCTACTCGCCATGATAACTTCGTAATGGCTACTCAACTTTATTTGTTTCCACGTCTATCTCTCCTGTAATCAACTTGGCCAGATGGGCAATATTATCTTGCTGCAAAAGAAAATTTATTAAAAAATATGTTCGTTTCAACTATTTATATGTTCCACGTGGAGACTGTTTTTAGTCGATACTTTAGTTGATTTAAAAGTGTAAGAATGTCGAGTGTTCGAATTAAGTTTCGTACCTAACCTCTTAGGCACGGCTGGATTTTGTGCAAATAAAGTTTTACGTAACTAAATTACCATTTTCCTTAATATATATTTTTTCCGTAGCTGTATATAGTATTAATTACATATATTCTTTTCTTAGTGTATTGTACATACACGCTTTCACTTTAATAATTAATAAAACGATTGAGTAAAGCACGAAACATTCATGAAAGCCACTATAATGGCGCGTCGTGCCTAAGAGGTTAAATTTGCTGTAAACGTAAGACGAAATTAGGTATATGTAAATTTAACATATTTTAGTGACTGACAGATTGCCAATCTCAGTCTTTTCTGAAACTTCATTTAAATCACCTAATTATTTCCAATGTTCCATGAATAAATACGTTCGACTTCTTGACAGGCTATCCGAGAAAATTCTTGCTAAAAGAAAGTATAAATAAGTAAAATAGAAGAAAGAAGCCAAAAAAGTTAAATTCCCGAAAAAGCCAAACTGTCATATTAATATTTAAAATCTGTGAATTTGCCTACCTTTATTAGAAACAAGTGAATTTATTTTACCTATACTTTCCAGTAGATTGTAAAATATTTTATTCTTCGAACCCTATAGCGAATGAAAAATGAGAACTGATATCGCGAAGACGGCGATTTTAACGGATATCTGGCATCGTGACGTCAGCAAGACAATGACGAGCAAAAGGCGCACGGTGGCAGCCGTCCATCAGAATCTCCGCGGGCGCATCGTATCTGCATAGACAATCAATTCTGACGCGCGTAGGTGCGCGCGGAGGGCCCGGGCATTGTTTCCGGGCCGCGGTGGTCGTCGACGTTAATGCTGATGCCGGTGTAACTACGTGGGTAACCGTTAGGCACGGTGCAAAGCCCGCGCGTTTATATCCACGGTGTCGTCGTCTCCTAATCCAACTACTCGGGTTGCCGCACTCTCGCGGGAAATACTAGACCGGGAGCTTTACCTGTGTGTCCCATCTTGGACGACCGTGCCGTGCGCCGCTCTGCGACCTATCGTCGGAGAACATCTACTTTGTCGGGCACGCGAAGCCTTTGTCTCGCGTCCCCCCCAACGGCTTCACCTCGCATCCGGAATCCCTTCTGTCCGCCCGGAGACGAACCGGACTTTTCCTCTCAAGATAACTTTCTAGATCCGTGGCTCTCTCTCGCGATCGATTACTATGGAGCTTCTGCAGGACCCCTTGAAATCATGGACAAAACCCTAAAAATCGAAGTTGTCGGGGTGGAGTTTTTGAATTACGGATTGGGTACTTTAACCCTTTGCAAACTTACAGGATCCATAGTTTATAGTTTCATCTAGCAGCACTGAAAAAATTGGCAGCATAAGTTTGCATACTTTTTATTTATAGCTCTTTTTGTGAGGCAACGTATGGTATATTCTCTCGCGAAAGTATTCAAAACGAAATAACTTTTTAAACATTAATTTATCTCAGAATATTTGTTAAATTTTTAAAAGGCGAGAGGCGATTCTTCAGGTGATTTCAAGTCACTTTTTCCTTAGCGAAAATGTTCTACGCGGCTTCGTTAACGAGTTATTCGCGAAAAACGTGGACCAATGAGAGAGCGAGTACGTGGGATAGTGGCCGCTAGGGCGGAGCGCTGGCTATATTCATTGTTTGATTGGTCCGCGTTTATCGTTAATAACTCATTAACGATGCCGCGGAGAATATTTTCGCTGAGGAAAAAGTTATTTTAAATAATGTCAGGAATTCTAAAATTTCTGTTATTTACTGTTACAGTTGTAAGAGTAAAAATTATAATTATATTGACAAAATTGAATTTACTTCAACTTATCGACATGTTCAGCATTAGATTTCGGATTTTATGCATTTACCATAGTATTAGATAGTCGGAATTTAAAAAATATTTTTATTTTGCATAAAAATCTACAATGTTCTTATTATACTATAAGTTTGTACAAATGAATTTATTCAATTATTTCTTTAAAAAGAAGTAACTTGAATAATGTAAAAGTAAAATTATGAAACTGGCTATTTTGATCTCAATTTTAGGTTAAATATCAACGAATTGACAAAGAATTTTCGATTAATTCGTGTAACAAAGGTTCCTCCCCTTTGCCGTTCGACTCGCGCGGTTTTTACGAGCCAAGCCTTTTCAGTCTATCGAGAATTTACGTCTGACGAGAGACGTTTTCAAGAGCAGCTACTCGGTGTAAAGCCACGCCTCTTTTATAGTTCACTTTGCGCTCGCCCGGCGATGGAATGTTGTTTTTTTTTTCCTCTCCCGAACCAAGCGTCATTGTCGCGAGCCGCGTTACACGTATGAGCGTTGATAAAAAATAACGTGAATTTCAGCCGCGTCTCTCTTAGCCGTAGCCGACTGGCGGTTTAAATCGATATCAGGTGGGATGCGCGGCCCCATCATTCTTTACAGAGCCCGCAACGTATAACTGGGAGAGAGAACCCGGCGAAAACGTCCTCAACTTTCTAGAAGCGATAAGTGGTTGCTACACGTCCCGACAGCTCTTCTGACTCTGCCAGTGTGATTTCAAGAATTCCTTGTTGAGAAAAAAAGGAAAGGGAAAAAAATTTGTATAGCACTACAGCCTCTTTGTGATAACCGTACTATTCCCGGGGAATTAAAGCTGCGAGGAAGAACAAAATCTCGAAAACCGGATATCAAAAATGTAGCCGCGTTTCCCGGGCTTGTTGAATACGGAAATTCGATAGAGGATTCAACGGAGAATTAGTTCCGGTAATTCTAATTGGACAAATAAATGGCTCGCGTTAATTTTTGTGAAAATTTTTATCCTATTCCATTTTCTATTTTAATTCCTGACGCGAATGCGCGCGCGATTTAATTAATGCACGTTATTCTGGTAACGAGTTTCTCTAGCGGACAATGCTGGACGTTTATTTTTGCTCTTCTTTTATATAGCCGATATAGAACGTGTTCACGAAAATTGCTGCACTAATCCAGGCGGAGTGACGTTTTTACAATAGTTAAAATAATACTCATTTCGTCGCTATTTAAACAGCGCGATAACGACTGATAAATTGAGATAAGACAATTTATCAATCTTGCAAGCTTCGTGCTTACATATATTTGTTCAAAAACCTTTTAATTATTTATAATTACATCTACATATATATTGAAGACATTAATAAAAGTATGATAAATTATTCAATGAAAATACCGCTCTTAGACTATCACGGCAATTGAAATACATTTTAATATATATTTCACGAAAATTTCGCAACAATGAAAGTACACAGGTAAATTACTGGAATACGAGTCCGTACGCAGAATCAAAATTATCCGCAACAATCGCAGCTAACGAAAAAACAAATATCTCTTTCTCCCTACAACAATAACGAAACTCCTGCAATTCCGATACCGTTACAAACATTTCAACCATCGTGCCCGCGAATGCATAAAATTCGCGTCGGATTGAATTTCATCGCAATTACCGCGCGATCGCGAAATAGTTAAACCGAGCTCATAACGTTCTATCACGGAATCGCGTTATCGGGCGAACCGTGAGCGGAGAAACTTCCGCGGAGGGCAACACAACGCGCGCCGCAGCGGAATGTTTTATTCCTCCGTGGAGCCGGAATTTTTACGCACAGCCGCAATATCACGAAGTTCTTCTCCCGTTCAAATATTCACCTTCCTGATGAGCGGGGGATATCTCGGTCAAGGATGCGGAGCGTCGGAAATTGTTCGCCGAAAAATCGTCTGAAAGGGGGGACGGCGGCGGCGGCGGCGGCGGCGGTTCTCCGGAAACAAGATGGCACCCGTCCGCGCGAACGCCGCATTATCGAAGGGACGACGCGGCGCGCACGTCCTTCCTGCCGTGGAAAAAGCTCGATATCTGCCAACTTTGCCTCCCGTTGCTAAAAACGCGGAACCCTTTCGCACAGAAAAACAGTCGTCCGAGTAGAATCGAATTAAAAGAAGGAAAATGGGAGAGGAAGAATGGCGTCGCGTTGCACGGCGAGCCGTTTGAGTCAAAAGGCCGGGCAAAAGTCGATTTCGAAAATGTCGCATGAGGTGTTAAATTTCTATTTCTATTGTGTAAAGTAGCTACACTCCGAAAGAAAAAGATAGCACGCGTGTGCTATCTTTAATTTCTCGCTTTATAATCATGGTACCTTGGTATCTTTTTCCTTGGGAGTGTACATGTATGGAGAATGAAACTTTCTTGATTTCAATTGTATTTCTATAAAGTTCTTCGTCAAAAGTTATGAAACTTTATTTCAAGCAGTTTCTTGAGTATCATTCGTCTCTTAGCTGTTTTCTAATTTTTCGAAAGAATTGAACAATTTCTTTCGTTATGGAGTTTTTTTCACACAGAGTATAGATATAGGATTTATGCAAGGCTATTGAATTTGTATGACATATGTTTATGTAGTTGGTAGTATTTAAATATAATGTATGATACTGTATTAAGAAGAAGAAGACTTTATTAAGAATCTTCTTATACTTTGAGGTTATGTTAAGGTACTCGCGTTTGTGCGATTACATTTTATAAAGGTTTAAGATCACGTTGCAATAATAATCGAATTCGTCCGAATTTGATTATTACAGCTATTTTATAATAAATGTTGCAGCATGCGCTGAACTAAGCGTTCGCTGAAACATGGATAAACAATCGATATTTTAAAATTCTCCATAGTATACACTTTAATTACTTAACTAGTCAAAAAGTAGAAAATTCAAGCTCTAAACTCATTAATTTTTCAGCAAATTTAAATAAATATTATCAAAGTTATAGCAGTTTGAATATCGAGAGTGTGAAAACCACCCCATTGTACGTCGCGTAATTATCGCAAGATATCGGGTTGGCGAACAACGAAAAATTGCGGATGTCGCAGCGGGGTCTCTAAGAATCCGCGAAAAAAGTGCTCTGACCCGTTTAAAAATCTGGCAGACGAGTAATCGTACCTCCGTATAGTTTTTTCGCCGCTGTCAAAGGCGTCCGGGGGGGCGCACTCGGCTGTGCGCCGGTGTCGACGGCGGTCGACGGTGGGCGTCTTTTCCCAGGGATAGGGCACTTGAAAACGATCCTTTGAAGCGACGTGACGTTGCAGAAAGTGAAAATGAGATCTTCCATGCTTCGATAGGAAATTATGTCACGGAAGTCCCTCCCGCCGCGGGAACGCATCAGGGAAGGCGCGCACAAAGACCTCGCGTCCTATGGGTATTCTTTCGAACCTCAAATGTCTGACGAGGCCCGGGGATCACTTTGTGCCGGAAGAAAATCGTTGACACGATTTTTTAAATAATTATCGGGCCTCGATTTTTCAGCGGGTTAAACGGCGAGGCGCTTGACTCGCGTTTCACGTTTCTCCCTTGCTTCCTTTTACCTGGTATCGTCTTTGTTGAAAAATGTCAAGTATATTGTCAAAATGTCTAGTTTCGCTTCGAGATTTCGCTCACCTTTTAATAATATTAACTACCTTAAAATGGCGCGTTGATATATTTTAGTCATTTAAATTATTCTGATTTAGATTACATTTACAGATTTTCTCCCATAAAATTACAAAGTTCGCAGTCTATTTATTACGAAAGTGAACATTTATTGTTGTAATTTTTAAAATCATAGAATAACATCAGTAAATTAACGTAAAATATAAGTATAATTCACTGACTAATGTCTCATAATTAAATTGTGAATCTTTATGAAAAATGACCATATTCTACGTCTATTATCGAACACAGAAATAACCTAAAAATACGTTCGTTCCACTAATCATTTAAAAAGCCCATCCACGCATTTTTACCATAAATGCCTAAAATACGCTGTCAACTCGTACTACAATATCGAAAACCACGGTGAAAGGTTCGTCACGAAATAACACAGTTCCTGTCGCATTTAGCCATATCTTTATTGCATTGTTGCAACTTCGATCCGAAAATTGCAATCCGGATCGGAATTTCTGAAGCGCAAAGCTTGCTAGTTTGAAAAATATCGCGACAGTTCGCTCCCCGCTCCACGATAACTGTTTGCAAAATGCTTTAAGCGTGGAAAAGGGGTTTTCAACTTTTTTCGGGGGTGAATTCGATTTCTCTTTAAAAAGAGAAATAAAGCTCGGCTCCTCCGATGCAGCAGAATCAGCAACGTGTTTTCGTACGGAATGTCCAGAGGGGACACTTCGACCAGTTTCAATAGAGTGAGAACATGTTGTTTGTCTACAATGTTGCCGACAGACTTTTTACCATCGTTTAATGCCCCGAGAAAAAGATTGCAGCTTCGACGACGACGAGAAAGCTTCAATAATATGATTACGTAGAACTGATTTTTAACGAATATTTACAGTTACCATACTTTTCCAATATTGGAAAATTTATTGGAAATTTGTTTATTCGAATATTGTTAAAAAATTTATTATTTTATGTATCTACATCGAAAATCTTTTAATGGAAACATTTTCTTACAAGAAAATATAATATAAAATCGTTAAATAACTCCCTTCGTACAGTATAAATGTTCCATTAATAATTTCTATAAATTAGTACATAAAAATTAAATTAAAATTAGAAAGAGAAATACCCGATTTTCCGTACGTTGTCCATAGGTTTCGGTCGGTTCGCGTGGCAACAGTTGCCCAACAAAGTGATAGCGACATGTAAATAAGTTCTCCTCGCGCGTCACACCCCGGAAAAATATTCGCAACTGGGCAAATCATTTCCGCAGTTCCGCCGGCGGTTTTATTGGTCTGAAACGAGCAGCGAATATACACACGGCGCGTGTATGCATTTTATCGGCGGCCGTTGCGTTTACGAATGTGTGTTCCCCCGGCGTTATATCGCGAACAACCGGCAAGAAACACGGCTGTTCCGGCGAGTGGGCAGGCCACGCTGCGAACGACCCTAAACGGTGAGAAGAATACCTCCGTTTAGAGTGGTTCTCCGAGAACCATAAAATCACACGAGGGCGCGCGCGAAGGATGTGGCAAGGAAAAAAGCACCGACAGCAGCGGAACACGCGACGCGGGGAGGATAAAAAGGAGAGGCTCCGACGATTTGAATATTAAAATACGGTATAGTGGCTTTCGATGAAGCGAGCACCGGATTCGGAATGGAGGACGAAAGATGAAAGCTGTACGTAATTGAATATACACGATCACGTATTCGATAACTAATTTAATTACTCGTAGAATCATAGAACAATAGTTACAGAATAATCGTTGTAAAATAATAATTATAGAATAATCGTTCTAGTATAATTATTAATAATTGCAGAATAATTATTATAGAGATATAGAGAATTATGTGCGGGGTATATTCACGGATAATGGATAATACGTGATCATAGACTGAAGATTATGTGCTCGTATGACAATAATAATTATACCATAAAATTGTGGAAACAGCAAATAATAATAATAACAAATAATAGTAATTATTCTCTAAATTACATGTACTTCGCTAACAATATCACCGTGAAGAAAAATCGATTAAAAATAATTTATTTTATATGTATAAATATATCCAAATACTACATAAAAATGATCTCAGCCCAAAATTAATAAAAGTTAATAAAAATAATATTCTCTTCATATTAATAAAATCGCTCTTAAATCAGCGAAAACAAATAACAGAAATTACATTAAGAATTCTATGAACTACACAAAATATTCAATCGTCGTGCGCGATTATCGAATATCATCAAGTATCCCACGAATCGTAAAATTATCGAAAGAGATATTTAAATCGTAGACGATGGAATAAGAATCGTCCGCGATTAATCTCAGGGCGCGGACAAAATCGAAAAGCCGTACGAAAATCGAATGAATTTCGTGATTTCTGTCCGCCGTGACACGAAATTTCCCGGGGAACGCCCGGTAAAAAGTACAATATACCGGGCGAAGATACATTCGCGTCAACGGCGAATATTCCGGAGACGTGAATTAAGAAAATATATTCAGCGGCGCGGCTCGCCCTATTTCCAAAGAATTCATCAGTCCCGGAGCCCCCCCCGCCCGACCGAAAATTCAAGACGCGTCCGCCGGCAGCTTTCACAGGATTATGGTGGATGGTGTCTAATGAAGCGGAAGTAACGAGTTCGACGATGGATCAGACTCATTTTGCAATCTTTCCGAGCCGACCCGCTGTCGAAGGAGGGTGGAAGAGGGTGGAGGGAGGAATCTCTGTCCCGGACCCGTGGGGGGAAGGTTCTTACATACCGAGGAGCGGGGGGATTAGGGTAACAACGACTTTCCGGCAGAAAGCGTCGTAAACGGTTACGACGCCGACCTGTATTTTTCAGGGGAATTTATCTGACGGTCAGAGGGAAAATCGTGGCTCCCCGGTTCGAGCCATTGATTCGCGCGCGAGGCGCCGCATGCGGCGACGTGATACGGATTTTCCAATGAAATTTATATCCGGCTGTCGCGGATATTTGCGCACGATGTCTCGCGATCGAATGCCGCGGCCCCGCGCGAGGAGGACTGACGGTTTTCCTTCGTCGTGATCGGCTCTTTCTAATTTCGAATGTTATTGCGCCCAAAGCCTTCGGTCTTGCCAACGACCGCCTGGGAAATGGGGATATCGCCGGGGAACCTAAGGGAACTTCGAGTTCTCTTTATTGTAAACTGTCGATGTATTCGTCGCGCCGAGGGAGACGCCGCCGCGTATTACGTGTTCCTTTTTTACTTTCGTGGTGTACTTCGAATTTTTTACGCGACCGCGGAACATTTATTTCGTCATCTTACATTTCTGAGATATCTTAAATTCGTTTCTATAATTAGAAAAGATATCTTAAATTTGTTTCTATAATTAGAAAAGATACCTTAAATTTGTTTCATTATTAACTGCTTTTATTTCTATGTTATGCAATTTTATATTATATTTTTTGTAGACACATTTTATCGGATGGGTACTCTTGACTTGTTGATTTGAAATAGTACTTGGATTTTTGCCGAGTATTTATTAAGAATTTATTAAACTGTTTAGCGAACGAAAATAGAAGTTGTGCCGATTTTTACAAAAATTGGCAATATATTGACTAAATAAGAATAGCAAAAAGATATGTTAATCTGCTCGTAGATAAATAATGTATTCCATTTTATTTTCAGCTAATGTAGAAAACAAGAAAATAGGAAATTATAGTTTTACTATAGAGTAAAACAGAAATAATTGAATTAAATAACATACTATTGGACTATCAGTATTCAAAATAACATATAACGCTATGATTCCCCCTGTTTTCAATTTATTAATACACTCCAGACTAACTGACACTAAAATACTTAAAACTATCAACTACAGTTTTGCAAAGTACAGACATTTTTAAATCGAACTATAGCTCGAACATCTGGGTTTTTGCAGGGAAAGATAACGGGAGGACGGGCCGGGGATAGCTCGAAATAAATGGACCGGTCCAGCGCAAAGAATCAACGTCTACCCGTAATAAATTATTTACTTCCCATTGTCGTTGAAACTCCGCACGATTAAAAGTAAAATTGGCTGAGGATAATCTTTTTTCGTTGCTCGCAATTTTTCCGGCTGAATTCGTGCCCGAGTAATTACGCTTTCATTATTTCGATTCTCCCTTTGAATGAAACGTAACCGGCCGCGGAGCGAAAGATTTAATTGTCGAAAATTTCCGAGACGCTATTACCGTCTCAAAATCGTGGCGAATTACGGTCGTAATTTGTTGCGTTTTATGTAAACGTTTCCCCGAGCATTTAAGTATTATTAACCCGCTGCCGTACTTTGACGAGTCCGACTCGCGATGGATATTGCTAATAATAAATAATTAAGTGCGGATGTTGTTCTGTTCTTTAAAATTGGAATAAAATTCTAATCCCTTGCTATTGATATTTAAGTATTCAAGTAAATTCGGAATAAATATTTGTAGTCAACAATATGTATTAATTATTACTACAAGTGTAGATCGAATAGAAATTGAACTAAAAGATTGAAAATTTTGCAAACCATTTTCTTATTTTTCTTGTTTATTCTTGCTATCTTCAATTTCTCTTGTTTATGTATTTTATTATTTTTTGACAATTTTCAATCTTCCAGTAAGAATAACGTATTCGGAAACGAATTGTTAGTTTTTTTGACGAATAAAAATGTAATCCTTCCTCGTTTTTCGTAAAATGTATAATAGTACCATTTGCCCTGCGTTCCACGTGTATTACCCTGTGGTGAAACTAAATTCCCCAGTTAACTGGTTAACCCCTCTCAGTACCGACCAAAAGAGACTGTATCCGAGCGAAATGTTTGAAAATCGTTTGACGAAGTTTGATAAAGTTTCGTAAAGAAATTGCAAGAATTTTGAAAAGCCTTATAAATAACAAATCTTACACGCGTCCCTTGATTTCAACAAATTTCTCTTATAAGGAACGAGGGTACGAATACTTATGGGACTGACTGTATATCGGCGGTCGAGGGTTCGGTGTCGATTCATCGAAAATTTTTAAATATTGACGTCGATTTTAAGAAGGGCCGGGCAGCTGAGAACGTGCCGAACGAGCAGATCTCTCGGTTCGATATTCATTCTCGCCCCACCCGTATTTCTCCACGGTGTGCTCCGGTACCCCGCGTTATAAATAAAAACGTGCCCGCCTGGTAATTTTTCCTATGACGTCGTTCGACAAATCATCGTTGTTTACCCCTGTAACCATTTCGAATATAATTATACCAGTGGACACGGCTTCCCGGTAATATAATCGGCGTTAAAAATTATTAATAGCAATTATTCTAGGGATCAAATAACTGCGGATTGTGCTGTACGGCCCCCATTATTCGGGCGCGCCGTTTAAATAATCATAACAACTGAAATAATTAAACGGGTACAAATAAATTTTATTTACTGCCGGCAAACGAACTCGCCGGGCTAAAATAGCATCCGCGTGCGTTAGCCTCGCGAACGTCGACGCAGTCCAAGCATAAAAACAAATGCTTTGCATTTTGTTCGATCAAACTTTATATTTATAAATATACAATTTATTAATTGTCTGTTATAAATGTAGGAACGTTTATAAAGCGAGACAGAATAATATATATATATTTTTACCGTTGAGCTACGGTTACGTTATTTGTTACTCGTTGCATTGTTTACAGAATCATTTCATTATCTTTGTACATACATAATTTATACACAAATAATTTATTAACTGTCTGTTATGAATGTAGGAACGTGCACACAAAGTGGAGCTGGAATAATATATATTTTTACCGTTGGGCCGCGTTTACGCTGTTTAATATTCGTTACATTGTTTACGGGGATCATTTCACTCGTCTGTTGTTAATTAAATTCAACGTTCGTACGAAATCCGGGCGAAATAGCCCTCTTGTTGAATCATTATACGAAATTAATTTCCATACTTCTACCGCAAATAATTGTACTGTTCGAAAAGCAAATTCAATTCTTACATTAAAGAAACGAGAAATTTCAGAAATTTTGGGCGCGGCGTTGTGCAACAGAGTTTTTCCATGTTGTCAAACAGGAAGCAATAAACCAACATATTCTAATGAAAAAGGGGAAAGTTTTTAATAAAATGTTACATCGGCGAACAGACGCAACTTGCGTAACAGCAACAAACAGCGAGTGCGGTAGAAATATTCTTTTATTTATTTTCACAATATTCTGGAATCGAAACGTTGTGTAATACAGGGTGTTCCAAAAGTCACTCGCAATTGGAAATGAGAGGTTACCGAGGTTATTTGAAGCAACTTTTTCCTTTGCACAATTTCGATACCTGGCTTTGTTTATAAGTTATTAACGAAAAACAGCGACCAATGAGACGCGAGATCAGATAGTGCGAGAAGGCCGAGCCAGCGAAGCCCGGTTCTACTGATTGGCTCGGCCGCCTCGCGTCAGCTGATCTCGTCTCTCATTGGTCGCTGTTTTTTGTTAATAACTCGTAAACGAAGCCTCGGATCGCGTTTTCGCTAAAGAAAAAGTTGCTTTAAATGACCTCAGGAACCCTCCTTTTCGCAATTGCGAGAGTTTCGGGTCACTGTATGATAATTACATTAATTAGATATATTATCGCCTAACGGAGAATTTGAGTACAATTTTTAAATAATAGAATGATATGTTATCAGGGTACTATAAAAATAATCCTTGGGAGAAGAGATTCTTTGCTGTATTATATATACAGTGGACGTAATAAATAACAACCGATTAACCCTTTGCAACTCGAGTGGTGACTCTAAAGCACTATTAAAATTATTCTACCTCGTTTCAAAATAATTTGCATAGATATTATCAAAGTTCAGATTTAAACAATTGTTAAATTTCTAATTTTGCATGAACCACAAGATTCGATTTTATATGCACAAAGTGAACTTTGTCATAGAAGATAGAAATACTGCAAGTCAGAAAAATTGTTTTAAAAAACAGTAATACTATAAGTCAGAAAAATTGTTTTAAAAAACACAAATACTGTAAGTCAGCAAAATTGTTTTAAAAAACAGTAATACTGTAAGTCCGAAAAATTGTTTTACATTTACAATTAAAATGGCATCGACTGCAAAGGGTTAACGCTAACGAAGCACGATTGGTCACCGGCATCCGCTTGGCAAGCATCCCCCCGATCGGAGCGCAGTTCGCCGTGTTTCATGCTCTTGTTCCCGGGGAACGGTTAATATAAGACGTCGTTGGCTGGTGTGTTTGTGACGCAATCGAGCAAGCCGGAATCATCCCCGGGGAGCGCGGAACGTGAAACACGTACTTCCCTCGAAGTGGATTCATCACGGTGAACAAGAAGTGATAATAATTTCCGGCGGCGAACGACGTTAAATCAAAGCGCGGCGTTTTCATCCGGGTAGATGAACGCGGGAGCCCTGCTGGCTCCGAAGATAGAGAAGCACGTTAATTCCGGAGGAATACGCGTATTTACCGTCGCCCCCTCCCGCTGTACACAAAATCGCAGCGAATCTCGCGTGGCTGTGTCGCGTGGATGTATCCGCGCGGATGTTGCACCGACGTCGCGCGGCCGTCCCATGGATATCGGCCGGATATCGCGGGACGAAACATGGCCGCGATTGAATCGGGCCAGGTGTCGCTCGATTTTGATTCGATCAGCGGACGGGGGCCGAGGTTTTGCCACTTCTCGAATGCCAAAGGATACCCCGGATAATCCCTCCTCGTAATATCGCGCGAGACGACGGCGCCGCGGCTCTCACAGTCACGGCATTTCAATTTCAGTACAGGTGTGCCGCCGCCGCCGCGCGCGCGAGGTCGCCGTACATATAGAGTCGCTTGATTAATTTCCTTTGGTCGGCGCGCCGGCGCGGCTCTTTGCCCGGCTCGGGCACATTTCTGACCTTCCTTGACTTGTTTCGTGACACATCGCGAGTGCCGTGTCGGACCAGAATTGCATATCAACTCGGAAGAGAGAGAGAGAGAGAGAGAGATAATTGGACGCGACGCAACCAGATTCCGGCCATTGGCAATCGAATCTTTCGGTAATTAGGCGACCAGCGAGACTAGAATGTAGTTCCTTGTGCTATCGATGTCGAACGAAGATTCGGTGTTCGAAGCATATTTTAGCGTCGATGTGACTGTGGGTGTTAGAAAAAAGGCCGTTTGTCATGGTTTCAATCCTTTCTCCTCTGAGAGGACAATTGTGGACAAATTCGACACCGTGAAAAAAGGAATCACTTTCTTAGAATTAGATTAAGTGAGTTGGTTTTATTGCTAGGTAATTTGTAGAAACATCTTTACAAAAATAGTAATGACAATCGTAATGACAAAGAGAAACGAATGAATCAGATTTTACTTAGGAATCAGGAACTCGTAAATTTTCTTATGCCTTGTTTGTTTGAATCTGTTGTGTAAATCTTGTTAACAAACAGATAAGAAAAAGAGCTTAATTCAGAATTACTCGTCCTGCATACTCAAAATGCAACGTAATTCCTGTTATTATTTATAGAAAAAAAAACAGTAGAGACAAGATAAAATAAAGGCAGAAGACAAAAAGGCAGTACAAGTTAATTTTTGAAAAATAGTATAAATCATTATATATGAAAAAACAGATTTACACTATTTTTTCAGAAATTAGCTTATACTGTCTTTTCGTTTTCTGGCTTATTTTTGAAAAATAGTATAAATCATTATTTATAAAAAAAACAGATTTATAGTATTTTTCAAAAATTAGCTTATACTGTCTTTGTTCGACCATCAGATTTTGTTTCTTCGTTTACGTGCTATTGCACAGTTTTTATGAAATAATTGCAAAGAACGAAATATAGCTAATGGAACATATTTAATTTACATAGCTTGACAAACAAATAATTAATGACGCTAAACCTTTAAATAGAGAATAAATAAATAATTATGATGTTTCAGAAAGCAAAAGTCAATTTCATTCGGCATCAATTTATGACATTTTTTATCTCTGTCACAACTTCTTAACAAAACAATTATGGACTCTTTGTTATATAACATTTCAGTCCTATTTTTACTTGTAGAACACACTGCCGAAGTATATAAGTAAAAATGCACGACATCCCTAAATTTAATAATCCAAAAATCCTAAATTTAATAATCCAAAAATCCTAAATTTAATAATCTAAATTTAATCTTAAATTTAATAATCTAAATTTAATCTTAAATTTAATAATCTAAATTTAATAATCTAAATTTAATCTTAAATTTAATAATCTCAATTTAATCCTACCTTTAATAATCTAAATTTAATCTTAAGTTTAATAAAGGAATATCTGTATATTTCTTACTTCGCGTAAATCGATATCGCGTCTAAAAACTACCCCCTAAACAGTATTAAAATTCACCGCGTAAAAACGTGCCCGAATGAAAAGACGACTGCGTATATCGTCACGGTAGGAACAATTTTTTGATTTTCGTCGCGCAAGTGATCGCAATATGGACAAATGGTAACCGGCTGGTTTGAAATTGGATATCAACCGTGAAGAGGCAGCTGCGCGAGACGCAGTCCGGCCGAAGCCATAGGCAATCGAATCTTTCCGGAATTATGCAACGTGGAAAGGGACTAGGTGGCTCTCGCCGTGCATTGTCGTACATTTCAATCATGTTCCTTCGGACATATTGCGCGGACCGTGTTGTCACGTCCCCGCTTTTCTGTCGCTAATTATGCGCGCACCCCGTGTACCGTTCGTGTATTCCGCGCGTTCTCGACCACGCGCCGCCCTCTTCGGCCGCATTCCACCGTCGAATGAATGGCGTCCCCCAAGTAATTGGTAGATCACGAGCTTTTGTGTGTCGCACGGTCGAAGACGCGTCGCCGCATTATAGGGGACCTTGGTCAACCGTGGCGGTTGATCCGATTGTTTCATCGATTGCACTGCCGCCGATCGTCTGTGCGTTCTTTTCGCGAGCAACGCCGAGCCTGCGTGCAATTTCCTGCTACTCGATGCTTCAGGTGGAAATCCCTCGCCTAATGTTGCGGCGAGGTATGTAAATGTTTCGTTATACCGGTATTTTCACTTTTCCATTATCGCATCATTATATGACCACCCTTCTTACATGAAGATTAAAGAAACCACAAGAATTATGTTAGGAAAATACAGTCAGTCCCATAAGCATTCCTTATGAGAGAAAACCAAGGGACGCATGTAAGATTTTGCAATGAACTTTTTATTATCAATGAACAGAATTGCAAAATTTTACACGCATCCCTTGATTTCGACAGATTTCTCTTACAAGCAACGAGGGTACGAATACTTGTGGGACTGACTGTAGCTGCACGAGAAGGTTGAAAGTAAAAGATTGAAGTGAAATCAAAATTAACAAGAATAATGTGGTACAACTTTGGGGTGACTGATTTTAATTAACATAATTAATGTAATACAAATTTTTGTATCCTTTTATGCTGCTTAATTCTTGATAAAAAAATGTAACATTTCTCAGTGGATAATTGAGAAGTGCCTATAAAGAATAATAATCTTTCTTACTTTTACCCAAAAATTCCACTTTTCATTTCACAATCACCGTCGACGTTCACAAAAATAAACGCTGAAATTCTTCGCCGAACAAACAAATAATTCGGAGACTATCAATGTTTTTCGAAGCGAACGTACACACGTGGATCCACGAGTGAATTAACTCGCGTACGATATTGTTCGCGCTGATATTGTTCTATAACGCGTAACGATAACGTATTAGTAGGTAAACACGGTGACAACAGCGCAATTAACATGTGCCGGTGTGAATAATTAATGAATGCCGTGTGCCGGTTAAATGCAATTAGTTGAGCAATAATAAGCAAAATTTCGTGTGTCATGAATGCAGGGCGATAGGATTAATTCCGCGCGCGAGCGGCGATACAATTTTAATCGGGTGCATCACGAAGCGTGGAGTTTTGATTTCGAAAAGTTTTTGATCGCGGAGAATTTTGATCTGCGGGTTTTAACCCTTCGCACTCGAAGCCATTTCGACTAGAAATCCAAAATATTTTCCCAAACTTATAGCGTTCCCATTTCACATAACCTGGTTAATTCTCCACATTATAATTGAATTTTGCGACTCGTGAAATAGTTAACAGGCTCTTAACAATTTTTTGAATGTTTAACAATTTTTACCAATAATCTTGGTCCAAAATAATTTTGAAACGTGGCACGATAATTTTCAGCAGCGCCTCAGTGTCGCCGTTCGATCGCAAAGGGTTAATAGGGCGTGATTTTACTTCGCGAAGTTCTAACCGGTGCGGTTTCTATTGATTCGATGAGATGGAAACGTGGAGGGGGGAATAATGATGACGAATTTAATTCCGGAGCAAGACCTTGCTGTGTCCTACGGCATTGGGGGACCGGTGTTGATTCTATATCAATGGGGTATGATATTATTGAACGGTATTCATACGGGTGTACATAGACGTGTATCTGTGTTCACATGGGCAATAATCTGTAAACACTCCCCTAGTAATGCTCGCAGTGTTATTGCTCCAAACCAAGAAATATCAGGTGGTACACACAGGTAGTTATGTATAGCGTGTGTATAGAACTACATAGCAACCGATGGAGAAATCCAAATCTCGTCTATTTAATAAGGCTACGCACTGGCGTGGTATTCGCATCATTAAATGTACAGGGTGTGCCAAGATTATCGCAATTCCGGGAAAATTAGGGTTTCCTGAGGTTATTTAAAGTAACCATTTTCATTAGCGAAAATGCAATCGCCGGTTTCGTTCACGTGTTATTAACGAAAAACAGTGGCCAATGAGAAGCAAAAAATTGGCACGCCTCTTTTGTTTTGACTTTGTTCTTTTGAAGGTTAGCTCCTCCTCCTTTCGGGGTTGGCCACTTTTTTTTAGATCGACCAAATTATCCCCAAGGAAAAAGTTATTTTAAATGACGTCAGAAAATGACCTCATTTCCCGAAATTATAATAATTTTGAAACAACCTTTATAAATAAATTAATCCGGCATCGTACTTGAATTTTGCAATACGATCACGCATTGTTATCACAGTCATTTTATACCGCCTTTGTTTTACAACTGTGTTAAAATAATTCAGCAAAATCTGAATTGAATATAAATTATTAGTTTTTACATTAATTGATATACTTATATACTGATGATAGTATCATGTAAATTAGTGATTTCGATCATCGTTAATGCTCAGTTCTTAATACCTAATTACATATGTTAATAAAGCTGTAATTATATTTTTAGTTATTAATATTTTCTAAGCAATCGTACCTAACTCAACTGAATATTATAATTACTATTTATATGAAAATGTTCCAATATATATATACTGCCTGATAATGGTAAAAGTAATAACATATTCTACTAATGACTTTATACATTAAATTTAATTATCCATTCGCAACGTCAGAAATGATTTGAAACATCATGAATACGTTAGTTTGTTAAACGACACTGTTTTCTCGTTGTTATATAAAGTAGCCCGTTACGCGAGAAGAACAATGCATCGAATTTCCCACTTGAATTGATATTCCGTTGTTTCGCTGCTAAAAGTTAATGGAAACGTGAAATTCAGTCCAATTAGATGTGAAAATGCTGCCAAAGTGCGACGAGGAATACGCGAAACAGTATCAACACTCCTTTAGGATTGCACGGTGAGTAGGTGCGTTACGAACGATCACACTTTAGAGGAAAAAAATTAGGATATCGTTTTCGAAAACGATCTCGCGATGCTTCTTCCATAAATGATAGTTTATTTAAGCGAGACTCGTGAAATATCGTAGCTTCAGTTTCGTCGTTGTATTTTATAAAATTCTTCAGAGCGTTGCAACACATACGGCAATTTCTATTTGGACAAAAGATAAAACAATTCGTATTTGTACAAGATATAAGAGAATTTATTTTTATATAAAATATAAATAAAATAGATGTTTCGCTTCACTACTGCATACTATTGGGTTGGCAATTAAGAGATTTGTCTAATTGAAGAAACTTATATTTTTAAGCAAAAGAATTGAATTTTCTATAATATGCTAATAATATAGCATATACGATATTATACTATAATATATGCGATACTATAATGTAATATATGCGATATTATAATATAATATATGCGATACTATAATACAATATATAGGATATTATAATATACTATATACGATACTATAATATAATATATAATAATATAATATAATATAATATTACATACACGATACTATAATGTAACATATATGATACTATAATATATAATAATATAATGTAATATAATATAATATTACATATACGATACTATAATGTAACATATATGATACTATAATATAATATAGATTCTTGTGAAACAATTCTTTTATGCTGTTGGGTTCTTTTTACGAAGTAATTCATACCTTTTAAAATCCATAATTATATACTGTGAAAAATGATATTCGACCGAATGATTCATTTTATGGTTATGTCAGCAATCAACGATCAATATCCAGTTCGAATTACATCTACAACCGATCACCTTTTCGCCGGTCGAGCGTGAAATTTCCGGAGGAATATCCGTCGTCGACCAGACGAAGACTCTGGCTCATAATTCGGCGTACGGTGATCCGCGGAATGAATACGTGATCAAAATAGTATTCATCCGGGGGTTGATTAACAGGCTTATCGAATCTCTGTCCGCCGTCCAGCGAGCACACTGTCCCCGGGCACACTCCGGCCGCCGTTGCGCGCCAATAATAAATGGAAAGAATGACCGGCGAAGATTGTTCCCGGCTGAAGAATCGACCCGAATCGTCGCGGACAATGTGAATTGGGTCGCGCGCAATTTAACGGCGCGCGGCTCCGCAATGTTCAAAAGTCGCGGGCAACCGTTGTCAGTCAATCCCCGGAACGCCCGGGCCTCGGGAACGAGAGCCGCGCGCGCCGCAGAAGCCCGAGCCGGCCACCTTTTTCGACTTTCAATTAAATCGAAAAAAACTCTGCCCTGTCTCTGAGTCTGTCAAGCCTCCTTTTTTCCGCGGTGTTTTTTCGATTTTTTTCCGTCTTTTTAATCAAATGGCCACCGTCGACGGCCGGCACACGCGCGACGGCGAGCGCGAGACAAAGAGAACTTCTCAATGGAGAATTATTTTTATTGGAACGTCGACGCTGCGGTTTCCTGTCAAAATTAAAAAGTTTTTTTCCATTTCACTTGATCCGTCACTGTCACGCGGGGCAACTTTATTCCTTCCGTCGCGCGTCGCTCGCGCCGCGCTCGTCCCCGTCGTCGCTATAATTGGAACGAGCGGCCTCGGATCCTTCGGTGCCGGGACCAGACCGAAACATTTTCCCCCGGCAAAAATTGCCGGTCTCGCGCGCGGCCAGAATCGCGGCCGCGCGATCGCCAATAAAAGTCAATGGGAATTTGATTGTCTTTTATTTTGTTGGCCCCCGTCGGCTGCGCGCTGATTTTGATAGCGGTTCAGGCATTAAGTATTTATTGGAACGGAACGAAACTTCGCGGCGGAGTCCAGCATTTATTCTACGTTCAACTCTGTTCGATTGTCTTTACAACTTAGCACTGCGTGACAAAGAGTTCACCCCTTTAACACGTCGAGCGCCGAGTCACCCGAATATGGGCGACACTAATTTCTGACCGATCTTGAGAATTCATTTTTATTGTAATATTTTTGAACAAATTGAATTTGACTAGAATGTTTCAAATGCGAAAGAGTTCTAATGCAACCTCGTATCATAAATATTAACTTTCTAGTTTCGCTTTGATTAAATAAATTGCTTTAATTATGTAGGGATTTTAGTGGTAGATCGTCGGCACTGAACGTGTTAAAAGAATAAACGTTATCATTATAAAAGCCATTAAACGAATTTTGGGAGTCATATTTCCTCACGATATTAAATCTGACGAATAAAATGTTAACCCTTTGCACTCGAGTAGCGACTCTCTAGCGCCATTAAAGTTGTTGCGATACATTCCAAAATTATTTTTATAGATACTGCCAAAGCTTGGATTTAAAAAATTGTTGAAAGTTTTAACTGTTGTTCTTAATCATGTGATTAAAATGAATTTCGTTATATAAAATGGACATACTAGAAGCCAGAGAAATTATTTTAGATTTCCAGTTGAAACGGCTTCGAGTGCAAAGGGTTGAAAGCGTTCCTTCGTCGAATGATTTTCTCTCGAGCAATTATTTATACTACAATTTCAAAATCTCGAAATGCGATCAACATATGCGTCGTTGTTTGCTGCACGCCGCGCGCACGGCAACCGTGTACAAGTGATCACGTATATAAGGCACATGAAATTTCAATCACTATAAACAAATAAAATATTCACACTTGATACAGTTAATCATCTCGATTGCAGCTCGCACCGTGAAAATCAAACGTTATAGCCAACGGTGGCGCGTATTTTTCGACAGCGGAAAATTGAATGATATCAGAGACTGGTTCAAATAAACCATTCCAGCTTTCAATTTCAAAACTAATGGAGTCTACTCTTTCGGCAGATTACAGTTGAAATTTAAATACACGCGATTTCTGCAAATAGCCCGGCTCGGTTAATCTTTGCGCGGGCAAATTTCGCGATTAAATGGTGATCGACAGGACAGGTTTCATCGGCATACTTTTCTACCAACTTGAACGTTGTGAACGAAAATAAAAATCGCCGAAATGGAGGTGAAAGAGATACGAGTCAGTTGTGAGTGCTTTTCTTTCCAGGCTTCGATAACGGAAGAATTAATTTTTATTTCGATATAGCGGAAATTAATAATATTAATAATGATCATATCCTGCATGAAATCTGTATCACATAACCTGACTCGTTATAATACTGCAAGGGGTTAAAAATCAATATATTATATTTATTTACCAATATATTATTGTCAATACAACTATGAAACAGTTCTATTATGGACCTATTCTTTCGGTGGAAATTATTTCCCGGATTCCAACCTGTCACAAAATATTTTTCTTACCGTATCGAACAGCTATTTAAGCGTGTACCACCGGTGGTGCACGCGGCACGGAACGCGTTAACACGCTCAGAATCCGCCACGACATCGAAAGCAACCGGAGTCTCTGAAAATATTCCGTACGCCGCGAAGCAGAGTAACGAGGTTCCCTTTAGAGAATAGTAATATCGGTAGCGTTCGATCGAACGTTTACATTACCGTTCGGTAATGCTAAATCGAATGTTATTTTTGCCACACCTCTTGCTTTGTACGTGCGCGGGAAGTACAAAGGAGCGGGACCCCCTAATTTCAGCCTCAAAGACGAAATCAGGGTTCTCGTATTTTAACCGTAAAATGAGAGACGAGAGAAGAGAAGAGGGTCGGGGGAGGAGGGGGCGGGGGAGGTGGGGGGCTGGCTCCATGGGATTACGCTTCTCCGCGTTATCTTTCCACGATGCACTCTTACCATCGGGGGATTCGTTCGTTTCCGGGGCAATCGGGGCAAGTGAGACTCTATTACGTATTTTTCTTTCGCGATACCGTCGATTCTTTCCGTACGGTCAGAAACGTTGGCCACAAGAGAAATTGCGAAAGCGGGACCGAGGCGGTCACTCCTCCTCTCGCCGATGTATTATTCCTGCGCTCCCCTCCCCCTCCCTCCCCGCCGAGAAGCTAATAAAATAATAAATAATAGAGAATGTTATCCGGTAAAACGATCCTGGCTGGCCCGTGGCCACTTTCGCGGGAAAATAGACGGATTAAAACTTAACTAGATTCTTAGGAAAAATATTTCCACGGGATGTAGGTCGCGCGTTTATCATTTCAGCTTACCGAACGCAAAAGGTACACGGGCGCCTTCCTTAGGTGGATGCGGTAGGAATGATTGCCTCGCTATGAATAAATCGAAAATATAAATTGAACTTCGTTCCTTGGTGAATCTAACTCGAGCTTGGCGCGGACTTCTGTCGGGGATTCTGCTAATGGCGCCGAGATATTTCATGACGGTCCTCGAAGAAGTTGTTTAAAAAATTTATGTGTCTATGTATTTATATTCGCGCTTAATTGAATAGAAATGTAACAACGATATGTATGCGTCGATTGAAATCGCAGTAAATTATATTTTCGATAATATTCACTTATTTCTTGAAATGTAATTTATATATGTCGAAATGTTAAAGAGAAGAATACATAAAAAATGAAATAAATTATAATTTACAATATAATTGTTCGGCAAACAATGCACATGTTAACAGAAAAATAAAGCTTCTTATTTCTTGCAATAAGGAAAATATGATTTACGCTACTATGATTTTAATCCAGTCGTATGCAAATTTGATAAATGTTGAACTTATTTCACTTAGTTAATAACTGAGAAACGAATCACGTAATTTTGTTAACCCTTTGCAGTCGGAGCCATTTTAACTGGAAATCTAAAATACTTTTCCAAACTTACGTTCCCATTTTATATAACCTGGAGCATTTTATACACTGTAAAATTGAATTTTATGACTTATGTAACAGATAATAGCCCTTAACAATTTATAAATATCAATAAATTTGATAAAGATTATTTTGAAACGTGGCATGATAATTCTTAGGGCCTTAGAGTCGCCATTCGACCGCGGAGGATTAAACCCCGAATAACCGATATTTCCCATCAATTTCATAAAAAAACTATGACCATTAATCAGCACAACTGTTTAATTGTGCCTTCTTTACATTCGCTATCGCGTAACATTAGAAACGCATCTGCTCGAAAGCAAAGTGGTGGCGCCGTTTTTCTCCTCGATCTCCCACGCAAAGAGAGCGAGAACGCGTTGCCTCGAACGTGCTTTCCACTTTTCGGGAAAGGAGGGGGGAAAAAATTGTGGGGTGCCAAATCTGGTGAATGCGCGGTGTTCCCGAACTTTCCGCTTCCCCCAACAGCGAAAAACGCGTCGATGGGAATCTATTTTAACTTCCTGGGAGGGTACGAGAAGAGAGAGAGAGAGAGAGAGAGAGAGAGAGAGAGAAAAAGAAGCGACGGACCCACTGAATGCCTTGACAGAAAGTCAGCTCTAGACTGCTTTGAAAAGTGAAAAAAAAACCTATAAGCAGTGCGGCGCGAAGATAGGACTCTGACTTCAAACGCTTTCGCGGATTTCGTGGTTTTCAAAAGGGCGGCTGCTGTGTATTTCCTCGAGAATTGAATGGGCGTCAATACTACGACTTCGCGGTACTTTAAAGGTACGTGTATTTAGTTGGATACGTGCAACACACTTACACGTGACTCTGTGTCAATTGAAAATTAATACATGGATTTTGTTTTTATGTATAGTTTGATTTTGAAGTAGGCAACTTTAGTTAAGAATTTTTACTATAGACAGTCAACGTTAACCCTTTGCGGACGACGACTTTTTCGACCAAGTGAGGTGGCAGGACGAGGCGATTTTCTCAGATGTGTCGGGTGTCTTGTATATATTTTAATTCGTATATAATACAAATTATAATTTATATATATTTATATAATACAATATAATTTGTATACGATTATATACAATGATATACAATTGTATAATTTATATATAAATTATCTGCCATTATATAGAATTATGTAATTTATACACGATTATATACAATTATGTACAATTATATAATTTATATACAAATTTTATGCAATTATATACAATTACATAATTTATATACAAGTTATCTTAACATAAACACCGACCGTTGCCTTTCACTCGTTCTGCCAAACGAGAGTCGCTTCTCCTCCGCAAAGGGTTAAATTATCAAAGAGTATATTAATAGTAAAAAGTGTTTACTAGAGTTGCTTTCAATAATTAAGGAATAAAAGAACATTGAAACAGAAAATTATTTAATACAATTGTCAGTTCTTGTTCAAGTTGAAATAATCAAAATTAAACGTGTACATTTATCTATTTTTCTTCTGAAATAGAAACACCAGCTCTTTTGCTATTTAATAATATAAAAAATAATTACTTGCCTCCGGGTGAAGAGTTCTAAAATATTTTCTATGCTCGGAGCTTGAAAGTAGACACCTCGTTCTTTAAAGCGGGCACAGACAGAATGTTGCGATATATTTTTAGATAAAGTTACATGTGCTGTCGACAGTAAAGAATTTCTTTCACTGCGCTCCGGCTCATTTGAACGCCCTATTTTCCGTAATTCTCGAATTAAAAAATTTGCTCGATCATTTTCTACAGAAGATTAATTACATTTTAATAAATTTCAAAGTAGAACCTCTGAAATTGTATTATTATATTTCGTGTTAATAAAACTACCGCCAAGACCGGAATACCCTGCTCGAAAAGGCAGCCTCCGTCGCACCGGGCGTAATTATTTAACAACCGCGGTATAAAACTCGATGTTGACTTACGCGTCGGCCAGGCACGCACGCCGCAGCACTTGGAAATAGCCGACGCAAATTCTTTGGGGCCCGTCGCGTTACAATTACAGGAGAAGCGGCGTAGCCGGAACAAGGCTACAGAGCGACGGAACAATCTAGGTCTGACGTTACGACCTCAGAGGGGATAAATACTCGAGGCATGCACGGTACGAAGGGGTGGCCAGTAAAATTATTAACGACCCACCGTGAGGCATCTCTTGGCACTAATGTATGAACGCGGAGCGCCGTCTCTCCGTTCCGACGAGATCCGTTACCCAAGTTCGTTCCTATTTGCGGGTCTACAGTGAGTCAAAAAAGTATTCGTACACCTAGTTTTTTTTTGCAATAACTTTACACAAACAAATGGTACACAG
Source organism: Augochlora pura (assembly GCF_028453695.1). Classification (NCBI taxonomy): domain Eukaryota; kingdom Metazoa; phylum Arthropoda; class Insecta; order Hymenoptera; family Halictidae; genus Augochlora; species Augochlora pura. The sequence continues at coordinate 24,280,224 of NC_135774.1, read as the reverse complement.
ACAATAACTATTTCGATTAATAGTCCGATATGTACAAGGATAATGAGCAAATGAAGAATTTTTATTAACGTGTAGCAAAAAAATAATGCAAGAAATACAAATATTTAACAGCGAAAAAAGTATTCGTACACTGATGAAACACGCCGGAGGAAACGTAATGATATGGGGTTGTATGGCGTACAGTGGTGTTGGAAACATTACATTTATGGGATAATGAATGCCACAAAGTATATCGAGGTGTTGCGGGACAATTTAGAAGAAAGTGCAGCTAAATTGTGCTTGACTGGAAATTACCACTTTCAGCAAGACAACGACCCAAAACATACAGCAATAAAAAAACGAGGATGGATACTATACAATGTCCCCAAACAATTAATTACATCACCACAGTCCCCGGATATTAATCCAATAGAGAATTTATGGCACCTGTTGGATATAGAAGTAAGAAAAAGAAAAATATCTAAGAAATTCGACCTACAAAGAGTAATTTTAAAAGAGTGGCAAAAAATATCACAAGAAACAACTCAAAAATTGGTGGAATCTATGCTAAGAAGACTGGAAGCCATTATTGAAGCTAAAGGAATGCACACAAAATATTAATTGCAATAGAGTACTGCAATAAACAAACTTTCAATTACAACTGAAAGTGTACGAATACTTTTTTGGTTCTCAAATTCTTGTATCTCTTGCATTACTTTCTTGTTATGCGTTATTAGAAATTCTTCATTTGCAAATTATCTTTATACATAGTAGCCTACTAATTGAAATAGTTTTTGTTCACGTATTATTTGCTTGTCTAAAGTTATTGCAAAATGACTAGGTGTACGAATACTTTTTTGTCCCACTGTACGTCGGCGCCGTCGTCGACTGAAACTCGGCCGGTTGAGTTTTCGCGTGTGGAAAAAGTGTGACGCGATAATTCCGCAAATTAGTTCCGGCGGAGAGCGCCGACGTCTAACAGTGCTGGTCCCTTGAATTCGAGCCCGCCGTAGCCCATTCTTGCCCGCCGGGCAGAAGACTCCCGCCGCCGGTATCTTCTTATGTTTGTCAAAGAAGAAATCTTCCCCGGTTATTACTCGGGACCCGGGTCTGCGCGCGACATTAGCGAATGACTGGCCGTTTCTTTCGGGATTCCCAGGCCTGTCCCGTATTATCCGGCCGTCGACGGAACCAGTTAACCTAAACGCTCCCGGGGACCGGAGCGGATCTTTTGGGGTGCTCCCGTCGTCGACGTCGAATGACAACGGTGACGAACTTTGGCCCAAGTCAAGACTCGGTTCATAGTTGCGTGCCCATGAACTGTTGGGAAACGCAAAGGCCGAAATACGTGATTATGGCAATCTTGTATCTTGTCGTGGAAGTCGTTTGTAATATAGTATCTTTATTATTCTATTATTATTTTACTATTTTATCATCTTATTGTTTTAACGAGATTTCAAATTAATTGTCGGAATGATATTTCACTCGAATCTTTCGTACTAGTTCTTGGAAGAAAATTTTATTTTGATGATATGTTGAATAAAGTCTTTAAATAAAATTTCATTCTGATATCGAATAAATTCTCCAGATAAAATTCTATTCGAACAATATATCGAAGAAATTCTCCAGATAAAATTTTATTCGAATAAATTCTTCGAATATTCGTTATTCATTTTGCCTGATAAAACCTAACCTCTCAATTTTATTACTTTTCAATTACTCGAATGGATTCGACTATCGACAACTATAAATCAAATTTTCAAATCTACGGTAAGTGCAATTTTTCGAATCCACGACCGAAATTGTCAATTTTAGAGCGAGCCAGTTTTAATTCGAAGACGGATGTGCGGGTAAAGGGGACGACAGACGATATGATGGATGGTGGTTAAGCTGCGCCGTGACAGTAAAGGTGACGCGCTAGTCTCTCTGAGAAAAGAAATTGATCTCTTTTTCTTCTCGCCGCCTCGGTTCCTTAAGCTCGCGAGATTTTACGTAATGTTTTTTTCTAGATTTATTATTGCCAATATGTGGCGGACAGAAATTGAACGTCTCTCGATCGTTTATAAATTGAAGACGCTTTAACACTGTATTTACCAGTTGTAAAAATGACGGACGGCTCCTCGAATAACACGACGCTCGGGTTACACAGAGCTTCGAATAACACGGGAAAAATTGTAACGGCCCTAAAATAACACGGTGAAATAGTGACGACCCCTCTAATAACAGGACACTAGAATTGCAGGGTGTCTCGGATGACACGTACATACATTCCATAAAGGAAACGCGTAATGGCGCCGGTGCATAATATTTTGGAACACTTCAAAGAAACAGCCTCGAAGTCAGGTGCAAGATAACACTGATTTATAGACAACAATAGAACTAACGAATTTTTATAAATTTCTTTATTTCTGCCACACTTTTAATTCATTTATTTTTCATGAAAATAGAACTCCAAAATTCTTCACACTTAAATTATTTTTCAACAATGGTATTTAATTTCACATGGACTCAAGAATTTTATTTAATATAATTTTTAATAAGTCATGAGTTACCTGTATATTTTCTCGTAACTTTACCGTGAAATCCTGCAAAATTGCAAAAAAGAAGACGAAGAGACTTTGGTACATTGTTAAATTAATTAATGTACGTTTTACTGCAGAGTGTATATTTTAATTAAATGAATCTGGATTTAAAAAATTTGAATTCAAGGAATTTGGATTTAAAAAGTGTAGATTTAAAAATTTTGAATTGAAGGAATTTGGATTTAAAAAGTGTAGATCTAATAATTTTGAAAAAGAATTTACATATAAAATATTTGGATTTAAGAAATTCGAATTTAGCAAGTTTGCATTAACAAAATTTTAAGCGAAATAAAATGGAAGCGAGAAATATGACACAATTTCAGATTAGTGCACGTTTTCTAAAAGAAACCTATAGACGGTCGAATGTGAGAGCCGTGTGGCAAAATCAGTTTTCAGTCGGCGACGCGGAAACGATTTTCCCCCATGAACAGACGACGTTACATCGTCGCATAGAGGGATTACTGTTGATCCTGACGCACCAAACGATTACAAGTGTACGCGGGCTTATTCGAAAAGCCGGATTACGATCAGCATAAGGACCGAACGGACTATCTGCTTTGTACAGCACGTGCGACGATAGCCTCATAACTGCGCCGGCTTAAATCCGCCACTTTGTTGTCACGAAAAACAATCAATCTTCCCGCGCCGCATTCATGATTCTCGTGCCACACGTTGCCGACGACTACTAGGTATAATATTAATTTCCCCCAAGATTGCATTTTCGTGATTACAGCGAATTTTGCTTCGCGGCCGAACCACTTCCCTGAAAGCAATTTCGATGTATGAGCGCCGACAATTTCACGTGGCCGCAACCATTCGATCTGATACTTCGAAATAATGCTATTTAGGACTTAAGTGGCCGTATCTGAATCTTTTTTAATCTCGACTAATTTTTACGCTCGTTTCAACGAGCTTTATTGAGACGTGAGAGCTTTGGTACAATTTCTTGAAAGTATAATAATTATATATTAAACTACTCTCAGCCACCAAAGCAATTTATTTATTTTTTTACATAAAATTAAAACATATTATTGTGTTACATATGTCTAAACAGTAAAACGGGGTTAATAAATTTTGTTTTTCCTTCTTTTATTATTGTTATTTATTACTGTCCACTGAAAGAAAATTAATTACGACCAGCATGACTTATGTATAAATTTAATGTGACCGCAAAGGGTTAAAGAATAATAATTGTATATATACATTGCGGTCGTCTTATAAAATTATTATTCTTTAACCCTTTGCGGTCGTATTAATATATATTTATATTTTTTAATTTTAATATATATCATTACATGAAATAATATTAGATAAATAATTACATTTCTACACTGCTTCTAACAGTTCTCTTTCATTTTTCCTACCTTATCCATCGCGTGGCATCTGATTAAAATCAATATCCCTGTTTACTGCACAATCACTTGACATTAATTTCGACTCGGTTGTAAAACAAACGCGAAACTGTATGAAAACGTCGGTACACACAACGATGGATATTAAAAGTAACTTTCAATCGCGTTAATATTTTCGAGCGAGGTTCACCGGCGGAAATGGAATTATCAAGTTCGTTGGCGGTCGAAGTACACTCGTAATCGGCAGTGGATTTAACTTATACGATAAAAGTTGCGACGCGTTAAAAGGGGCGGCCTGTCCCGGCAAAAAGTAAAGTAGTCCAAGAATAGTTAGCCCACCGGATGAAATTATGAACGCTCCCGCCGACCCCCGCGGTGTTTAACTTGCGCTGTCTTGAGATTCGCTGTCCTCTTGCCGCCTCAGATTTTCACCCGCGCACGCACTCGCTCACGGCCCTCTCTCTAGTTCGGCTAACTTAATAACTCCGCGTTATATTTCCGGGAACATTAACTAACCTGTCACGAACAAATATTTCGTGAACATGAAATACTGCTGGATACGCGTGTTCCGACTGAAATCTCTCTGGACGACTTCGCCGACTTTGTTACTCCGCTGGCAATCAAATGTTTTCTGCTGTTCCAAGATCGTGGAAATACGCGCGACGCGAATGCGTGAATATGGCGCAACAACTGGCAGACAGTAGAATGTTTTTTAAAACGTGATAACTTTTTTTGAAACTCGGCTGAACGATGTTTATTTATTTTTAATGATAAAGAGGTTGGTTTGTTTTACTATGATTAAATAGTTTTTCTTAATTTTGCTATTATTTCGAATTATATAAAAATTAGGAGACAAGAATTCCTCTTTTTTTTGGTTAAATTAAAAACTAGAATTTCTCATTTTCTAATGAATAAAAAATGAGAGTTTCTTACTTCTTGTTATGTAAAATAACAGTATTTCCTTGTTTCGTTTGTTATTCTGGTAATATCAGAATTAAAGTAATTTAAGTAATGTTACATTAAAATTATCCAAGTAATTGAATTAAATTAAAATTAAAATGAACCAAGTAATGCCAAAATTAAAATAATTCAAATGGTACCAAAATTAAAGTAATCCAAGTAATATCAAAATAAATGCAATCTAACTATATAAAAATAAATTTAATCGAACTATATCAAAACTAAGAAAAGTATCACATCCACTGTACACTAAAACAACCCCTTTAACATTAAAACAAAATTGAAGTCGTTTAGTCCGGCTTTAAGAAATTCATCGCGCTGAAAAAGGTGTCCGAATACCAGCAGCCAGGAAAGTTTCACGATGACGGCAATGAGCCCGCGATAATTGAATCGCCGCGATAAATGATTCACCATCGCGACCGCGCATCGCCGTCTCAATATTGCATCGATGCCCGGGCAAACTAGTTTTCACGGTCGTCCAACAATAATTAGCAACTCGCATATACATATATATAGGAGGAACTTGCGAGCTCCGGTTCCCAGCCGCATCAAAATAAATGATTTGTAAGTCGAAATCAATTAGCGGAGTAATGCATTATATATTCTCGAAGTTATAGGATTCCCTTGTTGATTCCTATCGCCGCATCTGCAACAATTTGCATACCGTAGTCGCGAATAATCTAAGTTTCAAGAACATTGAAACTGAGTTGGCGGCGCGCTGTCTATGAATGACTGGGGATCGAGTGATATTCTGATTTTAGGCTACCCTCGCCTTTGTGTACCATTTAAGGATCTCGGAGGAGATTCTGTTGATAGATCACGTTTATTAAATTGCCGACTTCGCTGAATATACCTCGAGATCACGAAATTTTATACTGCGTCGCGACGATAGCAACGTGGACTAGGATGATATTAAAGCAACTAGTGTATATACTAATTAATTATTTTAATATTAATAATAACTAGTATATATGCTAGTTAATTATTTTAATATTAATAATAACTAGTCGATTATTTTAATATTAATAATAACTAGTATATATGCTAGTTAATTATTTTAATATTAATAATAACTAGTATTATTATACCAGTCAATTATTTTAATATTAATAATAACTGGTATTATAATACCAGCTAACTATTTCAATATCAATAATAACTAGTATGATACCGTTTGATTATTTTCAACAAATCAATGACTCCATATTTTATCTTTATACTTTATTTTAGCTTACGTACTGTACTCAGCATAATATAAAATATGTTGCAACGCATGCTGTAGCACTGGAACAAGATAGAGGTAGATCTTTTATTCATTTTATTCAGATATATACACCAGGCAGCGAAAGTATTCATATACCCACGTAAAGTGTTTGGTTCGGACCGTTTGGTCGTATATTTCAGATTGAATTTACTATAGTATCTTCAGTTTTGAATATTGTGATAACGTATTCTAGTATTGCTGATGTTCTATTTACGATTTGTCTACTTTCTCTTAGAGATTTTTGCCGTTTGACAATGCAGCGGCACTTCGTAAATTAATACCCTAGCAAACAACTATTATTTATATTTTTATTATTGTCGAAATTTAAGTATATTAAATAACATTTACATTTTTGGTATCATATTTAAGTACGATTTTAACACATTTGTGAGAGATGAAAGTCAGAAACATTTTACTGCTGCGAATTAAAATTATATATTTTTCACTTAACGTTTCACGGAATCTAATAAGTTAATAAAAATCGAAGAAATTATATTATTTACATCGCATATAGGGTCAATTTGTCCAACCAGTATTAAAACCGTTTGGTACGCGATAGTGTATCTGTTAAATCTAATAAATTTATTTCCACGAAGCAAAACAAATAATAAATAGTGCACTTTTTAACGCAGAAAACTAAAAAGTAATAAACTATACTTTCTCCATAACGCGTTCTCATGTACAATTCCGTCTCGGTGCTAGTTTGCAATAAAAACTTTATTATCGGTCAAACGAGCCAGCATTCGTCTCCCGCTTCCATCGAAATCCATTCGTCTTCGGCATGTTAACACTATGCTGTCCGGCGTCACCACAGCGGTGTAACGCGCAAAGTATCGCTTGACAGCCGGCAACACTACAGAAATTTTATATTTATCTACATATGCATACCTTCGAAATTTCATAAAAATAGGTGGACAGGATTAAAAACTCACGAGGACTAACGACGAGATTAGTGAAACTTGACAACTTATAATTTCTCGATAGCCTCTCCCGACAAAGGCGACAAGTGAAACAATCTGAATCAGTTCCGTCGGCGCCAAGCGAAGAAATTTTTGCGGGACGTGCGGACGGCAAAGTGTTGATTGAAACAACCGACGTCCGAAGGTGTCGACGCCGTAATCGAACAATCAAGGTTACGATGGAAACAATTTCTACGGATGGAAATAATAAAAATCGTCCAGACTCCGCCGCGTATCAATGTTCCGCGTCGTAATTACCTACCGCGTAGCGTTCGCCGCTTCGTATGTGCGAGGGGCATTTCGCTAACTGGTTTTTGCGGTCATCAACGGATACAGTTTCGAAAGAAACAGCAACTAGACCCATAAACCCGGACCGTTTAATGTTTCTTACCCCTCGCAGATGTCCTGGAAACACTCTTCCACCGTAAGACGGAAAAGTCGCGGCGGTGACCAATAATCTCCGACGCGAGGAACTGCGCTCGCGCGCGCGAGCGAGCGAGCGTTTCGCCGCGTCTCTGCTTTTATAGCCCCGATAAAAAGATTGCGACGACACCGGCGCGCATATACACGGACGCGTCGCGCACACGTCTCTCCGCGTGTGCACATGTACTAGAAGCGGGGACGCTCATAATTCATAAATATCGCGGGCAACGATATTCGCCCGACTTTCGCCGCGGCGCCCGTGAGAAACGAGCTCTCCCTAAACGCTATCCGATGTTTCTCCGTCTCCCCGTACCCTTCTCGTCAGCGTCTGTCCCCGTATCTACCCGCGATATTAGCTCTGCTCGGGAGAGGGGGCAAGGGCTCTTTTCTGCTTGGGACGAAACAAATTATGAGCCACTGTCCGCTGCCGAAAAGACGGCACGATTTCTGACGAGGCAAAAGGGGTAAGTCGCTCGTTTTGCTTGATTTGCACGGCCGTAGTCTTCACTTGTCTATGAAGCCTCTCTAAAGCAGCTTTTATTGATAAGTAAGAAGACCAATAAGCTAATCGATACTAGGAGTAGGGGATTGGTCGTTCGTTTCGCCTAATTGCGGCTCAGCGCGTAACTAAGTCAATAATTATTAAAAGCTTGTAATGAAAACAAAATGTCAGAGGCTAGGGGGAGGAGTTGTTCATTTATAATCGGCCAGGCACCAGTCCTTCGTTTTCTGGAAATTGGGGACTGTAGGAAATGGATCATTTCTCTTTTGCTAAGGGAAACGCTTTTTATCTACTTCAAATAGAATTATTCAAAGAATTTATTCAATGTATACTTCGAATAAAATTTTATCGCAATTATACTTGCAGTGAAATCTTTAAACAGTATTTTTTCGAACAATACGTCGAATAAATTCTTCAAATAAAATTTTGTTAAATAATATATCGAATAAATCCTTCAAATAAAATTTATGTCTAATAATATATAGAATAAATTCTTTAAATAGAATTTTTCTGAAATAATATATCGAATAAATTGTTTAAATAGAATTTTCCTGAAATAATATATCGAATAAATTGTTTAAATAGAATTCCTTTCGAACGATATATCGAATAAATTATTCGAATAATATTTTCAATAAATTCTCTGAACAATTCATTATTTAAATCACTCTTTATTCGACTAATTTTCCATTCGTCAATCCGAAAAATTCTTTACTCCAATAATTCAAAAAGTAATATGATGGATCATCCATTATGCTTCTAATATTTTCAGAATCATTGTATTTACTTTTGAGAATCTGTATAAATTCCAAATAATTGTTAAAATAATCACAAGAATTATTAACAAATATGCAAAACTAAAATTGCTCAAAGAATAACTTTCGGAAAATTTCGTTTTATAGAATAAAGTACTGAATATATAATATAATATACAGAGTATATTGACTATATAATATATAGAATAATGTATTAATTACATTATTTATTATACATATATTACATTATACTATTTAATATTAATTTAGCACACAGCGTCGTCCCTAAACCGCTTCACTCGTATTCCCAACGTTTCTGCCATTATTACCGACGAAGGGCGATATGAATAGCAGCCCGCCACGAATCCAGCGAGGATCCGCGAGCCACGAGAAATCCGGCAGATCTTTCTTCGACCCCCCCTGCGAAAGGTTCTTCGTCCTGAAACTGGACGTTGCGAAGAACGGCTTCGCATGGCTTCCGTACGGACGTGTAACTTCCCAGTTGCCGGCGCGGTATTTGATTCCCGGAAAGAACATTTATCACGGAAGATTTATGTTCATGGCAACGCGCGCTGATGGTTATAAATTAATTTTGCCAGTTTTACGACTCGGCCGAGCTCGGCCGGTCGGCCACTCTCCGCCGAACGCACTCCGGATGCTTCAAAAAATGGAGAGCCGAGAGTTTGCGAAACGGATAACGGGCCGAAATCCCTCGGATAGCGCGGGAGCAAAGTTTCTATAGGCGGACAGGTGCGAGCTAACTGCACGCACGCCCGCGACCTCGAAATCTGTACAAGGTCCGCGAGCTAATTTGCGGAACAAAGCCGCCTAAGTTCGTTAGAAACTTGTTTTCGCCGGCTCGAAACAAAAATGGTTGCGGGTCTGGGTCATGTCTGAGCCAGGTTTCGGCTAGCTTTGACGCAGTGAAATCTCTAAATCCTTTAGCTACGAGGACGCTACTATTTTATTTTATTACGGGACCTTTTTAAACAAGTTTATCTATATAAGATTGATTTTTAATTGGTGGAATTAATTTGTGAGACTTGGAATGATGTAAACACATATTATCGCCTTGAAGAATGTAATCAGAACGAGAAAGAAATTTTACTAATTTCCCTTAACATTCATAAAATGTATATATTTATTTTTTTTAACGTAAGTTATCATCATTATAACTATTTTTTATAATTCGTGTACATATTCAGAAAAAATGGAACGATTCTGAAATGCCAGAATAAACTTTGGATAAAAAGCAACTAATTTATTATTTTAATAATTTTAGTCAATTAGAAATAATTTATTGTCATTCTCTCTGTCTTTTAATCTGTTTGTATAATATCGAATGCATTGCTCACTAATATTACATTTTTCTATAGACAGTGTTTACGCAGCCAGTGAATTCCTCGCCGGCGCACTTTGACGGGCTAATTGCGAGCTATTCGAAGAACGGCAACTAACATTATAAGTTCAGAAATTTAATAAACAGTGAATTCGGTTTTAAGTGGCCGGAGAATTCTGTATAATTCCGGAACGGGCGGGACCGTACGAGACTCGAAATGACAAAGAATGCGCGAGCATTTCGAGCGAGGCTGTTCGCATTCGACATCCGATGGAACCTTTAAACGCGATAAATAAATATCTGCGGGATTTCCGTTCGCGAAAATTATGGAGTAAATCGACGCGGCGGGGGGAGAGGCGTTCGGTGCTGTTTGTCCGGCCGCGTTCGCTCGCGCGAAACAAAAACGGAAGAAAGGGTGAACAAATTAAGTATCGAAAATTCTGTTGCGAATTGTTTTTCGAAAACCCTGCGCGATACGGCGATGAAAAGTTTCGCACGCGCTCCGCTTCCTGTATCGATACCATGCCGATTTAAAATTTGATCGCTTCGTTTGTTTAAAAACCCGTTTGGCAGCCTCTCCTCTCCGAAACAATAAAAAAAAGAAGAACGCGATACTAGTTGCCATAAATCAATTCGCAGCGATATTTGCATAAATGCCGATAAAGCGAGTTAACGCGAACGTTTCTACCGACGTACGAAGCCTCCCTGATAAAGTTTCCCGTTGCGGCTGTGGCGTTTTCATCGGAAACAGTCGGTGGTTCATGAAAATTCGATCGTTCGCGATAAGAACGAAGTAAACGTGTCCATTACAGACACTTAATTATTGAATAGCGCGCTGGATCCTGTGACGCGGTCGACTGATCAAATATTTTCGGATTTTACTTTTTGACGGGACGCCGCTCTGGAATTATATGTCGAATCAATTATTAGAGAAGCATGAATTTTTAGAAAAACCATTCATCTTTTTTCGCAATAATCTCAGCAAATTGTATAATATATATCACTCTTTGTGGAATTTTTATACATGATATAAGAGAATCATTGTGATATTCTTTAATAATATAGTATAATAATATAACAATATAATTATAATATAAAAATAAAATATTATTATACCAATATTATATTATTATAATATTTTATTATTATATTGTAACTATATTATGAGACGTTCACATTATTTATAAATTACATCCCTTATTCTCTTCATGGAACTTCAATATGTTATAGTTAATATAAAATAATAATATTATAATAATAACGTAATAGTCTTATAATATAATAGAATAATATAATAGGTAAATATTATATCAGTATTATATTATAATTGTATTACGAGACATTCACATTATTCATAAATTACACCCCGCAGGCTCTACGTAGAACTTTAACATATTATATTTAATGGAAAACAATAATATTATAATAATATCGTAATATTCTTATAATAATATATAATAATATGATATCAAAACATTATGTCAATATTATATTATTATAATATTTTATTATTATGCTATACCTATATTATGAGATGTTCGCATCATATTTATTATGCTCACATTCCCATACGATAATATAATCGCAACATCGCCTAAGAACGTGTAAAAGATGCAGATCTAATCTGCGAACGTTTCGAGAGCTTAATATTCGACGTAACGCCCGTAAATCCCGCTAATCAATGCGTATTACGAAACAATTGCATTCTTACATGGCCGGTAAAGGGGTGATTTCGCTTATCTGGCTGCAACGTATCCCGGCGTTTTTCAGCACGTAAAGGCACTCTCCCCGCGATGTTAATACAACATTAAGTCGCGTGGGGGGGAGTTATCAGGGGCCGCTTAAATGCAGATTGCCGTGGCCAAGTTTTCGCGCGTCGCCCCGGCGAAGTAGTTTCGCAAAAATCTTTCTTCTGTTCCGCGCTGGGCCGACACGAAACGAAACGTTATCTGCGGAACAATAATTCAACCGTTGCCCCGGGGATAGCATGTGCCATTAGACCGGGATATTATTTCCACGGGGCCAGTCGCCGTTTTTCCTGATTCCTTATACGTAATTACGTTGGGGCTCGCGGTGACAACGAGTACTCCCCTCCGACTTCCGGTATACAGAACTTCTCGAACGGTTTACGAGCGAACGTCGGCTCTCTCTTTATGGTCGAACCTTCTTCGCGTTGCCCCTAAGTTTTCGGTCGCGTGTCCGCCCTCGACTAGAATTCTGGTGTAGCGCAACGCGAGTCGACATCAGACTTTACGAGTTCGGGGCTGACGATGATTTCAGCGGATTTTTTCGACGATTATTTTACGGTATTTGGACGGTTATTAATTGCTAATTTGGCTGCATTCAAATCCGAATCGGCGATCTTATTATATATTTATTAAACGATGACATTTAGAACATAATTCTACGTATGATTTTCTAAACGGGAGTTTGTTGTTTTAATAAATAATTTTTAACGCGTTGAGTGCCACGTGTGATAGTGATAGGTTTTAATTTTATGTAAAAAAGGTGAAAAAAGATAAATAAGTTGCTTTGGTGACTGAGAATAGACATACAACAGCAAAGGGTTAATATAAAAGTGAAAAATAACTTCAATATATAACAAAAGTTTTACTTCCGAAATTTAACGTATTAAAATTCGCAAAAATATGAAAATCGTTGTCGACAGAATTATTTCAAATTTAATTCTCGCACCGATCAACATTACAATTTCTTAACTCCACTAAAATTTTCAAGAAGCACCGCACGATTCTGCTTCTAAATTCACCCGAATAAAATGCTTCAATTTTGCGAAATTTTCACGGCGCGGCCGCCGGAGCGTTAATAAGAAAGTTGCATTTTCGACGGGATCTCTTGCCGATCTCCATCTTCCACGCCGAGGTTTCCGGCTCGGTTTGCCCGAAAGTATCGTCGCCCGCGCGGGCCCACGCATGCGGAAAAATGTAAATCGAAATCGTCGACTCCCGTTTAATCGGTGGACCGTCGAAGGATTTATGCCGGCCAGATTTCAGCCAACGGGGATTCAGCCGTGGATAGAGGAGGGGGGGAGGGGGACGGCGGCGGAAACGGGATACGTTCGGGAGACCACCTAACAACGAGGAGTGTATTATTTCACCCTGTCGGCTTCCGTTTACATTTGTAAGAATTATGGTACCGCAAGATTTCCCGGGAGGGTGGGGTGGTGGCGGTCGGAGGGTGGGGGAGGGAGGGGCGTCGAACGACTGTGAAATGAGTAACGACGCTCGAATAGTCTTGCCAAAGTCCGAAATATTTATTCCGCGATCCCATCGCCGAAAGAGCGGTAGAGGGGTAGGTGGGGGAGGTGGGGGTGGATACCCACCCGCTCGAATAAACTTGGCAGGGTATATTGATATCCAGAAAACCGGTAACGTCGGGATAGATCCAATTCCATCAAAGTTCGAAACCTGCGAATCTCTGCGCACACGTCGCCCCCCTCCCCTCCCCCCCGGCTCCATCGAGTTCCCCTCACCGTAACGGGGGTATGAAAATGAAAATACGGGGAACCCGAGGACACGAACCCGTCGAATTTTCGGGACTCGTTTTCTTTTAGTGCTTTATACTGTACCGCCGAAATATAGACGGTGGATAGGAACGTTGGCGGAAATCTGAGCTATTAGCAGGTGACCACTTTTGTCGGAAGATCGTGGATTTTTATGGAGTATGGAAGTTGCGTCAATTGCGAGGCGTAGACAACGAGTGCAATAGTTTTCTTTTCTTAGGTAAATTAAATCAATAAGTCGAAATTGATAGAGCAATATTCTCAGTTGCTTTTAATATTTTTGCTGTCTTATGTTTTATTTAGTTATTTTTGCTGCACTTCGTGGTTAATTTATCAGTATTTACCTGAATATTTTATCATGATTTCAAAGGGTTTTATTATAATTCTTCAAATAGTTTAATAAGAGTTTTAGTTTTGTGTTCTTCAATCATTCTGGAAAAAGTACTCTGTAGTTGATTGAAATATATTTTTCAATCATTAAATTTCTATTAAATACTAATATTTTTTAATATTTAATTTTGTAGAACTAAGGAGTGACAGTGTTATTTAGTAGAAATATTAACAGTATGTCGCACTTTTAATTACCAAATCCTATTAAATTGCAACTACTGTATACAAAATTAATATTATAAAAAAACCCAACGGAATTATTATAAATATAATAATTTTCTTTATAGTAATTAAAAGATCAAATCCCACAGAAATATGGAACAATTTCTACTGTCTAAATTAATTTGTATCAGTAATCGCACAAAATTATATTAAATAATATTGCAAACCACTCAAAGAAATTATTATAAAAATAATATTCAATATAATATTAAGGGATCGTTGCTACAAAATTAATCTGGATCGATATTTCTGTAGAATTTCATCTCCTTTATCTATCGTTTTCCAATATGTTGTATCTGCCGGTGCAGGAAGTATAATTCTACTTCGTACTACTTACAGTTTTGTGTTACTGTTCACGGCCTAGTTATCGCGCGTCCTACTTGATGCAAATGATGTGCAAACTTCATTTTAAGCATGTAGTTTGACACTGTTTGAATGAGCCTAATAAACTGATAGGACATATGGGACCCTGTCTCTGATATACTCTCGAGTTTTAGTTCATCCAACTTTTACTCCCGGCACTACTCCGCCAGGAGCAACGTGACAGCAATGTTACTAAAATTGTTTGCGCAATGAGAGGAAAATATACCTATTTACCATGTACAGTCCTTCCCACATGTAGCCTTGCTATAATATTATAAATGGAAGTCACGATTTTATAGCGTAAAACTTTCTATATATTTTAAACTATACATCCTCGTCTATATATTCTGTAAATTTCATTGAAAGTTTAATACAGTTTTATAATAAATTTTACGAGAATTATTATAAATTTAGAATATAACTTATACAGAAATCAGATTTTTAAACAAGGAAATTTGCTGTAAAAATTTCCAACTCAAAAATAAAAGTTACTGCTTTGAAACACAATACTTGAAAATTCGTGATAATTTCCATATATCTGACGTTAATAATTTTACAAACATCCAAGTAAAATCATCTAGCAATTAAATCCAATATAATACATGAAAATATAAAAATATAAAAATATAAACCTGGAAAAATGTAAGACCATCCTGCCGTCTAGAAAAACAGCGTCTGGCAATTTCTGCGCGTTCCAATTGATCAAAAGCGCGTTCTCAGTTACCCGGCGAAAATACGACGCGCACGCGAGAAATCGCGGCGGCACAACCCGACACTGTTTTCCCCGTCCTCGCGGCAAGCAATTTAAGAGAAACGAGCCGGCGTCTCGCAGCCAGCGAGAAGCGGCGCTTCCGTCATTTCGCTGTCGTACAAATATACCGGCTCCGCGCGCGTATATATATTCATCTTGGAACGGCGACTCCTCTGATATAGGCGCGTCAGACGCAGTCGCACAGAGCGGCGGATACCCTTAAGTACCGTCTGATATAGGCGCGTCAAACGCAATTTCTTGCCCGCGTTATCCCCAGAGTGTCCCGTATTTGCATAGTGTAACGTGTCGCATTAAGTTCCATCCAACGTTCAACCAGGTTGCAGTTAGAAACCTGGGCCCGCAGGCCTGCACGCCTGTCGATGACGTCACGCGGCCGATCGGATTAAACCCGAAACGGTGGGTCACTTTTTACCCGAAGACTTGATCATCATCCGGGATCATCGCTAGACTCTGGATTTTTATGGTATATAGCTTTATAATTAATAGATATGATATTATATTATAGATCAATAATAGATATGATATTATATTATACATTATAGAATATATTACTATTATCACGTATATATTACTATTATTATGTTCCTTTGCGATCAACCTGGACAATTTTTATTTCGAATAAAGGTAATAATAGATAAGATAATGGATAAGAAAATAAATCTAATGGTAATAAATAACGATAAATAATACATTATTATTATCAGGTATATATTATATATTACTATTATTAAATTCCTTTGCGATCAATATAGACAATTTTTATTTCGGATGAAGGTAATAATAAATAAAATAATGAACAAGAAAATAAATCTAGAAGTAATAAATAACGGTAAATAATACATAGAATAATAAACACGCAAAATCCGCATTGTAACAGTCAATTAAAAAATGTTACCATCCCACGGGAAACAATTATTAAATTATCACAGCTTCGCAGCGGCATGCGGTCTCACGCGAGGCGATATTAATATGCTCTTTGTTTTCTAATGACGTCACGTGCCGCCACTTGATTCCCCGTGATTCCACGTGACGTGACACCAGTACGTTACCACCATAAGTACCGCCGGCTCATCGAACATGGACAAAGGGTACTTCCCGAGGCAGGAAAACCCCAATACCAGCCAAAACACAATCAAGTCGGTAGACAGCAATCTCGCGCACGTGAGAATCGCATGAGAATGTGCAGCGATCGTGTTCCTAGACGAGAGTGGGACGGGGGGGTCGGGGAACTCCATTCGCGGCACGCGAAGCAACGGCGAACGACGACGACGACGACGGGCAACAACTGTCGATTATTAAGTCTCCGCAAACCGGTCTCTCCGCGCGCGTTCTCCTCTCTCTTTTTTTCCGGGCAGCGTCAGCCGATTTTTCGTTTACCAAAGCAGCGCCGCAAGTTTTTCCGTCCCCGCCGGAATCTAGGTAGGTTTTTACGAGCCGCGGGTATAACTCGGCCGCGCGCAACTTCATCACCATTAATAAGAAGTTAACGAAGTTACTCTCTTGGCTGGAACCCCCGACGCGTTCCCTCTCCTTCCCGCCCCGCTTCTACGTCGCCGAGCGTCGCGTTCACATCGCAATCCCTTTAACCCCTCGGGCTGCCACGCCTTCCAGCAGCAGCAGCAGCGGCAGCAGCTACTTGCACCGTTACCGAGTTTCTGTATCGCGGTTGCACCCCGCCGACAACCAACCCCCGCAACCACCCCTCGCGCCACGTCTCTCTCATCCCTTTTCCGCTGAGTCGCCGATACCGTTCAACGACGCTCCGTCGACTTTCAACAATTAATACTTGTGTCACGCGGTCCGCTATAAGGTCCCAAACCTCGCCCCCGCCCCCGACGCGAATATTGTCGTAACGCGCGCGGCGTCGAGCCGCCCTACCTTGTTCGCCGCCCTCGATCCTCCTCCGCCTCCTCCTCCTCCTCCTCCCCTCGCCGCTTCGCCGAGTCCCCCAAGCCGACACGCTCTCCGTTTATACGCTCGTTTATACGCCAGCTACTTCGGCGGGTGAAATATGATTCTCGCCGGAGATAGAATTTAAATAAAATTGCCGCGGTGATTTTCCGTCATTATGCGACCGTCTTTGGGATCGTTTGAGATTCACGGCCCATAGCGGCGTACGTGACATTGTTATCGATACGGGCGAGAGACCCGGCCAACCGAGGCTGGCTGATGTAATTAGAAAGTATGGCGCCGCGAATATGGAATGATACATGGACGCGGTTAAGATCGCGCCCCGCCTGGATCACCTCTCGATCTTTTTTCACGGGCCTGCGGACGACGGTGCTGTTAGTCTTCGTTTCGCGGCGAACCGTGGAGTTCGGGGGAAGGGGGGGGGGGGCGAGGGCGAAATTGCGCTTTCCGGGAAGAGTTGTGGCCGCGGAAACTGTTGCTTGAGTTTTTCCGACGGGTCGGCCGCGTTAAACGCCAGGTCGGAGGCTCGTTAAGCGATTCAAGTAGCGTAAAAGTAGGCGGAGCGATCGTGTAAAAAAGGAATCAATTTACCGCGAACAAATGGTTGCACAGCTTTATATTTACATTTATATTCGGCGCTGGCGATCTTTATGGGAGATAAATGTCGTCTGTATTAATTTGAAACCAAGCACAATACTTTTTTCTTTTTTAATCAATAATTCTATATTTACCTAATAATTCTATTTTTATTAATGATACTATTTTTAATAATCATTCCAATAAGATCAAATTTATTCACACTTCTCCGTTTTTATTAATCTTTTCACTGTTTTAAATCTACTCATATCTGTCTTACATACTACAACTATGTTATGATTATAAATTAATATGTTATGATTATAAAATAATAACAATTACGTACCTTGAAATTATATACTATAATACATATTATTAATACCAAAGAATAACATTATGATCTTGCCAAAGATCAATTTTCGTTTCCTCTGGCTGCGTAACCTAATAGTTTTAATACGTGATTTAAAATGAGTAAAACTATTAAATTCGATTAGCAGGCTAATTATTGTATGGACGGATTGATTAACGTTGAGATTGGATCTACCTGAAGGCATCTTAATCGACGGCAACGAAGGTCAAGGAATCGGAAAATGTCTGGAGAAAATTTCGTAAACCCCTCGGTACACTCGAGACCCTTGAACATCTCGAGGGCCTTCAATGTCTTGCAATTACAGCGACGCTCGATGTAAGACGCGTTTCACCTGGTAATTATAATGTAACGAAAGGAATGACAATATTCCTGAGAAAAATTCGCTTTGTAAATAATCTTCGCTTAATCGGTGTTTGTTGATTAAAAATGGCAGAAGGCGTTTTGCTATTTTTGATTTTTTTATTATTTTAGAATAAAAATTTTTCTGAGTCATTTAATTATTTTCTCAATCGTATCATATTTTATTTTATTGCTATTGCTAGAAAGAATTACAATAAATTGTATAAAATGTAAATATCGTAGATAAAGAAAACTATTTTGCATTTAGAGTTCCAAATGACTTTGAGTGACTTCAACGTCACCACACATACACACAAGAGTAAATTAATTTTTCTTAACCCCTTGCAGTACTTTTACCTTCGCAATAACAATGCTTAAATGATTTTTGACTGTAACAAATTTTTAGGGAAGAAGCAAAATTGATATTTATAGTGTGCCTACTTTAGGATAGAATATTATTTCGACTTAAAGAAACGGAATAACATTTATACCTAACAAATCACTATTAAAACTCACTCTCACGAGTCTGACTCGTCAAAGTACGTCAAGGGATTAAAAACGATAAAAACGCTGCCAATTACTAGATAAATATAGCGTCGCCATATTCGCTGTATTCGAGTTAAATAAATTATTTCGAAGCGATACAAAAATATTGGTGTACGGAGAATTGATGCGGCAAATAAGTTCAGAAAGTTCGTAAACAAAAATGGACGTCGCCGTGATACTCCTGCAACACAGTTTAAAATTCGCAGGTAACGGTAACGAGATTCCACGTCGGCGGCGAACGAGACAATCTCGCGTCGCCTAACGCTATCAATAAACATGGTTGTAATTAACGGACCGGAACGCGCACGGCTAACCGGCGTAATGCTCGCGGCGTGCGTCTTTTCTGCCACCCCCTTCCCCCCTCCCCCTACCCGGAGGGGGTGGATGTCGCTGTCATTAACGGCGGCCACGCGTAATTTGCCTTTTAGAAGCTATTAAAGGTGCACCATTATATCGCGATGGTCATAATTAGAACGCGACGGCGTAGATACCGTGTGGGCGCGATAGACACGGGGATGGCCGTTGAAAGGGCCGGGGCGGTCGCCCTTCGTCCGGAATTCTCCCGGTTTCTCCTTTTTGTTGTTCCGTGAAAACCTCCCCCCCCCCCGTCTCTGTTTTTCCTTTCATCCGGCCGAAAAAGAAGTTGTTCGACCGATCTACCCGAAAGCGGCCGAAGCTAATTAAGCAACGACGCCCGCGCGCCGTTGTAATCAGCATCTATTTTCGCGCGTGATTAATCGCCCGAAAAACATTCGCAACAGCGTTTTTACGGCGGCGCCCGGTAAAAAGAGACCGGGCCGCGCCGCGACGATAAAGTGCCGAGAATAGGCGCGGGGATCGTTTAGGGTCGCGCTGGAAATCACTGCGGCAACCTTCCGTGTATGTATACGGTCGTGCCGTGAGCGTGCTACGTGTCGGCTGACGTGTAATTATGAGCGCCGCGTTGGTCGAACCTTCAGCATTTCTCTCGCGGATGCTGCGCAGGGTTTTACTCTTTTCAGCGCGCCCTTTGAGGGTGGACGCGCACTTGTATAATAGACTGTACATGGTGCGTGTGTGAATAGAGATGTAGATTTAGGTGCAATTATTATTTTCGTAATCATTAGCGATGGTTTTTATCTGCGATATTCTTATAAACGTAGTTTGGTTTTAATAGTATTTTTTACCAAAAATGTACTAACAAATGTTTATTCAAATATTCTGAGTTCATGATGTTGATCATGAAAATCGTGTAGAAAAGAGTATGAAGACTATATATTCAGGCGTTTTCAGTAAATTGTTGTACACATTTCATAAATTCCACGTCGATGTTATTAAAAAGACTTGACGAACAACAGTTTCTTTAAATTATTTTACATTAAGAAATTATTCTTTAGTCATTTCTTTCATTCTTTCAAAGAGAAGACGTTTTTGTAATATTCAGAGTAAAAGACGATTTGCTAATATTTAGATTAAATATAAACGAAAGACGATGCTTAAAGTAAAGAACAAACTTTCTGCAATTTTTCTGTCAACTTTGACAAAACTCTGCTTCCTTAATAGTCTCACAGAAAGAAATATTTTTAAAAACAAGCCAACTGAATAACTTAATAAAACTGAATAACTTAATTAAACTGTAGATCCTTCCTGGAAATAAAAATTGTCTGATTTTTAAAACAATAGCCAAATACAAATATTAACAAGCCAAATATCGCCGACATCCCTTAATTCCTCAAATTCTTCTCGCGTTTCACGCGCGACTCGCTCATTATCGGTCGCGAGAGCGCGTCGAATCCGCAGTCTAGACCGAGCGCGTTCAATCAGCCCGGCGCCGCCGCCGGCGGGAATGATAACAAGCAACTTTATGCAACAACCGACAAACGATAGGATAAGTCCGAAACGGCGGATTGATCGCGTTACGCTCCCGCACAATAGAAAGAAATAATCTATGCCCATTGATGCGCGAAACGCAATGAAAGATTGAAAGGCGCGCTCTCGCAAGTGTACACAACCGAGCGGCCGTATATCATTATCGGATAAAGTAATTTGTACCCCGTACATCCGACGCGCTGTTTATCCCCCTCCGGCCGGCTTTTTCGCGGAGTCGCGCACCCCGTTTATCGATAACCCCCCGCCCCTCGTCTCGGAACCGAGAGCTACTCCTCCCCCGGCGGCGTCGTCGTGTACACCTGCCCGTTTTAATATCGAAACGAATACGGCGCGCGCTAATAAACAGACAAAGCGCCGCGCGGCGGCTGTCGGGGGACCAGTCTTCTGATTAATTAACGGCGACAAAAACAACTCCGTCGTCTAGGCTTATTTTTCATAATTATATCGAACAGGGGGGGGGGGGGGGGGGGGGGGGCACACATCAAAGCACACTTCCGCCGGATATACCCGCCGGCGTAGAATGTAATTATTCGCAGTGCCGCGGAAGCTTGTTTTCAGCGCGTACACACGCGGGCGGCGGGCGGGGGGGACGAAATTCCGGAAAATCTATCGGAAAATCGTGGAGATTGTTGCTGGAAAACTTTGCTCGCGCACGGCCGCGATGTAATTTAATACATAAATGGATCGCGATAGAAGTAATCCGTCGTGTGGAAATTGCGCGGCCGTTTGAAGGTGCGACGACGCGGATCGGCTGCGTTTGAAAGCTCTGAAATAAGACGGAACCGTTGGATCTGTTTTTCATAAAACTTTTAATAATTGACTTTTAATTGAGGAGCTTTCGATAAACCGCTGCCCTGTCGGAAATGTTATTCGCGCATCGTTTGTGCCGCTGTTCGACGGATTTTGTATAGAGAGTGCAAAAAAGTTACGTTTAAATTTTAGTAAAGCCGTGGTTGCATTTATAGATCGTAGATCTTTTGTAGGATGATTCTAAGATGCTTCAATGATCTTATCTTAAATTATTTACACTTTATTTGAAGTTTGCTGAACCAAAAAAGAGAAGAGAAGATACTTGTGTGCTTCGTCCAGTAAAAGAGTTATTATTCGGTTGAGTGTACTGCTATTTTAAATACTTCCTTTAAGCAAAAAATTAACGTTGTATATTCTATATTCACGAGACAATTTTTAGACTATAAATGCAGATGTTAATAATTAAATAAAAGTAGCAAAGTCGATTTAATCAACTAGCTGTTTCTGACAAGTATGTGCTAAGTAAGGACAGAAATATTAGCAATAAAATCATAAACTAAAAGAATTATTTTCTTACAACTATATTTTGCATTATAACAGCCACACATATAAATAAATGATTGAAAATCAATGTAGAAGAAACGTACGGGAAAAAAAACGTAAGAAATCAGCGCAGAACGAGCGGCGCGACGACATTTTCGCAGCAGGTCTTTACCGCGATCTTCAGCCTGCAACGCGTTCTACAATTCCGGCTTTAAAAACTTTGTCAGACGACTAAATTGGACCCTTGGAGGGGAATGCCTTGGTAATTAAAGCCATTAGTCTACGGCGTTAGAGTGTTACAGCCGGGCAAACGATAACGCGGCGAACGAGCGTCGAGTGCACGCTTTGTTACTCGCGCGTACGAACGTCGATAAAAATGATACGATGCTTTTTGCCGGCGCGAGCGCGCGGTGCCCACACCGCCACGGCATATTTATGTAGCCGTGCAGATGACACCGTTTTCACGCCTGCTCTCGAATCCGCCCCGAAAAGGAAACTCCATATAATTCGACGAAATAACATATGAAATTATATTTTCGCGGGACGAGCGCGTTTCGACGCGCGCGATCCTCGGACCGCGAAATCACGGATCTATCGTGACGCGCGTCGACCGTACAGCGAAATAAAGCGTCTTGAACGTGAACAATTACGGTTATTTATGTATGAAGTATTCAGTATTTTTACGCTTCCAAAAATTTAGAATAATTCATTCGAAAATTGGCTTCGAAAAAATTTGAAATAGCTTCATTGAATCGTTAATTTCCTGATTCGTAGTAAATATATAAAAATATATTTCCAGTAAATATATAAAACTGTACATCTTTTTTCAAAAGCTGTTGATTTAATAAAAGTATGCCCCGTTTGCTTTACTACACCTTACTTCAACGAGATTTCAATACAGAAATGCCTGTCGTAAACAAATTCTGATCTTTCGAATTAATAAACTCTGAATTAATAATAATTATTTTAATAATAAAAAAATTAATAAATAAATTAATAATCTCTGGAATATTTCAGACTGTCTTCATTTATATACTATTTATATACCATTACTCCTGTAGTCACATCCAAAAATATTAAATAAGATAATAAAAAGTTTATTGCAAAATTATACACGCATCCCTCGACTTCAACAGATTTCTCTTCCAAGCAATGGGGGTACGAATACTTATGGGACTGACTGTATTTCGAACGGCTACGTTCGTCGCGTCGGATCCGCGTGAGGGGCAGGCGTTCCCGTAATTTTTGTAAGAAGTGAAAAATGGTCGGGCCGGGTCCGCTCGCCGCCTCCGCTGTAAATCTCGGCCCGAAGAAATGCGGGAACTAGAACTGGAAACTTGTTTTGCCCGGGCATCGCCGTGTTCTTATTAAACAGCGAATATTATTCCGCCGCTCGCGCGCGCGCGCGCGATGAAGCGGCTGAAATTAATCCGTGTCGGCTTCAAACATTGTTTTAATATAACCATCCACGGTTTACAACGCGCAACGACGACTTAACTGTACAAAGCATATTAAAAATTCTCCACGTTCCCGGCCATTTTGCCCGGCCCTGCCTCGAGACAAACGTTCGTTAACAGTCGCCGCGCCGCCGTGCAAGGTAATCGAGAACACAATAAATGTTAACACGTCCCCGTCGTCGCCGGTTTTGCGAAAACTTTTATAGAACTGGGAAATAGGGCGGTCCCCTTGGTTCCGCGGCGAAATGATCGCGCGGCATGATTTTTCTGTCCCGGCAAGGCCGCTGTTCTTTCCCCTTTAATTATTCATATATGAAGTTGGATGAGCGTATATTAAACCGGGGAGAAACTTTCGACGGACACGCCGACGAAACCCTTCTCTCTCTCTCTCTCCCCCTCCCATACTTCCTCGTAATTTACAAGTGCGGGCATTCGGGGACCGGGCGTTTTTACATACTTTAAAAAAATGTCACCTCGGACCGCGCGTCACGCTGGAAAAAGTCCCGTCAAATGCTAGGCGACCAGGAACAAAAAAAAAACAACAAGAATCTGTTATCCGACACTGGGCCGCCGGTTTTACAACCGCGCCGATTGAATAGCGGGGCGGGCGGTTATAAATACGGGAAAAGCCTGTACACCTGTTCGCACATAGCTGAATAACAAAAGGGGATTAAATTTTTCAGTTAGTTGACACGGTACCGCGGCGAAATATTTTCCTGCAACTTTCTCGCGTTCATGCTAATTTAAATATATGCGACGAGCGATTCTTTTTATTTTTATCCCGTCGTCCGTCGACCCCATTTCGTTTGGAATTTTTCGGCCGGCCGAAACACAGTTCTTTAAAAAGAAAACAAAGCAAAGAGACGCGCGTTTCATCGGACAATACGTTGTCCAGTTTCTCGCTTCTCCGAGTAATTTATGCGTGAATCGTGTAATTAAAGATTACGATAGAAAAAGGTATATAGTTCACTTAACCCCTTGCACTACGGTGTCTTTAGAACTACGTTGATTATCATTTTTTCGTCCTTAATAATTTCCTTGATCTTACGCGATGATTTATATTTCCCATTTTTTCTTCATTTACTTCTATTCCCAGATTTCGATGACAGAGAATTCAAATTTTCTTACAATTTTATTAGAAATAAATACAGCTGCATTTATCGAATCGCGCGACATTTTCGTTACGAGTCCGACTCGTTATTATAGCGCAAGGGGTTAAAAAAGATCTAACGCATTTGTTACCGCGAGACAGTCGCTGATAATCTATCAATTCATTTTTCGTCGCAAGTAATTTCAATTTGCGAGAGTCGCCGGTGATCGGAAAATGATTTTCGCGAGTCAATATTTCCATCGAGTTCCATCATCCGGTTATTTGATTGGAATACGATTTAAAGTGGTTCGCTATTAAGAAATTTAAATTGGCTTCGTTGCGCGATAGGGGGGGGTCGTCGGGGGGAGGGTTCGTTAAACGGCGCGTATTACCGCGCGGGTAGGAATGTTTGCCCTCGATTTTTCAGCGTAACATATGTAACATATGTAATTCGGACGAGATGAGAACCCGGAGACGTAAGAGCGAGGCGGGAGGATACCCGGCAGAGAATCCCTGAATTTTGCATACGCTGTACGGTCCGATTCGATGCATTGGACACGGAGCTATGGAATGCAGGGTCGTTATACATGTCCCTAATTTGGGGCAACGGCTTGCAATCCTCTGCGGCAAATCCGTCCAAAATCTGGTGTTGCGGGGGTCGCGATACGTCCGCCCGGTGTTAAGAGATAGGAAAATGTTTCGAATCCCATAATACCCAATTAGAATTGAAATGTTTTAGTCGCGTAATTCCGGCTGTCGTGGAAACGAGTAGGCGAGTCTAAATATTGCATAATAAAAAAATCATAACGTGATAAAGTTACCAAGTCGTGACTTTAGATGATATTTTGGTAAATAAAATCTAGACGATATTTTAGTAAATAAAATCTAGATGATATTTTAGTATTAAATAAAATCTAGATGATATTATAGTACTAAATAAAACAAGTAAACGAAATCAACTCGTGATAAATTGTAAGGCAAATTATAAATAAATGGGCACGTCGAAAATTTGAAATTAAAATATTAATCAGCTGTACTTGACGTGTATACTCATCACGTAAATTTAGTTAAAATTTATTGTATAAATTGCAATTTTAATAAAAATTAAATATGAGTCAATTTTAACATGTTTCGAATATTTGAAGGCGAAATAAGGCGAACAATTATTACAAAGTATAAGTAATTATGACAGAACTATATAAAGAGTGAACACATAGCGAACAAAGAAGAATTACATATACATTTACTGCTAACTTGAATAATTTGAGAAAAATATAATTACACACTTATATAATTTTAAAAATACCTCTTATACAATCTTAAAAATATAATCGCCTAATTGTAGAAAATCCTCAGTCAAATGATTAATAACAAAATTCCTTTCTCTGGCAATAACATTTAAAATCATTTTGCTCCTCTTCCACCAAGATCAGATACATTAATTGAGACCAAAAATAAAAGCAGTAACTCGAACGTACCAAAATTTAAACAATCGATCGAACACTAGAGAATTGACCCAGCGGTGTGCTCGATTAATAAAAGAACAAATGGCCGAGTGACTAGGCCAGATGAAGTGGCGCGCTTGTTCTACTACAAAAGCTGGCACGAAGTGCTCTTCGAAAGGTTGCTAATTAAGCTGTTTGGACAAAAAATACGAGGACTCGATTCTACGTCGTCGGCAGCAAGGTATCCGGTATCAGCGGCCGTAAACGCGATAAACTAACGGCCGGATACGTTTTTACGCATCGACGTGACACGCGACGGGTTCGCCGTTAAAAGCGAGTTTCAAGGATGCCATTCATCAAGTTCGCTAATGAGGCAACGCCGATTCGCTTGCGAATTTAATATTCGGCGTCGGTTTGAAAAACGTCGGAGCGCGGTTTTTCAAGCCGGCGCGAATTTGACTTAATTAAACGCCGTTTCGCAAGATACGCGGCTGAAGCGAAAGTCCCCTTGCCGGCCGCGCGTATGAACGTTCGCGCGCGCGAGCGCCGCTGACCGCGACGACTGTTCAAACAAGCTCGCCTCGACGTATGTTTGAGACAGGAGTTCGAGGAAATTGTATAACACGCTGATGTCGAACCGGCATCCTTAAAGTTCCGCAAACTGGGAGTACGTTATTTAATGGTACGGGAAGTTGGAAGATGCACTTGATGGACCATATGGACTGCGATCAAATATATGATTACAGGGTGTTCCAAAAGTCACTCGCAATTGAAAGTGAGAGGTTGCTGAGGTCATTTGAAGCAACTCTTTCCTTTGCGCTATTTTGATCCGTGGCTTTGTTTACGAGTTATTAAGGAAAAACTGTGGCCAATAAGAGGCGAGCTCGGCAGGCGCGAGGCGGCCGAGCGTACGAAGCCTAGTTCCACTGATTGGCTTGGCGGTGTAGCGTCAAGCGAGCTTGTCCATCATTGGTTACTGTTTTTCGTTAATAACTCGTTAACGACGCCTTGGAGAATATTTTTGTAAAGAAGAAAGTTGCTTCGAATGACCTAAGCAATCCCGATTACCCGATTGCAAGTGATTTTTAGGACACCCTGTAAAATATATAGATAGTACGAATAATTGGATTTTAAATCCCCGAAAAGATTTTTATGGCATTAAACAATTAACTGCTCTAAATTCTTTAAAAATTATGTAAGTTACTATAATCCTACTGTATGTATTCAATTTTCTTCATACTTTGTTTAAATACAACACTTTCACAAAATATATAATTTAATAATGAACGTCATAATAGCCTTTCTATTATATAATAGCCGGGTCTGTTCGTTGAAAATAATTAATTGGTTAAATGCATAAACCGAGAACGTAATTCGGAGTGTAACTGTATTAGATTAAAATTGCTGTTGCTATTGCATTACAACCAATTTTAATACGCATGATCGAAAATTCAGATTCAATTGGAGAGCAATTCAATCTAGAACTCTGAAGCATGTTTATAATACGAGTGGAGGTGATATATGCGGCGAATATGTTGCTCCAATTAAATTGAATCAATTAAAATCACTGGTCGTTGATCATTGATCTGTGATACAAAATGGATGTGTTTCAAAATTGGAACGCCATGTGGCACTATAATATTTTTACTACGAAATATTGAAATTGGCGCTTGTAAAGTGGAACGACAATTTAGATATTATTTATCTATCATTTCTTTCATATACAATGCAATGTTTTGAAAAATTAGTACGCAGACAAAAGGATATAATTTGGTAAAATTTGATTGACGATAACTCCATGAAAAGTCATCGCAGGATGATGATATTTTTTTTAAATTAAAGTTTTGAACCTCTACTTTAAGATAGTCTTTCTAGTTTTTAATGTTTAACGCTACCTTAGCACTGTAACCCTTTAAATGTAAGGGCATGTTTGTCGTATTGAAAATTGTCACGTTCGATGGAACGTATGGATTCTATAAAACTATTTTAATCAGCACCGCATAAAAACCGATCAGAGACAATTTCGGGGTCCGCGAATAACGCTTTATCCGCGTCAAGATAACAGCGACGGACACCGCTAACGACTTTAACTGTTCCGGCCGGCGCGGTTCATTTTTCCTTATTTGACTTTCTCGGGCAAAGTGCTTTCACTCAATGGTGTCAAAAGGATTAGAACTTTCATCAGTCTCGGTCGGCGGCGGCGGCGGCGGCACGGCGCGAAAGAAAGCTCAGGGAGCACAATGGGCGCCGGCGAGCGTAACTTCGAATTTACGTTAAAAATCCTCGGACGGACGGCTTATACCGCGCGAGTAATTTAGTTATCGTGGAAATCGAAAGCTCGCGAGCGCGCTCGAGAAATTCCAGCAATTCTCCGAACGTCCGCTGAAATAACAACGGGTAGTGGGAGACCGACTTGCCCCGCGACTTCTCATTCGTTTATAAGTTTCGCCCGGCCGGTTGCCACGGGGACGCGTGTGTACGGTTTTCTGGCCCCCCGGGGGGAGAGAGGAAAGGACGCGGTCAGACATAACACGAGGCGACGTTGTTTAACACTGTCTATTCAATGCGTTAAAAAAATATTTTACAAGTTAGAATCCAAGAAATAACTTCCACCAAAAGAAGAAATCCATAAGTCTGTTTCATAGTTATATTGACAATTATTGATAAATAAACATTATATATTGATTTTTAAAGCTTCAATTGACCAGACTGAAGAGTCGAATAAATACAGCTCGACGACATCGAGCTTTCTGTCAGTTACCGGTGACTGACAGTACAAAATATGATAAACTTAAAAATTTACATTGTTTTAAGCTGTTATCTAAAATTTATCCACTAAATTTTTATTTAATGCGGGATTTTATTATTAATGTACTTGAACATTTTTTCAGAAAACTTTAATGGATATTATTAAAACAAGATAAACATAAAAATAGTTGTCCCTCGAAAGTATCACAAAACGTTACAACTTGTTTGGTCAAATTTCTTGCCATTTTTCTGCCACTCTGTGTTTTCAAACAGAAATATCTTCCACCACGATAAGAAACAATGGCCCTAATATGTTTAAACATATGCATCGAGTAAATTCTAATTTGCTAGTATCGCGCTTCGAATTGTTGTACCAAGATACCAGCGCGCGCTGCCTGACGGCGAAGTCGTTGTAAAACCGCATGGCACTCGACGTGTTGAATTTGTACAAATCCTTCAAACACTCGTCTCGAGTAACGATCTTTACGGTGGAATTCGCCGTGGTGTGCACAGCGTCCCGGGACGCGCCGGACAATGAGCTCGCCGCATAATTCCGGCGATCTCGAGATAAAGGAAAATGTTCGACAAACCCGCGCCCTTTAGAACATTATTAAAAATATGATCTGCAGAGACGCGGCGTCAGGACACGGCAGACAAGAAGAGGGCGTGGAGGATCGATGGGATCGCGTGCTATCAACGATCCACTTCGAAATGCAAGCCCTTCGCCTCATGATTTCTTTCGCAACTGCACTTATCAGAGCTCGTGGTTTATGGTACGCTGCGAGAAAAATGTATTGCATGTTCATTCAGTGCGCATATTTACATGCAGATTAAATATTGATAACGGGAACGGTTCCGTGTTGACTTCGAGGGAAACCGCATAAGACTGCAATATTTTCGGATTGCGATATTTCCGCGAGTCTTTCTCGGTAATACTGAACCCTCGATTTCTGTAATTTATCATGATTTCGTGGAAAATGTTATTTGTTAGGTATATCAATTTAGTTGCCTTGAGAACATCGTGTCCAGATTTGGACAAGTGTTATGACAGGGGTATATGGTGTGGGATAGATAAGCATTGGGTAGACGAGTGGTGCGTGGATGCAGTAAAACCAGACAAGTGGAATAAGGTTATATGATCAGACACGGAGAACAATGGATGACCCTTGGCGAGATTTGTAGAATAGCATTGACTTATGGTCGGACAAGTAGAATAAGAATGGTTTGTGGTCAGAGAAATGGAATGAGGATGTATATAGCCAGATATGTGATAAAAGGTGGTCTTTGGACTGATAAGTGGTATATGATTGGTATATAGTCGGACAAGTGGCATAGGGTGGTCCATAGCTGAAGAAGTACTGTATGGATGTTACATAGTAAAACAAGTGGACCGTATATTCCACTGAAGTAGTATATGGACGATATATAGTCAGGTAAATGGCATAAGCTCGTATATGGCCAGATAAGTAGTATAGAACTGAAATACAGTCAGCCATGTGGTATAAGGTGTTCTACAGCAGGAGAAGTACTATATCGATGTTATATAGTAAAATAAATGTCATAAGGACCATCTACTCAACTGAAGTAGTATATGGTTGATATATACTACTATTAGTTGTATAAGGTGGTCTAAGGGAAAATAAGTAAGTATATGACAAATACACAGACAAATGGAATGAGTTGGTATATTACCAGATAAGTAGTATAGAACTGAAATATAGTCAGACAAGTGGTATAAGATGTTATATTACAACTAAATAAGTACTATATCGATGCTATATAGTAAAATAAGTGTAATAAGGATCATCTATACGAGAGAAATAATACATGGACGATATACAGTTAGACTAGTGGTATAACGACGGTCTATAGTCAGCCAATTAGAATGCAGACGGTACATGGTCAGACACGGGGAATAATGATCGGCTCGCGCTTAAACATGTATAATAGAACTGATTTCTGGTCAGGGATGTGTAATAGGATAGATTTACGATCAGCCGTGTAAAATAGTAGTGATTTCTAATCAAACAAGCGTACTAAGAATTATTTATGGTCGAACGCGTGGTATGAAAATAATTTAAGCATAGCTTGATTCAAGTATATGCTTTAACATTTACACATGACTGTATAAATATTATAATGTAATAATATCTATGATCAGACAATAATTATAGAAATCGTACGTGGGCATTTAAGAAGTATATAAACAATATGTAATATTGTTATAGTACTTGAGAAGGCATAAAACTAGTATAGAGTCGAAGAAGTAGTATAAAACACATACACCTATTAACATAAGTGAAATAATGGTTACATCGTCAGAAGTTCAGAAACACGATCGGTATAACTATAGCACAATAGTCTATATTCAGACAAGTGTTACGAAAATCATTTTCAACAACTAATTACGTCTTAACGAGCATGTACGTTATCTTGAGTGTGCTTGTTGCAAGCACATAGTGTCTACGATCAGACAAGTGGTACATGCGAGTTCTGTGGCCAGAGAAGTAGTATACGGTCGGTATATAGTCAGGCGAGTGGAGTAACACTAGTCTACGGTCTGGCAAGAAGAATAATGAGCAGCCCCGTCACATCAGGAATGGTCTATAGTCAGACAAATAGTATAGGAAAGGTCTGTGGGCAGAGCAGTAGTATATGGATAGCCTATAATCAGACACAAGCAGTACGAGAACATCGAACATGGAAAATCACACGTTACTAATGACGATCCTCGTTACCTCCACCAATCAAATAATTATCTAATTTCTGTATATTGGTCCTATTATTTTCTGATTGTCCCATCGTCTTAACAAATAATTATAAATAATATAAATTAAAATATATATAGGGTAATATAAATATGAATTAAAATATATATGAATTAAAATATATGTAAATTAAAATATATATAAATTAAAATAAATAAAAATTAATTATAACAAATATAGCAACAACAAATATTATTGCAACCGTAAAATGTTAAAATGTTCTGTGCCAAGCAATTCTGGTCAAATAATGATCAATAGAGTAAGAAGCTAACTTTTTTATGAAAAAAAATATATATATAAAAATAAAAATTATACACTATTATGATTAGATTAATAAAAAATAGATTAATAAAAATGATAAGTCAATTGTGAAATACATAGGTTGAATGAAAAATGTTTTCTTTTATACTTAATAATTATGAATGAAAAAATGTAATAATATCCTTAAATTCTTGCAATATGTTTACAGTTTTCTCAGGTAAAACTGCAGCGTGGGAAACGGATTCTGCAGAACGATAGAAACCGGCGCTCGCTTTTCTACGGTCCCGGGTGATAAATTTACTACCAACAGGTAACGGTAAGACGTTTCGCCGTGAAAATGTACGAGAGAGGATAATGACAACTTCTGCTCGAGCGGCAGCACTTAAACCTAGATTTCGAGTAAGTTATTGGTTCGTTCTTTTTCTGGTCGGTGAAATCCCATCGATGTCGGCGCGGCCCACTCTCCCGCCGGCAGATCAAGTTTTACACGTCGTCATAAAACTTTTCCGGTCCTTTTACGCCCGCCCTATCGATTAATTAGATTCGTTTACCACGGTCTGGTCTCCGGTATATCGTTCCGCGAGAGGGCCCCGGTTTTACCGGGCGACCGTGAAGAGCCTTCACCCCCATCCGGCTTCGCCTTCGAAATAGTTGCGTAAATTAGATGCGATTGAGAGAGAGAGAGGACGGCCGACGATCGATGCGGTACAATCTCGGCGTCAAGAGAGTCCTTGAACCCTGCCCGAGATGGAACGATAGCAGTAAATCCTTTTTATTTTATGAGTTTCGATATTTCTCGCTCCGCGCGCGGCTCCTCTGACATCCGTTGGAACTAGCGAACCGATATTTTCCAGCAGATACCGGGAACGACTTCAGGGTCGGGAGAGCCCGTTCACCCCCCCGTGCTCCCGATGAAATTTTTATTTTTCGTTAAAAATTTTCGCGATCCAATTTCGCAAATTCTCGAACGGATCACTCGTCGCCCTCCGCCCTTCTTATTAAGACGTCCGGGAACTTTGAATGGGGGATTCGACGCGAGCGGGATTCGTTTTTGAATCGGAGCTTCTCTCAAGGAAATTGTCGAACTTTGTATATTATATTTTACATTATCGAAGCGGAGAATTGTTTCTTCACTTTCGTAACTCTATTTACAGCCATTGTCGATTGTAAGACATAGAAAATATAGTTGAAAGAAACTAATGAAAAATATCGAAAGCTACGAGATTTTCTAAAAATTTGTAATGTTGAATAAAATTATAACAAAAGGGTCATCGAACTGTTCAAACTACTGGAAATGTTGTTGCATCGAAACGTTGTCATTGTCTTCGACAGAGAACTATTATTTCGTAATTTTCTCAGTGTCTACGTTCGAAATTATTCATGACGCGTACAATGGTTATAATTACTATTGTTATGATTAGTATCATTGTCGCTAGTTAGCCCATTGTTCCGTCATTTGTTATGCCGGGCGTAGGCATTACAAATATATAATTCACACACTATTACCTGAATGCTGTATTCGACAAGAGCGTTTAATTTTCGAGAGGGAGCTGACATGATGCAGCCTGCCGCGTTAAATATGCCCGAGGCGAGTCAGGATTATTTTTAAATTGTTGAATGTAATATATGACTTTGATAGTGTTTTAAGATTTTTCTGTTACAAGATTTTTCTGTTTTAAGATTTTTCGAGAGTTCAGGCAGACGATCGACGACCCTAACGAAAGGCTGTTTTTCGAGCCAGCATTCGTCATAGCGTAACCTAACGTCGTCGTCGTCTCGATGAAAATACGTTTCCACCGGTGCCTCCTCCCACCCCCGCCACCCCCCTCCGAATAACGTCTTCTTCCGACGGAAGCGTTTGTCCTCTCCACCCATTCGTTTCCTCCGTTGAAGCCGGGGCTTCCGTCCCCTCTCCACCACGGACCCGGCTACTCCGGCCATAACCAGCAACCCTTTTACTTTCGAGAATCCGGCCGGGCGGAGCAGCGTTTGCCAGTGTCTTCAGAAGCGGAATTTATTTTTCCCCTCGACATTAGGAAAGGTCCCGGCCGGGCCGGTCGATTTATGGATATGATTTCGGCGTCCCGGAACCCCCGTCGGACAGAGAAGGCACTCTCCGTTAGGAAAGAAAAGGCGGCGTCTCTCGTCACTGGACGGCGACGACGACGACGACGAAAGAATCGGGTGGCCGGCATTCCCGGTCCCGACACGAGATACCTTTTACCCGGCTCTGTCTTCGACAGAACCCATTGCGGGGTCTGCGGCATCGATATCTCTCCGCGTAAAATGCACCGCAGTTTGCACTTAATTGCGATATAAATTCAGCCCGGCGATAAATCAGCGGTCACCGCAAGGTTAGCCGACGAAGGAAAACCGGTGGAAGCCGATCCCCCCACGGCCGCATCTTCGATCGTCATTTAATCTCCAAGCCTCGGTTCCCACTCGCCGGATTCATATGGTTAAGCATTATTTGCACGCCCGCGGTTACCAACTGCGTGTTTCGGTATGCGTTGCCTCACGCAGCTGCACACACGTGTGTGTATTGGCTCACGCAGCTGCACCCTTGTGTGTATTGGCTCACGCAGTTACAGTGTGTGTTGCCTCGCGCAGCTGTACACGTGTGTTGGCTCGCGCTGCTACTGCGCGTGTCTGTGTGTGTACTTGTGTAATTCAAAACTATGGCCGCGGAACGTTGGTAGGCGTAGCCTGTGCGTGCCAGAAGGATTCTGATAAACACGAGTTTGCATATTTTATACCGCAGCCGCATGATTTATTCCGTCCCTGGCAACTGATGCTTTGCTGGCAATCATTCTACTGGCTGGATTGAAATTTTCACGATGGAAGCGCGCCGCTTCCTTCGTGCGCTCTTTCGGATTCTACGCGGTCGGAATTATCCGCGTTTATTAATACTTTGAAAGCTTATTCGATTAATAGACAGGAATTGTGAAAGAATAATTTTCTACTGTAATTCTTCTTTAAAATTTCAGCTGCCTATTTTTTAATATAAATGCATGAAATCCGCAGTCTATTAACCCCTTAACGTACCATTTTCTTCTCAATTTTTTTTTCTTTCTATCATTTCTCTTTCTCTAAATATTAATAACAAGGGATTAGGATTTTATTCCAACTTTAAAGAACAGAATAACATTCATACTTAATAATTTATTACTAGTAATATCCATCGCGAGTTGGACTCGTCAAAGTACGGTAAGGGGTTAATTATAGCAATTCAACTGTATCGAATCAAATACTCGTGCATTATAAAAGCGTTAAGATTGTTAGAAATATAACATTTACGAATTTGTCAATTAGTCATTTTTTATTGGACCGGGGAACAATTTTCATACAAATTGTGATTATCGTGAAGAATTTTACTGAAATTAGGATTAAAAAAAGATTTCCCTGGTCGACTGCAAAATTAGTTATAAATTATATGAATAATAATAAAATTATTGATTATATGGACTATTCAGAAGCTAATCGTAGGTTCTTAGTGCGATAAATCAATGTAGTCGATTTCTTTATAAATAAACAATCGATAGCAGCATGGAATGACCGAACAAAATCGTTTAGAGAGAATTACATAGCTTGTATTACAATATAAATTTATGTAGTATAAAAAATTACAGAAAAACTGTATGAAGTATGAAAAATTGTCCAATTTAATGAAATATAATTACTGAGTGAAAAAAACGCGAATTAAACTGGGATTTAGAAAATATAAATGGTAGATATAATTGTACAGAATTGGGAAATATAATTGTACAAAATTGGCAATTATAATTGTATAGAAAATTGGGAAATATAATTGTACAAAATTAGTAATTATAATCGTATATACTTAGTAATTATAATCGTATATACTTAGTAAATATAATCACCTATATTTAGCGAATCTACTCGTATATATTTACTAAATATAATCCTACACATTTACTAAATACAATCACGAGAAATCGGCGAATTAGAATATACGTGACGTTATTAATTAACGGAAAGAACGCCGAGAAGGTTCTCCCCGTATTTAGAGTAGCATTGTTATACCGGTAGCCTGTATCACGTTCGCATTTAATCACAGGACATCACGTGAGCGCGCGCTGGCCATTCCCGTAATACCCGCCGAGTTCGGAATACAGTGCGAACTATAAACGAACCGTAAAGCAAAAACCAATTAAATTTAACACTTCCCGCGCTGAGTGCCAATCTGGTTTATATCGAAAGTTTTGATACTTTGCCCCACATGCCGCATAAAATATCTTCCCGCGACGCGCGCAGACGAACGGTTCTCTCTTAGCAGCCTGTTAGTCTGTTATCTCCGTTAATCTTGAAATTCATTCAGCCGGCAATGCTTTAAATGCTTTAGCTCGCGGTGCTCGATTTTATTAAAAAGTTTGCAACACGTAAACCACCGCCGCCGTTGGAATCTCCCGTGTATTATCTTCGAACGTTGTACATTAACGCGCGGCAAGCAGTGCAAAATATAGGGTGTACCGGAAATCGTAGTACACCCGGGCAGGTAGTGATTCTACATCAAAAGAGAAGAAAATATTTTGGTATAACATTTTTTTCAGCCGGTGCTCCGTTTTCGCGATAATCGACTTCAAAGTTCGTTGAACTTGTAAACCATTTAATAAAATTTGCTTGTCGTGTATTTCACTGCTTTGCTTGTCTCTGTTCCGGGTTAGTGTTAACAAACAGTGATAATTGTGCGGTTGAAACAATGCAAAGTGTGTTTACTGATTACTCATTTTTTATTCTTTTTTCACTACTTACTATTACAATGCTACAATAATCGTTGAAAATGTCCACCTCGCTGCTGCATACATAACTTTGCTCGATGAATTAATCACATCCGGACAGATTGTAAGTTGTTATCGCTTTTGAATTTTTCGAATGCCTCGGCAATCTTATGTTTCAAATGCGTCATATTTGCTGTATGCAAATCATATCGTTCACGTTATAAACTTGCTACATACTAGCACGACACTTGACTCGATTAATAATACACGACAAGCGAATTGTATTAAATCGTTTACAAGTTGAACGAACTGTGTAGTCGATTATTTCGAAAACGGAGCACCGGATGAAAAAATGTTATACCAAAATATTTTCTTCTTTTTTATTATAGAATCACCTGATACCCCGCTGTACTACGATTTCCCTGTATAGGATAATGTTGAATCTAGACCTTGAGCTGAAACTATTCGCGCTATTCTTGCAGCGGACGGTATCAATATTTCCTTGGGTCGTCGTGGAAATAAAAAATGACGTTCTCCCAAGGTTTATTATAATTAATATCGCCTACGAATGGATGAGGATCATCGACGCGGAACAACTGCAAATAGAAATTGATTGCGCGACATTTTACGGCTTTTATAATACCCTGTTTAGCAATTGCGTCTTGGCTGCAATTTGTGGATCATTAAAGTCGTGATCCAATAACGCTGCGAAACCTTCACTATCCGAGTCTTTGTTTCGATTACATTGGAATTGCAGTTTCTCTGTTCGCCGCGCGCGCACGGAGTAGCGTTTACGTGCACATATTTTCGCCGGTGCTGCGCCGACGCTCGACCGTGCCGGATTAATACGTATTCACCGATGCTCGCGATTCTAATTGTAAATTAAACACGGAGGAGTACGCCGCAACGAACGGTTCTACAACGAACGCTTAATTAATCTACTTCTGTCTCTTAGCGGCAATGCCGATTCGCGTCCTTCCATCGCGATTCCGCCCGAATTATACCGAGGATACGTTGATATTATTTTTCAATGCAACGTGGTAGATAAATTAATCATACGTCCCGTTGAATATTATAACGAACGGAATTCTATCGACACGTAATTCTCTGTGGACGTTAATTCGAAGCTCCGTGCTATATTGCGCGAGAAGGAAACGGATAATAATTCGCGTAATTCCATTCGAATGTTAGCTGAAATATAAAATCTCGTAACCTGTTCCTCTCATTAGATTTTTACTTTTCCCCAGCGATTTTTAACCCTCTTAGTACCGAACAACGATATATCGTTGTTGGCTATTGTCGAAAAGATAGTTTTCTTAATAGTTTTATTAACCCTTTGCACCCCGTTGTCCCCTCTTAGGGAACATCGTTATTCTAGTATATGACTCAACAGTAAAGTTTATTAGCGATTTGCAACCATTTCGCGATGTCTACAAATTCATATAAATCGAATATTATTATAATAATATTATATATACATATATAACGTATTATTATTCTTGTTGTAAGTCGTGGGAAGTTGCGAGTTATTAATAATAAATTATTATTGCTATTGCTAATCTAAGTTGCCTTTGTTGTTTTTTTATTACTACCACGGAGTCTCGTGGATTTACCTTTAAAAATAATCCCTAAAAACATAAATGTTCATAAGCGCCGGTAGGTAACATGATGGCGCGGAGTGCAAAGGGTTAAACAACAATTTCATTTCTCATTTCTTCTCTCATTTCGAATTTGTTATTTATAAAGCTTTTCAAAATTCTTGCAATTTCATTCCGAAACTTTATCAAACTTCGTCAAACGAGTTTTAAACATTTCGCCCAGACAAGGACTCTTTTGGCCGGCACTAAGAGGGTTACATTGTAAAATAACGTCTGTGATCGTCCGACCTGCTGTACTCGGCCAAAAGCATTCTCCAAAGTTAGCTCGAAATGCTGGTACAAAGACGTCGCACAGAAACCGGCTATCATCGCCGGCGATACCGGCGAAACGTCAACTTTGCAAACAGCCGCGCGAAGTTACGGGTCAACCAATAGAACCAATTATGTGCGTTCATGCATACACGTTCTGTACATTTTCAATGCGGCCGCGGTCCCCGAAACTTAAACATTCGCCGCACAACTGTCGCGCGCGCGCGGAGCCAACAGCAACTTCATATCGACGGTAAATATTCGGCGAAAAGGGCGACGGGTTTTAATCATTTGCAATCCGTTGTCCCCTCTCAGGGGACATCGTGACTCTAGTATATCACTAGACATTTAATAATAAAATAATTTCTCCGGCTTACAGCATTTCCATTTTATATGACAAAATTTTATTGAATATTATTATAATATTTTACTATATACTATATAATATTAAAGTCGATAGAGATTGGTAGGTAACATCCATGATGGCGCGGAGTGCAAAGGGTTAATCATTTCTCTAAACGATTCGACCATTCGACGCCTCCCTCCGGCTCGTTCTTCGAGTTATGCTCGTTCAAAGTCGAATAAAACGCCTACGAAAAAGTCGTATAACAAAGTTCGGGGTGTCGGAAAGGGGAAGCCTCGACGCTGGAAGTGACTGGCGAATAAAATTTTCCATTGTCTGCGTAGGCGTTCTAAATTTTAATTTTTGAGCGCGAAAGTACCATATTCGCGGTTTTGAAAAATATTTGAATATTCGGTTAGAATATTACTTGTTGAAAAATAGAAATAGAAATATAACAAATCAATTGACTTTAAAAATTGACTTTATTCAAATAATTCAAATTCAAGATTTGATTATTTAATGAATATTTACACTCGCAATAATTATGTTTTATGATGTCGAAAGGACATTTTTTGAATTTAAAATAATCTCCACCTAGCAAAGACACTAACTTATTAATATGAAAAATTAAAACAGTTAAAATCATATACACACGTTGTACAAATTACTATAATTATTTTATATAAATTTCCCAAGTGATCTCCGTATAATTTTCTCTATTTTGCACCTAGATCCGCCGTCCAATCGCTTTCCATTTTCTTCGACACGTTCAAAATTAGTCGAAGCATTCGGCGTTCCGCCATTACTGCCGTGTACCCTAAACGAGAATGTTATCGAACTCGAAGCTTTCAGCAGATTTTGACAATGCGGCGATGCTATTTTTGACGCGACCTGTATAGAAAACCCGTGGGGTTCGGTCGAAACGGCAAACGAGCGGTACGTATACGTGCATACACGTTGGGGCTGCTCCGGGAGCTACGGACTTCGAAATTACTTGCGCGGAACAAAACTGGCTCCAAAATGGACGGACCGGACTGCTCGGACTGAGTGCGCGGACCGTAGCAGGGCTCGCACGATCCGCTCGAATTCGAGACGTTAGAGGAGCCGCAGAGCGACCGGGGCCACAATCGGCGATGGCCGCGGAGGAGAGACCCGGGACCCTCGGTGCCAGGGAACGAAATGGAAAACGGAACGGAAGGGGAATTCGTTCGCCGGGCTTGTCCTAGGTTGAAAGCGACGCGCGGTTCGAACGAAATCGTATTTTCGCCGGTCATTCGGCACCACCTATTGCGCCCCTGAAATACCTCGCCCCTCCCCTCCCCCCCACGTCGTCTTCTAAGAGCGTAGATCGGTTCGGGGGTCTCTCTATTCTATTCATCCCTTTTCGCTTTGTTCTATGCACTCCCGCGCAAATTACAAGCCCCGGGCTGTCCTTCGTTTACGGAGCGCACTTGCACCTGAATAGAAACGGCAATACTAACGTCCCCGCCCTACTCTGCCCATGATCCGTTCATCAGCGTTCTAATAGCTCTTAATGGTTCTAAGCACGTTCACGGGTTTAATTACCGAGTCTTGGCCGAGAACAATTTGCGTTGCGAGCGGACGCGATATCTCACGAATTTCAAGGCTTTCTTCGGAGATATTCGCCGGGTACGCGAACTTTGCTCGCGCGGGCCACAGGTGACGATTAGGCGAGAGGCGGTTGGACAATAATTTTTCAAGGGTTGTCGCAAGAATCGGCATGAAAAAACAGAACGAGGTTTGTTTTATTTTTATGCAAAAAAGTTATATAATTTATATATAACTATACTGTATTTGTATTGATTTTCTTCGTTTTTATATTAGAATTATTTCACTTGGAAATACCTCTGTGCTTTGTTTTATATTAATTTTATTCTGGATAGATATTTTACAAAATGTTCTTGACGTAAAAGAATTTTAGAACAGTTGATTCTCCCAAGCAAATTATTTTCTTTTTTTAATCGATGAAAATAACATACACACTAGTATACAATTTTTGTATCAATTGCATTAATTGTAATTATTAGATTGTCATTAATAAATTCTCATACGAGAAGGAAGATTTTATTTTTAATGTTTATATGTCTATATTATATGTTTATAATGGATGGTATTTATATTTATTAAATTAAGATCCGAATTTTCACATCGAATTATAGTACAAGGGGTAGAATATATCTATTTAAGATTATCATATATTTCAAATATTTCTAGAAGCCCTAAACCCAAATATTCTAATTTATTAATTTAATATTAATATTCCCAGAAACAGAATTTGAACTAATCGAACGACAAAAGTCACAAAAAACTGTAAAATTGTCATTCACATTTCAGAAATAATTTATACTTTCACACAATAATTAGATGAAATTGTTCGCGTGACTATTATACATATAATTTCGCGTCTTCGTTTTTACTGGTGTTTCAAAGCCGAGGCTGAAACTTTACAACGCGCGTTACAACGAAACATTTCACTCCAACCGTGAAGTCGCGGTGCACAATGCTCGGGGGATGTCAACGTAACTGACACGTTTTCCAAGACTATTGACAGGACTCTTTTCACCCGCGAGTTGTTAAAGG
This sequence comes from Augochlora pura, assembly GCF_028453695.1. Classification (NCBI taxonomy): domain Eukaryota; kingdom Metazoa; phylum Arthropoda; class Insecta; order Hymenoptera; family Halictidae; genus Augochlora; species Augochlora pura. Next base: position 24,238,579 of record NC_135774.1, on the reverse strand, counting down.
ACATCGCGGCGCCGGGACTTCGGAAACTTGTAAACCCAATTTCCACCTAACCGATTCACGCTCACGTACTCCCCTTCGAAACATTAAAAAGAGCAGACCGCCTGCGCGCTCGGATATCGCGAAATCCGACCGTCTAACGGCCGTGCATATTTTAAAGCCTGCGCTACCGACGATGCAATTTCTGGCCGCGTTATTTTAATAAAAGCAAAAACGTAATTTTTCTGCTGATAAATTCGGTACACTACGGACATTAAAGTCCGAAAACTGCGAATCAATCGAAAACGTTGTTGCGGTAATGTCAACTCTTTAAGATTCGTTTCGTCGAGGGAATTGTTTCGGCTACCTGGAATTTGTTGACAGCGTTATTTGTGTATATATTTATTTTTAAGAACAATTTTTATATTTACATACTATTAAAAAATTATTTTTGCGATAACTGTTTATGGAACTCATAGAATGCAATTATTCTTGCATTTTATATCTCAAAATGAAGTCATTTTTTATGGATACCTGTAGGTAGAATATAGAATAATAAATACATAATAATAATCATAAATCTAATAACATTGAAATAAATTATTTCCTACGTCTCAAAATTTTTTAAAATAAAAATTAATTCTTATTTCACTCCTGCCTTTTGGCAAACAGGTTACAAAGATTTTATCTTTATTTCTTCATAATTAACAGTACTCAACGACTTATATAATTACGCAAATGATAGTGAACGAAAGTCCAGTTTACAAAGAACAAACTGAACAATAAAATGAAAAATAAAATTTGCTAAATCACGAGTGAATAATTCCAAAATTAATATAAAATAAAATTTATATTCTGAACGATAAAGGACGTGTTTGCGACGTTAAGAAAACAGTTGCAGGACCTCCGTAAATTTTCTTATACGATCGGGGCGCACTTCAAAGCGAACGGCGTGGACGCCGGACATTTGATTAATGCCCATTGTAAACCATCAAACAGCTTTCAGGTTCATGAAACACAGGGCCGTTCGATTGGATATTACAGCCGGTGCCCGAGCGTTCCGAAGCTCACGTGGTATCGGAATACTTAGAGCAAACCAGGTTCCTAGTCACCACAGGATTGATTGCCGTTGCCTAAACAGCGAACCCGTTGTTGAGTTAGCGTGTTCCACACTCTTCTACGGAGACTAGCGTCGACTTGAGCGAATATTATATTAATCACCTTGCTGAATCTATCCTACGATAAACTAATTAAAACTTCGAAGCGGAGTAACGATACTGCTGACGAAACGAAAAAAATCCCGTAGTCTGTCGAAAATAACCAACGTGGCGGGCTCGATTGTTTATGAATTGTTATTTATACTGTGTATGATCATTTGGAAAATTATGACGGTTCTTGCAATTGAATTTTAAATTACTCGTTAATTATTAAGTTTAGGGTTAATTGAGGTTAATAGTGTTTTAGTTAGACTTCAATATTCTTTTATAGTTTTATATATAAAATATGGTATTTTATTTGAGAACAGAAAATTAATTTTATTTTTTAAAAAATTAATATGCTGTATAGAATGCTCCTTTAAACCACGCGATTTTTGTGTTGAACAAATCAATTCTGTTTCACTTAGACTTTGATATTCTTTCATATTTTTATACACAAAATATAGTATTCTATTTAAGTAAAGAAAATTAACTATACCTATAAAAAATTTAATATGCTATATACTATGCTTCTGTATTGAATAATTAGTTAACCAATGCATATTTTAATATTCCCGAGGTGCACAAGTTGCATGAATCTTGTACACCGTCTACTGCGTACAGTAAACTGATGCTCCAAAAATCTCAAACGAACTTCGACTAATTCAGCGTCATTTCGAAAAAGGTATTCCCTTTCAGAGGGTGCGCGATTTTGTCTGGCGTATATTTTTGGTTGCGACTCCGCGGCACATGCATAAAATATAAGTCACACCGTCTGCTATTTGGGCTGCTTTGAAACGCGCGCTAGAATATTCACGGGTTAAAGCTGCAGATAGTAAACAGATACATTTATCGCGCGTTATTTACGCGTCCCTTTGTAGCCGGCCGTATACACGCGTTCATTATGATATTATGTTTACGATATCGGTCATAAATGGGGCGCTTTAATTAAAGAGAATAGTGTATGAACGTACGTTCGCGTATCGCGATAAGCGCGCCCGCGAGCGCGAATGTTTGGCCGACGGCGGAAGATTATTTCTCCCGAGGAGTCAAAGTTGGACCTGAGACTTCCGTTCGAAATATTTATTATCGAACTATGACTTCTAAATCCATTTTCTCCTATGTATAATAAATAGTTTCTCCATTTACTGCGTCGCAGAAGCTTGGAGGCTTTAAACTATACTTTGTGCGGTACTTTCGATCGTATTTTCAGTGATGAACGAAGCTCTGCGAATTTTTTTGAGAATGTACTTGGCAAGTTACTCGAAAACTGTTTTTTCTATAGAAAAATGTTGCAGAGAGAAATCAGGTGTTCTATTTATTGCTTCTTTATCGAGATTTTAAGGTCACTAAATTAGTCAATTATAATTTATAAAATTTTGCTCTACTGCTAAAAAGAATATTAAAAAATATAATAATTATTGAGATATTGATAAACTTATATACATTGCAGAAAACGCTTAAAATGTTGATTATTCTAATCAGCAGACATATTTAATCTACGAATGTGTTAATAAAACACGAGCAAAATTAGATACTTTAAATAAAATCTCCAAAGTGACCTTTTAATCTCGACAATATACCTCTGCAAATATATCAATTTACTATCGCATTTAATGTAATTTAACAGACCGTATCATTACTATTAATATTTATACAGCTGTTAATAAATGCAAAAATGATTACGAGAAAGTCTCTTGGAAACCGACCGATACAGTCCGACCATTACGACTTACTTCCCCCGGCAATAAGTACTGATCGGATTATTACAAAATGTTAATAAGATTACAGTACTTCCCCCACGGTTTACAACAAGCAGCGGCGTAAATCGAGCCGATCCATTGTTAAACAACGAGGGGAGGGCGGCAAAACAGTATTCAACTGCACGCGCATCAGCCGAATTTTCAGTAGCGAATTTGCATGAAAATTAATAATCTGCGCGGCGCGGAATAATTTATGTGCTCCATATTTTTCGTTCGTACACGGGGAACGCGGTCCCTTATCCGATTGTTCCGCCAATCGGTGCACAAGCTCGCGTAATTAATCTCCGCGAAAAGATTAGCGGCGCCTGTCCTATTAATTGAAAATCGGGAGGCGCGCGACTTCGAAAAGGAAACGGAGATCCTTGTCGAGGATTTTTAACATGATGTCATTAATTAATATTTTTGATATGAAATATAACATACATATTAATACATATTAACCCTTTGCACTCGAGTGACGACACTGCGGCGCCATTAAAATTGTTGTAACACGATCGAAAATTATTTTTAATAAATATCGCCGAAGCTTCGATTTAAAAATTGTTAAAAGCGTAACTGCTATATAGGTCACGAGACGCAATTACATTTGCATAAAATGAATTTTATTATATAAAATGGAGTCGCCAGAAGCCAGGAAAATTATTTTCGGTTTGCAGATGAAATGGCTTCGAGTGCCAAAGGGTTAATGCATATTAATTAATATTGTTGATATTCTGTATAACATACATATACATATATTAGGTGTACCAACAAATTCTATCTGTTCTTAAAAAGGAAGAAAACAATACATTTTGTACCCATCTAATATTTATTGTATTATTATAATAATGTAATATAATCGTAATTTATGCCCTATTGCCAGCGTGATTTATGAATATGATTTTCGAGAAATATATGTCGCAAATGAAATGACATTGGCGGGCATAATTTTCCGGTGAGTCTAATATATTAAATAAATATGACGAAATTGGTTAACAGTGCTTGCACATTTATATAACTTAAAATTGAATACGGAAATTTTACGGAAATTTTCGTTGAGTTTTCAATGAAAGAATTTTTGTGAATATATGGAATTCGAAAAATTGTCTTTCGGACAAAGAGAGAGAGAGAGAAAGAGGACCGTGCGACGCACAGCCGTAAATATACTTACAAGTAAGAGTCGCTAATATATACGACTCGTTTCTATCAGACCCATAAATCTAGCGCGTAGCAGTCCATTAATAATCCGGGCGCGAGAGAGTCGAAACGGTTCAAACTTTCGTGATATTTATTTCCATCGATTACACTCGTAAAGTTGGCTTGCCGGTCGTTACGGCTGCTCGATATCTTTCGGATAAATCCGATAATATTTGTTCGGTTCGAATAGAGAGAAAACAGGGCGGGGGAGGGGCGGTAGGGGTCGCGGGGTATCCGTGTCCGAGCGGACACACATATATTTTCTTTGACGCCATGAAATTAGACTTAATTGAAGTTCAGCCTCGGCTGGATGAGAGGGGATGAGGCGGGGGTGGAGGGAGGAACGGGGAAGTTTGCCGAGCTCATTGGCAGAAAGTTCCACGGATTAGCGAAAGTAAATTAAGTCGAATCACAGACACGTGCGAGCGCGGGCTGCTATTGCGGCTTGCTCTTCGCCTCGCCGATCCGTCCTCGGCACCATCCCCATCAGGTTTCCCCGGCATTTCTAGAATAGATTCGAGGAGCTTCTGGGACTCGCCGGCGCGCAAACCCCGTTGCGACCGAAATACAGACAACATGAAGAGCCTGATAGTCCACGGCGATGCACTATTCATCAAACATCCTAATGGGTCGTAACGGCGCGAGTGTAACTGCAGCACGGGATTCAACGTTTCGCGGGGAATTCTACGGCGCCCTGTCTGCTTACAGCGAAATATAATTAGAAACGGGGGCGGTTCCCGGACCGATTAATGCTCGTTTACAAGAAATACCGTCGCCGTCGCGAAGAATTCGATGCATGGCTCGTTGCTGCGCGTTTAAGATTATTTGATATGGAAAAGGTTCTACCGCGTTTCTTCGGTGATCGTTGAACGGCCGATTAGGGTAGCGGAGCCGCGTGGGGCGACCAATATCTTTGCTCAACTATTATTCTCATTATTCTGAACTTAAACTAACGATCTTTATGCAAAATAAAAATCAATTTCGAAACGTAGAAATAATTTTACGTGAAGTGAAATGTGAAATAATTTTAACAACTGGGGCGACCAGTATTTTTGCTCAACTTCTTGTTTATTATTTTTATTATTCTGAACTTAAACTAACGATCTTTATGCAAGATAAAAATTGTTTGTATCAACTTTGAAACATAGAAATAATTTTAAGAAGTTGAACATTGAATTTTTTATTACTCTATTTCGTGTATTTTTGAATACAAAAATGTAATATATCTTATTACATAGATTAAAAGGCAAGGATATTAATAATAATAATAAATGTAAATTTAATTATTTTAGAAAATAAATCAAAGGTCACACCACTACGCTCTTTAGAAAAATACATTGATCAAATATTTCAAGTAATCAGATAAAATTTGACTTCGATTATAAAAATTATTTCTTCTACAATTATCACTAAATTAATGTAAAATCCAATGCCGCTAACTAAATCCTACAACAAAATCCCTGCGCGCCGATTTCTAAATGTCATATTAACTCGAACTTCATCGATACATTCGCGACGAAAGATACTGAATAAAAGCGGCGCATCACGGCCGATGCTCCCGAAAGAATTAAAGCCGGCTGGGGCGCGTTCCGGCCGGATCTCCAACGGCAAAGCCACCCCCGCCGCCTCATTGTAAAAGAGTTCCGTCGAAAGGAAAACGGCCGTCGAAACAACGTGATTTTTATATTGCATTTGCGGTTGACACACCGATACATTGTACCCGGAGCCGCTTTGAAATTCCGAGCTGCGAGCGGAACTGTTACACGGTCCGCCGGTCAAACGATCCCCAGAAATCAAGGGAATTTAGAGCCAGCGATTCCCGGGGTTGGACACGATATTAGAGTTTTTCCGAGGCAATATTCCGTTCGGGGTTCGACTGACTCTCGACCGCTAAACAAGTACGTACTCGGCATTATGACATTTCTGCGGCGCGACCGGGAAATGCAACAACAGCGGCTTGGAACCACAGTGGCGTGAGATTTTTCCTTATTTCTTACAATTCAATTTATTGATGAAGCTAACCTTAAATGTACTAGTATAGATGAATTCTTAATAAAAGTAAAAATAGACACTGTAAACGCGCATTCGAATAACTTTGCAATCTCAGTTCAAATAACTTGTTCGAATATAGAATAATTTTGTATTCGAATATTTCAATAGAATAACTTACGAACAATACTTCGAATAAAATATATAAGTTAACTAAAATGATTAACTTAACCCTTTGCACTCGAAGCGATCTTACATGGAAATCTGAAATAATTTTTCTAGCTTCTCGATAATTAGACTTGCAACAAATTTTTCAATCTGAGCTTCGGTGATATCTGTAAAAATAATTTTGAAACGTATTACAACAATCTTAATGGCACCGCAGATTCGCCATTCGAGTGCAAAGGGTTAAATAAAGAATTATAATTTACAAATATGATTAATTTCTGCAACAAATTCACGGCTGAAGAATCGCGCAAGGACCTGGGAAAAATGCGTTCCAACCCCTGACATAACCTCGAAAATAGTTAGTCGGGAGTCACGAAGTTTTCGGGAAAAGTGGTATGGCAACGATAGGCGGCGGCGCGCGTCGAAATAAAAGCGGGGGAGGAACAGGTTGAGCCGTACGAACCGGGTCAGGGCAATGTAAACGCGGGTCAAGCAAACACACTCGGCGTGTGGCAGCGGCGGTAGATTTGCCGCAAGATTTCCTGGCGTTCCCGTCGGTCCATCCGGCGCGGCGCAAGCATCCGCATCGCGCGCCTCTTGGGAGACGTCGGCGCCGGCCCTCGTGGACGCGATCGTCGCTCATTAGTATCGAGGAAGTCGAAGTAATTGCAGCGGGGAGCGCACGGCGTCGGCGCTCGCGCGCGCGCGCGCGCGTGGTTGTTTCAGATTGATCGTTAACAACGCAATTAAACTATCCGTTACCGCGGAAACGGCGGCGGCCCGCGCCACCTCTCTCTGCAACTGTGCCCCGACTATAATCTGGCCAATCAGGCGAACGGCCGCTTACAAACCGCGACTCCCGCGGCTTCCATAGAGGCGGCGCAGCGCTGAGCATCAGCGTTAATTAGAACCACTCGTCATTCGACTTGGTTGTAACGTCGTAGCGGCGGCGCGTTACGGCGCAACTATAGGCGTAGACGCGCCGTTCCGTGCCGCAGCGATAGCAACAGCGATAGCAACAGCGATAGCAACAGCGATAGCAACGACGATAGCAATAGCGATAGCAACAGCGACGCCGATAGCAATCTAGCGTGGCAACAAGCAGCGCGGAGAGCTCCAGATGCAGTTACTATTAGAGTCTTGGTCGCGATATTTGATCAATGCCGTCGGAAAGATCTGTCAAGCCGTTTGCCTCGTTCCGGCGAGCCGTTTCCGGCGAGCACATGCGTCACGGTTATTGAGCGCCGTGATCGGTTAGACCCTGTCGTAGCGGCTACAGTTTCGCTCGGGAATGTGCGCGATTGCTGGCACGAAAGAAACATTTTCATTTGGGAACAGCCGAGTGAACGATCTAGCCAGTTGGTTAGAAGAGCGTCGTTTTCCGGAGATTTTTGGAGTGAAAATTAGTGGGTTAATCTGTGGAGCGACTTTGCGTGTTTGTTTGATTATTACTCGAGAAGATGTAGGGGTTTTTGATTAAGGATCGTTGATTTGGTTATTTCTAAAGTTGATTACACAGTTTTGCACTCGTTGCACTCGAAAATAACTGTTTTTTAAATTAAATTCGCCTTTTTGTTCTCCAAATTGATTTTCTAGGTTATGTATACATTTTTGTGTTTTAAATCAATCTTTCCGTATATTAAATTTGTGATTTGCATTCAAAATTAATTTCTTGGACTGCGTCAATCTTTTTATGTATTAAATTAATTTTTCTGTATATTAAATTTGTATTTTTGTATTCCAAATTCATTTTTAGGTTATATATACATTTTTGTGTTTTAAATCAATCTTTTCGTATATTAAATTCGTATTTTTTACTCAAAATTAATTTCCTGAATTGCGTTCACCTTTTTATATTTTAAATTAATCTTTCTGTATATTAAATTTGTATTTTTGTACTTCAAATGAATTTTCTAGATGATATTCATATTTTTGGAGTTCATATTAATCTTTTTCTAGACGATGTTTATCTTTTCACGAATACAATGCACCCTTTCGCAAATGAAATTCACTTGTTCGTAATTATTTATAACGAAATTACTATGATTTTAGAGATACGTACGTGAGTTTATAATAATTTAGAGAACTGTGTAAAAAATGTTAATTTATGATGCGTGAAATAGATAATTTTACTTGCAAAAGGGTGAATATGATCTATGAAAGGTTTAATTCCAGTTGCAGCAGGGCGAATACGATCTACAAAAAGATTAATTTTTATTAATTATACTTAATGCAATTTATCTATCTTAATAGCTTCATTTAATTTGAATACATCATCAAGAAGTCAATTGAGTACAAATATATCCTAATTGTATAAAAAAATGAACTAGTAATGCTTGGATGATTTTCCAAGCAAATTGAGACGTTTCTCACATCCACTTCCCTAATCAAAGAACTAAAGAGAAATCCGAGGAAAGGTGAATTTTTATGTAAGTCCCACCTGTTTGCATAACGGATAACACCGATGTCGGGGCACCGTACAATCGATAATTCCACTCCGGTACAGTTTCATAAAATTTTCGAGGTCGTCGCCGTGTCAATGAAAGTGCCCGACCAGTATTTTCGCGAATAAACGTCGTACAAACATTTGTGCTCCACTTCGCCGACGGCGATGGACCTCGCCCGAGTTCACGGGGGTTCGCGTCCTTTTGAAACGCACGGTATCTAGCCAGGAATAGCTGCAGCAGCGCCGAGATTCATGCTAATTTATTCCGTTTCGTCGCGTTTACATTTTTCCGTTAGCACACACACCGTGCGCTGGTACCGCGTCGAGTCTCTCCCAGCCGACTTTTTTCCCTGGGCTTCGCCGTTTCGTCTCTCTCTCTCACTCCCTCTTTCTCTTTCTCTCTCTTTCTCTTTCTCGATACCCGGTCACAGATTGCGCGAAACCATGTAATTCTAGAGCGACCCGCGGTTCCCCGTAATTTCCCTGTTGGCTCGGCAATCGACAGGCCGAAAGTTTTCCCAACTGTGATTAATGAGAATTTTGAAGGACGCGTGTACGACAGTAATTACTCGGCCCTCTCGGTCCTTTGGCCGCGTCGACGACCCTCTTCTCCCTCTATCGTTCTCTCCGTTTGCCTCTCTCTCGGATCAACTCGCAGCAACGACGACGACGAGGACGACGAGGACGAGGACGAGGAACGTCGACGACGGTAACGACGCAGTCGCTATCGAGACGCCCACGCGCGCAACACTGTGTTGTCAGACGGCGTAGCCGGCGTCCTCGATTCCAGGCCGCCTAAAGCTTTGTGCGAATTAATTCTGACACGGCTGTAAACGGCTCGTTTATTCGGCGCACAATCAGTTCGGCGGGCGGAGGCGCGCGCGGTGGGAAAGGGAGACGCGCGGGTGTCCGTTCCGCGTGCAATAACACCGAAACAATTATTTGAAGACAATATTTGCTTTCCTTCGCACGCGCTCCCGCGAACTTCGCCGGCGCAGAGAAACGCGCGCGCGCCCGTAGACGCGACGCAGTTATTAGAGTTTGCTTGTCCTATCGGGCCGCCGCGTTCCAGCAACATCGGGCCGCCAGAGAACGCGCGAGAGAGAGAGAGAGGTAGCCTGCAATTCGCCGTATTAACTCCGTTCTACCGCCCGCTGACTCGTTAATCTCTGAAAGCCGCCACGAAATTACGAGGAACTCGATGGAGATTAATTACACCGACCCGCGGTCGTCTTCGTTCTGAAAAAGATCGGCAATCGAAAACGGCCGCCGGTCTGCGCGCGCGCGCGCGCCGATTTTCCTCGAGTTCTCCGGGAAAAGTTTCGTTCCAACCGAATTTCGCGGGCCACTTCGCCCGCAGAGTTCGCGAGCTTCGGGTTTACGATACGGACGTGACTTCTTCGCTATTTTTCAGATTGAGATCGCCGCGCGCGCGCGCGCAGTTCGCATTATTTCGTGCCGCGCGTTACTTCTACTTATTGCCGGGCCAGATTTAAACGCGGACGCGAACATCGAGAGGATTTAACCTCTTAGGCACGGACGCGTTCTTATAGTGGCTTTCGTGAATGTTTCGTGCTTTACGTAATTGTTTTATTAATTATTAATACGTTGAGTGCCACGCTGAATGTAATCAAGTACAGTAATAATAAAATCACGCATTAAATAAAAATTGAGAGGACTTTATATAAATTTTAGATAACTTAAAACAATGTAAATTTTTAAGTTTATTATCGTATTTTATACTGTCAGTCGCCGATGACTGACGGAAGGCTCGGCGTCAGTCGCCGGTGACTGACGCAGCAATCAACGCGTTAAATGACAGTAGAGTAGATGACATACACGATAAATATAAAATTCCTTTTTCTTCTAAGAAATTAGCGCGATCGAAAGAATTCTAATCGTGGTAACTGTAAAGAAAATGGTACGGTAAGGGGTTAAAGTTCATCCGTAGAGAGCGGCTCTCGCGAGGAAGCTGCTTACTGCGACGCCGAAGGGAGACGGCAGTTTTTTCGAAACACTTTCGTGGAACGCACGGCTGACGCAGCTTGTTCCCCGGATTTGTTAATGTTGATCGCGGGATTGTGCTGCGGTTAGTGGTCTTATGAAAGCGCAGTTCTTAATCTGCGGCTTTAGAGCGATGCAAGTAGAACGAATCGATCTAACGTGATTCGGAGAGGAACTTTATGGGTGTTTTTACTTCGATGCGCCATTTTGCAGAAATTAAAATTCACGAAAGGGATCCTTTTGTTAATTCTTTAAGTGTGTTTGACGACTATATCCGTCATTGGAGATTTATGGCAAAATTTTATTATATAATTTTATGTCATGGCGATTATATCCGTCATGTGTAAAATTTTGTTACAATTTGACATTTAACCCTTTGCACTCGATACCATTTCAATTGCAAATCTAAAATATAATTTTTCTGGCTTCTAGCGTTTCCATTTTATATAACAATTTTTATTTTATGTATATGAAATCGTGTCTTGCGACTCACGCAACAGTTACACCTTTAACCATTTTTAAATCTAAGCTTTGGCGATATCTATTAAAAATAATTTTTGAACGTGCTACAATGATTTTAATGGCGCCGCAGAGTCGCCACTCGAGTGCAAAGAGTTAAATTTCTTTTTTATTTTTTTTAGAGATATCAAGGTCACCTTTTGAAATGGAACCACCCCTTTTTTATGTACCTACAATGATAGTCCCTTTCATTAGGAATTCAGTGACAATAATTATTCAAAGGTTATGTCAACGTCGCAGACAGAGAATCCTGTATAGTTTCTTGCATTTGGAAAATCTGTTCTTGTTTATTCCATAGAGATCCGCAGTCGGGTAGTACATTCGCGGTTATAGGAATACCATATACTAGGTGGTCCATGTAACCTATGCTGGTATTGATTTTTTTTTATAGGTGGTGCCGTTCCGGAGATTTGATTTTTTATATCAGAATATGGAAGAGTATCGAATAAAGTACACAGTACAGTATATTAGTATTTACAATATAGTATTTCATTTAAGAAAAAAAATTCAAATCTCCTGGACCTATAAAAAAGCAATGGGCTCCACCCATAAAAAGATCAATAGGTTCCACCCATAAAAAATCAATAGGTTCCACCCATAAAAAGATCAATACACAACACACCATCTTGGAAGTTGCAAATAGCTAAGGCATTTACCTCTCGACACCGATCGTATCGCCTAAAGAGTTTCAACCTCGCGGCACAGAGTCACGGGCAACAACGAAGAGCGTCATAACGGCGAATCTAAGCTTCTGTATTTAATAAAACGAGCTCGCGACACCGCTCGCGTGACAAATAATTTCAATGAAAAAGCGATTCGAAAGTTTTCACGGCGGGCACGCAACAGCGACCGGACGTTGAATCGACAGCGTCGCGCGGGCCGCGTTTCGCTATTGCATTTTAATTGTCCGTCAATATCGCGTCGCAGGAACGGCACACTTAATTCTGTAAAATCGATGGCTCGTAAACTGGTTAAACATCGCCGTGGCCGTTCCGCTTATAAAAGACGCGCGCCGATGCCGGCCGAACAAAATGAGCAAAATTTCTGCATACATACGTACGTACGTGGCCCTCTCCCCCCACCCCCCGTTTGTGTATCGTTTCTAAACAGATCTCACAGATGAATGCAACACTGCGACGAGAAAATAGCACGGCATTGTTGCCGTCAACAAAACGTCGCTCTCTGACGTGATCAATAAATCCGAAGGTCAACAGAGATGCGACGATGAAAGCGGGCTCGACCGGAGGGGGGACGGGGGGAGGGCCCCGGAAAAACCGGCCGAACGAACGGTTTGATTAGGGCTGATTGGTTGACAGATTTCCCCGCCGGCCCCCGGGCAACGATAACGCCGGCTGATTACCGGTTAATTTACTAGTATCGAGCAAATTAAAAGCGGCACGTGATTCCTCATCGAATCACCGATTGACCGGCGCTCAGGCTCGACCGGCTCTCCGCGGAGTAATTTATGCCAATTCGATCCGTTAGCCCCTAAATACGTGATTCGCCGGCGGTAACGAGACGCCGCGCCGCACCCGGCGAACACCGATCGTGTTCCCGTCGGCGCGTTTAATCCACGGACGACATCCTCCGAGAAAACCCGTCTTTCTTAGTATTAGGGTGTCCCGTGAGTTTCTTCCCTTTTTTTGATGCGAAGTGAATACACGATATTTGTTGTTTAAGGTGGATTTATTATGTTATATGTGAATTGTTCTGTTCTATAACCTTCTTCCATCTCTCAAAAAGCCTCATGATCTTTGCAAAATTGTTGAAGCTTTGCAAAATATTCATCCAAGTGCGTTTTTATTTCGCTTATTGATTTGAAAGATTTACCAGGGAGAGAATTTTTTAAGAATAAGTAATAATCGGATGGAGCAAGGTCTGGGGAGCTAGGAGGATGAGGTAGAACGTCCCAATCAGACTGTAATAATTTTTGATTTTTTCAAGAGCTTTAAAACCATAACCGAAAAAGAACGCACCTCCAGGATTATTTCTTGTCAAAAACACAAGAATTTTGGAAAGGAGATATAATGAGGCTTCCTGAGAGATGGAAGAAGATGATGGAACAAAAGGGTTCTTATATAATAAAATAAACAACATGTTAAACAGTAAATATTGTGTATTCATTTGACATTAGAAAGAAGGAAGAAATTTACGGGACAGCCTAATATTTATAGGATCACAGCCGGAGTCTCGTGAAGAGTTTCGTACCCTCGGACACGTCGTATCTCCTCGTAAAGCGTACGAGGATGTACGCGAGGATGTACGCGAGGATGCACCGACCGAGTCGCGAGGTAACATCGCGTTAGCTGACGGCCGATGCAAAAACCTTTAGGACCCTCCGTGCATGGAAAGCGGACGTGGATCTGGTACGTCGTTCGCTGAACCGGCTCCGCGCGGTCAAAGCCGGAACGTACTGTCAGCAGAAATTCACCGTCGCGACGGAAAACGCGCACGGAACCGGGCTTCTATCCAATCGCGGCGACTGTTCCTTCGCCGTGGCATTACGCCTCTGCTCAAGGATTCCAACGGAACTGGAACACGGATGCGTCGCGGCGCGCTCTCGTACCACCGAAATCGGGACAACTTAATGCAATTGCTACTTCGGTGTGCGTAAGCCGCACGAAAATCGCGGCGCTGCTGGCTTGATTTGTGGACCAGTGTTGCGCCAACTAGCACGCTGGTACAAATCTGCTGGCTGGGATTGGAGATGTAGTTTTACTCGACGTTTTTCGTAATCGACGGATAAACAGAGTTATTTTGCACAAAATTCAACTTCAGTTTAACTGTAGATTTTATTGACTTTGAGGAAAAATATAAAGCGAACAGAGAAAATTATTAGCAGTGTGATAAGTATATTTTTATTCGACGTTGCAAGCGAATATAAACAATATAATTTTGCTTAAAATTTGGCTTGAATTAAACTGTATATTTTAGGTATTAAATTAATTAATTTATTCAACGTTGCTATTGGCAGAAAATAGTTTAATTTGCATAAAATTCGCTTTGAATTAGACTTCAGATTTTATTCACCTTAAACAGAAATATGAAGCAAACACAGAAAATTATTAACAATATAATAAGTATTTTTATTCGACGTTTCCTCCAATCGACCGGTAAACAGTTTTATATCCCATCAAATTCTGAAGAAATTAGACCGCAATTTTCACGGACTTCTGAGAGAAATTATAAAGTAAGCTCACAGAATTATTAAGAGCAAAGTTATATTTTCATTCGACGTTCCTCGCAGTCGATGGAGAACATTTTTATTTCGCGACGAGGTCTGCGGTTCGACTGAAATTAGATTTTATGTTTTATGTACTTCCGAGAGAAACATAAAGCGAACGCGCAAACTTATTAAGAGCATAACCGCGTTATTATTCAACGTTCCTTGGAATTGATAGGGAATATTTTCATTTTGTACGCACGTCCGCGGTTCGACGGCTATTTGATCGCTGCGATTCCCGCGCACTTACGAGAGAAATGAAACGTCGAACGAAAGGGTGAAAAACATCGAGAGGATTTAACCTCTTAGGCACGACGCGTCAGTATAGTGGCTTTCGTGAATGTATCGTGCTTTGCTCAATTGTTTTATTAATTATTAACACGTTAAGTGCTACGGCGAATGTAATCAAGTATATTAATAATAAAATTCCGCATTAAATAAAAATTGAGCGGACTTTATATAAATTTTAGATAACAACTTAAAACGATGTAAATTTATTTTATTATCATATTTTATACTGTCAGTCACCGATGACTGACGCGCCACTCAACGTGTTAAAGTTAACGATTAAAGTGAATGCGTGTATTTACAATACACTAAGAAAAGAATATATGTAATTAATACTATACAGCTATATATGAGAAAAAATATATATTAAGAAAAACGGTAATTTAGTTATGAAAAACTTTATTTGCGTAAAATCCAGCCGTGCCTAAGAGCTTAAGCGCCGAGAGGAGAATTCAAAGGGGGAAGATAACGTCGGACTCCGAAGAATAGAAACAACCATTGTAAATCATCCTTACGACTCTGTTAATGCTAAAACTATTTAAATTACACTATATCCTTTTCCATACGAAAGTATTCACAGTGAACGAAATTATTGATCTGCCCCGTATACATGAATGGATAACGGAGGCGAGCAGCGTTGAGAAATGTAGCAGACAACCATAGTGGCACGAATAGCGCCACATTTCGACGTTATATCGACTTGTTCGAAAAACTCTTTCTTCGAATACATTCGCAAACGCGACGAGGAAGAAATAGATCGATAAACCGTGAAAAATACGCTTTATACTTCATCATTTTTATTCAAATTATTTTCCGTACGAATTCCTGCGCAAATAAATTCTCATTCGAATTTCCGCTGGAATTCTCGATCAAATAAAATATCATTCGTATAAACAAAGAAAGAAATTAAATAAAATTTGTATCCGACTGAATATTTATACGATATTTATACGAATAAAATTTTATTCGATTAAACCAGCATCTAGAACAACTTTTATTTAAACATTTATCCGATGATGTCGAATATGATATCATTCGTCAGTCTCGAACTTTTATCCGAACAAAATTTCGTCGAACACTGCCCGAGTCGTTTGGGTAAGTCATTTAGGTAAGTCATTTAGCGAAGTCGTTTAGCCAAGTCATCCGAAGTTACGAAGAATTTCTCGAGGGTGTCCAAAAGGTCCCGAAGGTTTTGCGCCCCGTCTGTAATTCCTCGGCTAACCGATGCTCTTCGAAAACGTTGGCAAAACCGTTCGACGGGGGGCGCACGGCTTATCAAAAGCCGCAACAATGGAAACTGTACGAAAGCGAGCGCGGCGCGAGCACCGTGAATCTTTGTGACGACGTAATCCCCGGAACAATAGCAAATCCGTTATGTGAAGGAACAAGGGCCCGGACCTGATGGGGAGTCATTAGAGAGGAATGGCCAGGGCCCCGGGAGCGTCGCGATACGGCGTTGCCCCGGGATGACTGTTTATTATGCGGAAATCGGTGGACGGGGGTGGGGGCGAGGGGGGAGGTGGGTGAAATTCATTTCCCCGGGCCAACAGTTCTTCAGGATATCAATTCCGAAGTTGCGGGGCCGGCACTGAACTTTTCAGGAGGCATCCATCGCGTGGCAAGTTTCTTCGAGGCCTCCTCTCCCCTCCTCTCCCAACCATCCACCCCTTCGCCAACGCGTGCGGTCTCGGCACGTCTACGGGAAGTTGGGCACGTCACGCGTGCATATTTCCGCGAGCTTCTTCCCGTGACTCCCCGGATGAGCGCGGTGACCCGGTGAATCTGGAGTATGCGTCGGTGCTCGGCAACAATTAATACCCGGTGTGTGTGTGCACGTCGGGTTTTGTTTATGTTTGAATGAAGCGCGGCATGCGATATACCCGCGTCTATAGCGCGAGCGAAAAATGCGGCCCGCGTTTATGCCGAGCAGCACAGCGCGGCCTTTGTCCGCGAATAAACTCGACGGTTTATCGAACCCCCGTGGTTCTCGCTCGGTAAACCGGCCCCGAAGTGTGTTTTGCGAATCAATAATTCCCCCGTTTGGTTTTTATGAATTTGTAATCTTGCTTGGACGAGGAACGTCTTTGGTTTTTTTCTTTGTTAGTTGGACGCGATTGCTGGGAAACGAGGTTGGCCATTATTAACATTCGGACGACGGTGAACGATTCGTTTGGCGCATTTTCGATTGTTATGTAAATTTGTTCTTGTATAACGAGAGCATAAGGTTCGATTTAAAAAAAAATAAAATATTTTTGTAGAAATATACGAGTTATAAATAATTACTTCTGCGAATTCATCAGTTTTCAATGCGATAATTATGGAACTTTTATGTCTTTGACTGGTTTGCTGTTGTAGACGAGTATAATCGTCATAATGGAAATTGTTACCATTGCTTCATTGCGAGTATACTCGTCGTAGCATAGTATATTGCCATTTTTTCATGACAAGTATAATCGTCCTAAAACAAAATATTGCCACTTCTTCATGACGAGTATAATCCTCCTAAAACAAAATATTGCCACTTCTTCATGACGAGTATAATCGTCCTAAAACAAAATATTTTCACTTCTTCATGACGAGTATAATCCTCCTAAAACAAAATATTGCCACTTCTTCATGACGAGTATAATCCTCCTAAAACAAAATATTGTCACTTCTTCATGACGAGTATAATCGTCCTAAAACAAAATATTGTCACTTCTTCATGACGAGTATAATCGTCCTAAAACAAAATATTGTCACTTCTTCATGACGAGTATAATCGTCCTAAAACAAAATATTGTCACTTCATGACGAGTATAATCGTCTTAAAATAAAATATTGTCGTTCCATGATGACTATACTCATCACATACACAAAACATTACCATTTCATTGCGACGAATACAGTCCTTAATTATCATTTCTTCTTGACGAGTATACTCGTCGAAAACAACAATCTGATTAAAACAACATAAACTTTACTATCCATTATTAAATTACATATTCAATAACAATGTTGCATGTGAACAAAATATTTGAAAAATCAAAGCAGTTAATTGATTTCTTGGAGCTCTAAAAATTACATAATTCATTACACATATCTAAACACTTATGTAACAGAAATAATTCTGTTCATTAGGCATTAAGCATTAAGTAATATTCAAGCATATAAATAATTCTAAGCATACTCGGCCGTATTTTCGTGATAAACCTTCAAATATTGAACCAAAAAAAAAAAATCGCCGAGATGCAATAAATTCGTTGTTAACGATTGGGAAACTTTTGGAAATTCCCGGGTTCGAACACGTTTTTTTCTTTGATGCGTGAACTCTTTTGGAAACTCGACGCGTATGATCTGTTAGCTGAATATAGTCGATGCGCGCGCGCACGTTCGGTTCCGCGTCGCCGTGTGATTTAGTGGCGAGCAGCGATTGGTTTTGTTATTCGTTACAAAAATCACAAGGCTACGTTTTCATTGGTATTTCATTGCGAACACTCGTTCCAGCATTCGCGGTGAACGCGTTCAATAATCTCGAGCAAGAATAAGCAATCGGATAATCGTTTGCGAACTGTTTAAATGCTCGACCGATTTTATTTTTAAGAAACGAACGAGTTAATCCGGCAGAATTGTTTAGCATGCACGGCGTAATTGTGTAACAAGCTATACACGTAACGCGAACGAAGGGGGGGGGGGGGGGGGGAGCCGGAGCACAGGAAAGGAGCTATTTTCGTATTATTATCTCTGAATTACTATTGCGCGCTGCGTGACCTTAAATAAACGATTCGCGGAAGGTGGAACGGGGCGCGCGGCAAACAGAGAAACTGCAATTCCAATGTAATCAGAACAAAGACTCGGAAAGTAGAGGTTTCGCGGCGTTATTGGATCATGACTTTAATGATCCACAAATTGCAGCTAAGGAGCAATTGCTAAACAGGATATTATAAAAGCCGGAGAGCGGAACGTAAATTTACGTCGCGCAGTCAATGTCTATTCGCGGTTGTTCCGCGTCGATGATCTTCGTCCATTCGTAGGCGATATTATTTATAATAAACCTTGGGAGAACGTCATTTTTTATTTCCACGTCGACCCAAGGAAATATTGATACCGTCCGCTGCAAAAATAGCGCGAACAGTTTCAAATTAAGGTCTAGATTCAACATTATCTTATACAGGGTGTCCCGGAAATCGTAGTACAACCGGGCAGGGAGTGATTCTACAACAAAAAAGAAGAAAATATTATGGTACAAAATATTTCAAAGTTCGTTCCGGGACATCCTGTATTTTTCATTACAGCGTTACATGTTCGCCGTTCGATGCTTCGTCGTTTATTCTTTATCGCCTCGTTTCAATTTCCGCGACACTCGTTCGCCTAATTGCGGAGTTCGAAACGTTCGTAACAATACGGATTAAGGGGGATTCGCGACGTTTAGGTTTAGTTGTAACGTAATGTCACTTCATTTACATTAACACGGGAGATTAGCAGAGTGGTACGAGCAGCTGCTTCGCCGGAACTCGCGATAGCTCGTGCAAAGCTAGAGAAAGAATACGTAGTTTCAGCTGAATTCCGGATCTTCGTTCAACTTGATATTGTGCGCATTAATATCTTGAACTAATCTCGCGAATAGTTTTCACTTGTAGCGGATTTTCCGCTTTTACGAGAAAAATGAGCGCGCGAACCTTTTCCTTGGCCCAGGTCAATTGTTAAAATCTTTAAATATTCTACCGTCTGTAACGCCATCCAAGCATTGTTATCAGGAATCCCATGGTTCATTGACAATCCATGGTTCATTGACAATCCATGTTTCACTAACAATCCATTGCTTTAAAGTCTCCGACAGAAAAACCGCGCGCAATCGTAAATAAAATTAACAATCGGCGTTCTCGCGTCCAGAAAAACAGGCGGAAGAACACGGGGCTCCGTGACGGGCTCGATCAAATCGTCCGATCCATAAACATGTTACGGAACAGTCGAATAAATCGGATTATTGCGGGAACAATCAGCCGCGGGTTATTTTATTCGAAGAAATGCCGGGGCTCGTGCAAATTTTAGGTTGGGGCTCGCGGTTATCGCGAGCCGATCTATTAATCGTAAACATGCTGCGAACACCTCGATATTTCTGTACGAATTTAAAGCACCGGAGGTTCTTATCGCTGTTTAATAAAAACACCGGCCGCGTATAATTTCAATCCGCGGAACCTCGATAAACGCGGCCGCGATTCGCTCGCGCCGGTATATTTATCATTGATCTGCCAAAAAAAGTCGATTTTCCAACATGCGAATCGATCGGAGGAAAACGGGGTTCGCTGATTATAGGTTTATTTTTAATGTATTACTTTCTTGAATTATTCGAATTAACTTACGGGTTGAAAATTAATCGAATAAAGAATTGTTCAGTTGAAGAATCGTTTGAATAATTTTTCGATTAAAGAATCATTTGAATAATTTTTCGATTAAAGAATCATTCGAATAATTTTTCGATTAAAGAATTATTCAATTGAAGAGTCTTTTGGAATAAGGAATCCTTCGAATAAAAAGTTATTAAATTAAAGCATCATTCGGTTAAAGAATTATTCAATGAAAGAATCATTCCAATAAACAATTTTTCACGTGAAGAATTCTTCGAATAAAGAATTATTCAATTAAAGAATCCTTCGAATAAAGAATCAATCGAATAAGATATTCAATCAAAGCATCGCTTGAATGAAGAGTCACTCAATTAAAGAATCCTTCGAATAAAAAGAATTGTTCAACTAAAGAATTCTTTGAATAAATAATTACTCAATTAAAGCATAATTCGAATAAAGAATTATTAAATCAGAGAATCCCTCAAATAAAGAATTATTATTCAATTAAAGAATTCTTCGATTAAACAATCCTCTAATAAGAGTATTCAAATAATTATGTGGAACAATTTCTGACGAGTAACTTAAACTTATAATAAGTAAATTACTCGAATAAAATATTCGACCAAAAGCAAATCCATCCGGACGATTACCCTACGCAACCATTCATCGAAATCATTCCGAACAACGTCCAACTCCGTTCACCGCTAGGAGAAAATCAATTTTCACGGCGAAATAAGTAGTTTGTATTTTACTTCGAAATCCGCGTACTTTCCGTACATAATGT
The DNA here is from genome assembly GCF_028453695.1 of Augochlora pura. NCBI lineage: Eukaryota > Metazoa > Arthropoda > Insecta > Hymenoptera > Halictidae > Augochlora > Augochlora pura. The sequence goes on along the minus strand of NC_135774.1, from coordinate 24,217,720 downwards.
ATTACGCGGGTGGCGGTCCGCAGCGCCCCTCGGATGAGATTAAATTGGTATTACAGCGGAACTCTTCGAAGTAATCAAATCTGAGCGGCACCTTCGGCCTGTCCTCAAATCAAATCTCATTTATTGCCTGGTCAGAGAAAGAGAGGGGAGGAGGTGGGGCGAGGCAAACGTCTCGAACTCAGCCAATTGCTCGCTGCTAAGTCGGCTCTTAATTGACAGATGAAACGGCTCCTCGAATCGAGCCACCTCCAAGCACGGCTCGACTGCAATAAGACGTGATACACTTTCGACGCAACCACCCCTCCTCCTCCTTCACCACCCTCGCGGCCTCTCCTCGCTCTTCGCTCGCCGAGCTGCCGCGGCGGATGAGTGGGTGGTCCGCGCGCTGGTGCGTTTGTACCGCCGTGAATCTCGATATGAACGTTATTCACGAACCGGAGAAAGAGAAAGAGAGAGAGAGAGAGAGAGGGCTCCTCTCCTCGGCCGAGTGTAAATACACTTTAACGAATGGCGGCGCGCTGCGCCGGGAAAGATCATTTCGCCATTCAAAGAAAGTCCTCTGATCTTTCTCATAAGCAGATTACCCGTGGGAGAGCCAAGGGGCGGTGTGGGGTAGGTGCGTGTTGCGGGGGACCCCGGCATGGTTTCAAGCTAATTCATTTTTGTTTCGCCCCGGAGGGCTGGCTGACTCTCCGCCTTTCACGGGTCACTGTTCGCGAATACCGAGGAGATGATCCTCTGACGCTGCTGATGGCGGACCCCGCGACACGCGCGAGCAGAGCAACGGAAAAATCTTTCGCGTTTTCGGTTTTTTGCTGCCGCGAGCGTGCGCGCGTGCGAGTCCACCGTCTACCGGCCGTACGGGATCAACAAAGTAGAAAATGAAATTCCTTGAAACATGAACCAAGTGGAGGGGAATGGCGAAGTTGGACGTTTTTATTGGTCCCGGCCAGCTGGTCGACCGAGTTTTTAGAGGTCCGCGGGTGGCGGCGGTGTACCTCGAATGGTTTACGTTTCTTTTTTTGTTTTGTTTTTTGGTTTGCTAATTTTTGAACTAACTCGTTTTTATTCTGCTGTAATTTAGTCTCGGCAAGCTCTGTATATATGAGTTATTAATGAAATACGCATGTATCTATAAATCAACAATTTAGTATAAACATTTAAAGAACGAAATGTACAGCATAATTAACACCGATGCATTAATTGTGTCGCCCACAAAGTATCGTTCAACGGCCGGCGACACCGCGGTGGTGTCGCATGCAAATATATAAGACAAAGAAATTTTATATTTATTTCCGTATGTATATCTTCGAAATTTCATGAAAATAGGGTGAAAAGATTGAAAACTCATGGGAACTAATGATGAGATTAGTAACAGTTAAAATTCCAAATTAACAAGTCAAAATTAGATTGACGATTTCAGTGTCGCCGGCGACAAGCGAAGAAATTTTTGCAAGACGAGAGAGAGAGAGGAAATATATTTTTACATTCTAATCTTAAAATATCTTGGAAAATTATATTTGTCATTTTGACATTTTGATAATCCATTTCAGAGGCTAATTATAGCACTATAGTCATATTTGGAGATTTATTTTTGCAATATTCTAATACCAAAATATTATAATAATATATTATATTCAGACCTTTGAATAGGAGATTTGTTTTTATGGATTGAAATTTGGTAAATTTAGGGCAGTTGAGTAGTTTAATTGGACGGTGAAGAGGGTGAATTTACAGGGAAAAATTCAACGCTGAAATAAGAGGAAAATTTTGTCGACGGAAGCTTCGTTTGCGAGGAAGTCGATTTTGAAAACTCATCAGGTTCGCGTGCATTAGTTTTTACGCGAAGTAGAACAGGCGGGTCATGATCAGACGCGTCAGCAGATTCGTATGCAATAGGCACGTATACTCGGCTATTTTTCGATATTACTTTTCTCGTAAACGAAGCCTCGGACAATGAAGTTTCATACTTCTGTTTCCACTTGGTTTTTCATGCAGATTCCCCCCATCCCCTCTGATAAGAATTGCAAATTAAAATAAAAATCTAATTAATATAGAAATATCAAATTAATATAAAAATCGAATCTTCATCTTCTCTATTATTTCTATTGTGCGAAAGAAATATTTCGGACTGAAAAATTCAAGTTTTTGTTCAAAATGTTGTAGATCGTCGAGTCTCTAAAAAAATCGGGCATTTTTTGCCGTGCCCGAATTTCAAGATTTAAAGATAGCAAACTACGCCTCCGCAACGGCCGTCGTTTAAAATTCAATAAAACTTGCAAAAAGAATCGTATATCAAGTTTTAGGGGGTCGTTGTAACGGGGAAACTGTAATCTTCAAATCTGTAATGGTTTCAGCCACGAAACAAATTTTTTTTCTACGTTTCTGGAGACGTTTTAATGTATTTTTGGAAAAATTCTTAGCTTCGGTTCTTCATTGAACGCGTCATTAAAACGCTTTAGATTTCGAAATTAGGATCTTCGTCATGTTTAAAGCTCAGAAATCCATTTTACGTTTTTGCAGGAATTGAGAATTGTAAAACTTTCACACAATCGATGACGCGCTGTAGAGAATCGAATAAAACTATATTGAGATGAAAATTTATCTACAAGAATTTATTTGAATAAAATTTGATCGAAACTCAGAACACAGTCGAATAAGTTTTTATTCAAATAAAAATTCACTGGAATAAAAGTTTACTCAACGAAAAGCTCACTCGAATAAAATTTTAGTCAAATAAAAATTCACTCGAATAAGATTTCATTCAACGAAGAATTCGCTCGAATAACAATCGATGCACAGAAGAATTCACTCGAACAAGCTTTCACTCGAATATGAATTTATCGGTACAGGAAGTCGTACAGAATATAATCGATCGGAATAGAAATGATAGAACGCCTCTTCATAGTTTATCGATTTATTTCCCCGATATTTCTATTTCCAACTGTTGCATCGGTAAGTTTGTTACTTTCCGATGGCCAGTCCGTCGATGCATAATTAAATCAACATTTAGTTACGCATCGGTGATCAGTCCGAGAGTAAAACTTCCCGATGCAACAGAGACAGATCGACGATTTTATAACTCCGGAATAACGTGCATTATAAAATAACGTAACGATAAAATCAATCCACAATTATTTCCATTACTGTTGAAATAATTTAACAGTATCCGATAAACTTCGAACAAACACATAAAATAATTTATGACGAGTAAAATATTCGACCGAGACCAATTCGTTCCGATAATTATCTCGGACAAATATCGAAACGGTTCGACTAACGTGCGACTCTGTCGCGAGATAAATTGTTCGTAGAATATACTCCTCGAAAAAGGATCGGTTCTCCGTCGCTTCTGTCGGGGGCGGACGAAAAAAAATGCGCCACGGAGAAAGTCGCTGCCGAAGATCTCTCAATGCCGCCGCTAGGGCACGAAGTTTAATTACAATCGTCACGTACGAGCCGGGTAATGTGTCCCCACCGGGACGGTGGGAGGGGCGGCGTTGCGGTGTGGCACAGGGTCTGCCTAAAGAAACAGGGTCGGTTAGCCCCGGCAACGCGAGACGAAGATAAAAGGAAGAGGAGACGGAGTCACATGGGCCGGATGCTTATCAACGTTATTCACTCGTGGCGTCTGTATCGTGCTAAAACCCCGCCCTCGTGCTTTCGAGCCGCTCCTCGACACGCCCGAGCACATTTACACGTAAGCGCGCGTACGCGCGAATGGGGCGAGGAGCCCCATATACAGTCGGCACCACAAGTATTCGTACCCTCGTTGCTTGCAAGAGAAATCCGTTGGAATCAAGGGACGCGTGTAAAATATCGCAACAAACTTTTTATTATATTATTTAATATTTTTGGATGCGACTGCACGAGTAATAGTATATAAATAGTAGATAAATGAAGACATATGATAAATAGTATATAAATGAAGACATATGATAAATAGTATATAAATGAAGACATATGATAAATAGTATATAAATGAAGACATGATAAATAGTATATAAATGAAGACATATGATAAATAGTATATAAATGAAGGACAGTCTGAAATATTCCATATCAGAGTTTATTAATTCGAAAGATCAGAATTTGTTTAAAACAGGCATTTCTGTATTGAAATCTCGTTGAAAAGGGTGTAGTAAAGCAAACGGGGCATATTTTGATTAAATCGACAGCTTTTGAAAAAAAGATATACAGTTTTATATATTTACAAAAATATATATGTTTATTGCAAAATCTTACATGCGTCCCTTGATTTCAACAGATTTCTCTTATAAGCAACAAGGGTACGAATACTTATGGGAGTGACTGTATGTATGCGCGGTCTCGGCGCACAGGCGTAATGAGACCGTGGTACACAGGTGAGCGTTCAGGAGGAGATAGTCAAAATGGGCTTCGGATGCACAAGAAGTCACAGAAACACGCGGAGGCGCGAGGCAAGCGGCTGTCCCTTCTCCGTTTCACCTCGAACCCACCTACACGCGCTCGCGAAACGTTCACGAAACCCTTGCGCAACGCTCACACAACGTTCGTAGAACGCTCACACAGCCCTCGCACGACGCTCGAACAGAAGCGCGCGCGTATAAACAGCGCACTCCCTGCTAACTGCCGCGCTATCGTCGCATTCCATTCTGTTTGCGGAAATCTCGCGCGGACACAATCATACCGGCGCTCGCCCAAGTACATTTCTGAAATCTCGTAGCATGCTCCATACGCGGCCGAAGAGGGTCTCTCCACGCCGCGCGATTGAAATGCTTGATCATCCGTGTAATTTCTCCTGCTATCTAAGCCGAAAGAATCGGCGCTGGAAATCTTCCCGCCGGCTCTATTGAGCGGGCCCGGCCCGGTGATCACGCGAGTACGCGAAATGGTAATCATTGCCGCTGCCGAATTAAAGGCGGAATTAGACTGCGGATCTTCGCACTCGTGGTTTATGCCGGATCGAAAAGGATCGCTGTGTACATATACGGTGCTTTCGCAAATTGCTGGAAATGGGGGCTCGACTCTCGCCGCGGCGCGCAGTTTTCTTCGTGATCACGGTGATTAGGAGATGGTCGAGACTAATCAGTTCTCGGGTTACAGATGTATCGAAAAACGATTTTCTTTCGTTTGGAGAGAAAATGAAATATTTTAGTAACTTTCGGTGATTGGAGGAGGCTTGTCTTTTATTCGTAGATTATTTAATCAGACGCTTTTTCTGCGACTTCTTTCTTGTCAGACGAAATAGCTTTTCGATCGATTTAATGTTTTAGCAAGTGTTTATATTCAGTGATTACATATTAAAATGTGTAAGATGTAATATAAAATATCAGGTGCTTGAATATCGATGAGTGAAGAACAGAATTTTAGCCTGACTTCGAAGAAGGATTATTATAGCAAAGTTGTTTACAACTCGCAAATTGTCAAAGGAATTGTTCTGAAAAGTCGTAAAGGATTCTAAAAAACAGAATGAGAAAATAACTCTTAAAAAACCGATGTCAAGAAAAATATTATAATAAATGTGTTTTCTCTGCGATCATTGAAGGAAATGACCAATTCGCTTATATGAAGTGAGAACATACATAAGAATTACTACTTAATATATATATATAACATATATAACTAATAAATAACTATTTCACCTCAATTTAAAATAAGAATACAAAAAACCCAGCTACAATAAATTAACATTCCTTATAACCCAATCTCGATTCACACAAATCAACTTAACTCTCGTCCTATAAATTCCTAGTTCGTTATCTATAGAAAATTTCAACATTATCCGCCTACATATTGTTTCCACGTAATTTTCATCCCGTTCACCAAAGGATAACAAGGATCCCCGATGGGTCGCAATCGTTCGTTCGAGCTCGGGACAATTTTTTTTCCGACGTCACGGATCCCGCGACGGCCGTAGCAACGGTCAAGGGGTTAAGAGGGCGGCCACGAGGGGGTGGGGGTGGGATAGGGATTTAAACGCGACGTTATTGGCCGGTCGGTAAAACTCGCGTTAATTCGATTGGAGTAAGCAAATAGCGGTTGAAATTTATCAAATGGATTTCTGCACGTGCGCCGCCGCGACGACCGTGTTCGATTTGTTTGATTGAAATTTTTCGGGACGCGAATAATCTGCCCGCGTTATTCCCCGGGAACGTTTCATGATGATTGCCGGCCCGGCACGGTTACCCGTTAACAAGGAAAAAAGCTACAGCGACGAACCGGCGCGCATAAAAACGTGTTACAGGCCACGGGGCGTTTCCCCGATCAACGGAAAAAAAATTCCATCTCGGGGCGTGTATCGGTGGGCGCCCGCCGCATCTTCTTCACGTTACACCGACTTTATTGTGACGCACGGAGGCCGATATTCAATGTCAGCGGGGTTGCGGGAGATTTGTCGCGTACCGCGCCGGCATCCGGGCAAACCAGGACCTCTTCGCGCTCGTTGTTCCGAGCGTTTCCCATCGCAAAATTCCACCGCGATGGTACTTCGTTTGCATTAACATTTTGTACTTCGTATTTTATTTCAATTTCGTTAATAACAGCTCCCAACATTTTTTAGTGATTTATTTGATATTTATTTTGACTAAAAAATAAGGCAATTTAACACATTCCGTGCCACGTGTACCACTGGTGGTACACGCTTAAGCTCTTTGGCACGGCTGGATTGTACGCAAATAAAATTTTTAATAACTAAATTATAATTTTTCTATATAGTATTAATTACTGTAATACTATTTAATTACTATATTACTAATACTTCAATATAGTATTAATTACTTATATTCTTTTCTTAGTGTAATATATATGTATACACTTTCACTTGAATCGTTTACTTTAATAATTAATAAAACAATTGAGTGAAGCACGCAACATCCACGAAAGCCACTATAGTGGCGCGTCGTGCCTAAGAGGTTAAATGTCTATATAACGCGTTAAAAAAATATTTGATGGCAAGTTTAGAATCGAAGAATTAATTTTCACCAAAAGAATGGATCCATAAATAAAAATAATATATCGATTTTTAAAGCGTCGATTGACCGTCGATTTTTAAAGCGTCGAAAAAACGATCAAATACAGCTCGGCGCAGAACGTGTTAAATAAGTAAAGGATGAAACAAATTCACTTAAACACAGTTTATACAGTTACACAGTTTTCAAACTCCGAGCAGGTTGATGTAAGTTACGTAAGTTTTCTCTCGCTTGACGCGTTGAGCGCCGCGTCAGTCGTCGGTGACTGACACCGAGCTTTCCGTCAGTCACCGGTTTCTGACAGTATAAAATACGATAATAAACTTAAAAATTTACATTGTTTTAAGTTGTTATCTAAAATTTATGTAAAAGTCCACTGAATTTTTATTTAATATTGGATTCTATTATTAATGTATTTTTTCAGAAAATTTTAATGGATTTAATGCATCGAGGAAATTCTAATTTGTTAGTAGTGCGCTTCGCATTGCTGAACCACGATACCAGCGCGCCTGACGGGAATTTCCTTATATAATCGCGTGGCCCTCAACGTGTTAATAATAATAATAATATTAATAATAATAATAATAATAATAATAATAATATTAATAATAATAACAATAAACCGGTTCGCTAAGAGCGTCGGCAACGTGTGCACGACATCTATTTATTTGGACATGAAATAATGTCGACTGGAGCTCGACAATGGAGCTCCTGAGATAAAAACTACTGTCGAGTCATTCTCGACATAGGGGTGCAAAGGGTTAACGCGACGAGGACGATGTAACCGCGGCAGGGAAACTTGCGACGGATCGCAAGCGTATTTGCATGTTTCGATGATTAAATTGAACACCGCGGGTTCTGATTTAAATACGCGCCGCTTATTTACGGGCAAAACGGGATTAACTCTTCCGTGGGGGCCGAAAGGGTTGCTCTTGTTTAATGCGCTCGCGGCGGAATGTTTAAAAGCGGGCCGTGGCGAGGGACTTGGAAACAAGTGCATTTATGCGTTTTCACGCGCGCCTCCTTGTCGCGAGATATTCTCCGAGAAAGCCGGCCCCGTGGAAATGGAAAAACGAGGGGAGAAGCTCTGCTTAACTTTAAGGATTTTTAAATAATTCTCAGCTTTAATTACCGGAAGCGTCGATAGCGCATTAGGCTACATTAAATATACAGCGGGGAGCAGAGTTAAGGCAGTTTCGAAAGTGGCATGACTCTTTTAATGCTAGATGAAAATACTTGAATTTTTTCTGTGAATATTAAAGCTTTTACTTTAAAAAAAATGATGTTAAAAGAATTTTCATTAAAATCGGTCGATCTTGTTATGCGCTATAAACAATTAAAAACCATATTAAAGAACGTGATTAAAAGTGAAATAATAAATGTTCACAATGAAGAAAACACAGTATTTTTATATTCTTCTTATTCCAACTAACAATAAAATTGTTTAATACGTACTAATTGCAAACGCGTTACGATATTTAGATATTTATGTTCGACTTTCATCAAAAAAATTGTTCGACTCGGCCGCGCCGCGCATCCGGATATTAAAAAATTCTCTTTAACAGGTGTATCTGAAAGCAATCTACTATTTTATTGACAAATTCAATTTGCTAATGGACCGAATGTTTGTGTTTACGATGTTTTGTTAAATAAACAGAGGAGAAATATCTCGGGGGAGGAAAAAAAAAAGAAAAAAATTCGGAGCATTTCGAAGGCTTTTTTTTTCGAAGCCATGTTTGAGAACTACTGCATTGTACAAACGTTGTAAAAACAGAGTGCGTGCTCTGTTTGCTCGATTGTTCAATGCTTCGTAACCCAATCACGGCCCTGCCGAACTTCGTCGCTGATTTTTCAAGTATTTGCGACAAACTAACAAATTGAAATTTGAACTACGATAAATCAGGACACGCGCGGCTCATGTTATTTGAAACGTAGTGAAATTATTGCACGATATATATATATATATATCGTGCAGTTACTATAAATATCGTTTAATAATTCTTGTAATTTTGACATTATTATTATCTCGTACTGCACCTAAATAATTTATGTTAATAATGCGGAAAGATAATTATTATGATATTTACACATTCCCTTCTCTTCTTTTCTACTTAACATCGCGTCATATAACAACAATGAATTCCTCCAAATTAAACAACATTCCAAATCAATTTGATCAAACTGCAAAACAACAATTTCAATATTCCCGATATTTTCCTTATTTTCATTTCACCTTAAAAAGGGGTATCATTTAATTAAAAGCACCAACGTTTACAGCAACACGCGAAATAAAAACAGAAATAATTTAACTTCGTACCGTAATAAATCCGTGCAAATGATCGCGGCAAATCAAATGGCCGTCGCGCCGCGCGTGTCCCATTGAAAATGAATCGCGAAGGCGAGATGGTTTAAAGAGCCGCGAGAATCGCAATCACCTGATCGCATAAAATTTTTGTCGCGGACTAATAGCGCGAACGATCTCTACGTGGCGTCGATCCGCGTAGTAACCGTAGCGGGCGTCGCGCCTCGTCGGTCCCGCACACGCCGGGAAAATCCGCGCGAAGCGTTCGCGATCCGACGCGGAGTAGTCCGGTAATATCGACGTAAACTTTGACGGATCAAAGTTTCCCCATCGAGCGTCGCGTCGCCGCTAAATTTCATTTGTTCGGCGAAAGGGGCCGAGCACGCGGTGTCTCTCCGGAACTGACGCATGATTGCAAAGTTAATTTCGTGCCGTCGGTTACCGACCGAGCGTCGGGGCGCTGTTTAGAGGGGAGGGGCCCGGGCGAACTTTTTACGAGCGACCAACGCGGCCGCGTCTTTTCTCTCTACGGTGAAATTTCTTGACAAAAGCTGCGCTCCGTAGCATCTTGCGGCTACATGTTCGCTCTCCCTCTCTCTCTCTCTCTCTCTCTCTCTGTGTGTACCGTTCGGCTCGACCCGCGCCACCAAGACTCCCGCGCGCGAGACCGCCCCGCCTCTGCACGACAAACGAAGCTTTGACATGACGTGACTTTTTATCGAAGAACCTCGAGGACTCCGAGCTACCCCTTTTCACCTCGCTCGCGAGGGGATGCGCCCGGCGAAGAGAGATACAGCCGGGAATCTTGCCGAACGGTTGCCCGGCTCCTTTCTACCTACCCACACAACCGTTCCCGTACAAACACACGTACGCGGGTACGTGCACACGTACACACCTGTACAGGCGAGCACGCTCGTTCCGCGAGTTTCCCGGTCGAGGTCGGTTTTCACGCCGGGCAGGATACGCTTTGACAATGAGAAGTCCTAGTGGCCTCAATTTTACGATACACGGATCGCGGCTCGCCGTGAGAGACGCGTCACCGAGTGTATCGGTTCCGGTACAATAAAATCGCTCTTGCGTGAGGAAGACGCGACGCCGACCGACCGATTCAACGAGATGAAATTATTTTCCTTTACCCCGGGATACGTCGAGCGTCCTCTCTCTCTCTCACCGTTTAAACCTCATGATTTTACATTCCGGTGGACGATGCAGATAACAAGATTTTTGGTTGCGATAAGGGATGAAGCAATACATAAGAAGAGACATAATTATGGGGGAATTTATAGGGAAGTGATAGTTTTTGGAGAAATCGTCGACATGCGTTTTCTTTGTAATGTCGGACACTGTTGGTATTAAGGTAGTTTGCAAAGTAGTACACTTTGTAATAATTTTAATCTTCAATTTAATCATTTTAATTTCACATTTAATAATTTTCATTTTAATTCAATAATTTTTATTTCTAACTTAAGAATTTCTATTCTTGATTTAACGATTTTAATGTCTAATTTAATCGTTTAAAATTCTACAGTAATAATTGTAATTTTTCATTTAGTAATTTTAATTTCTATATTAATAATTGTAATATCTACATGAATAATTGCAATTTCTGCATTAATAATTGTAATTTCTCATTTCGTAACTTTAATTTCTATATTAATAATTGTAATTTTTAATTTAATAATTTCAATTTCTACGTTAATAATCGCAATGCCTAATTTAGCAATTTTAATTTCTATATTAATAATTGTACTATCTATATGAATAATTGCAATTTCTACATTAATAACTGTAATTTCTAATTTAGTAATTTTAATTTCTAATTTAACAATTTCAATACGAACATGTCACGGCAACTGTTAATTAATTCTCTCAAATAGGAGCGCTAAATATTCCATGCCCAAACGCAAAACGAGGATGAAATATTATTTTTGATTTTTGCATTTCATTGAATTGCATTTTATTGTTACAATTTAAATTTCCCGACATTTTCCGTAATACAAATTTGACAAACATTTAAGGCAGGTTTATTCGCGTCTATTTCCCGTTTATTTTGTAAATTGAGGTAACATTCAACCATATGCTCTCGATTATGTGAATTATTGAACTAACCCTTATCGATTATTAGTGGAATTAATGGTCCAAATACGCGCTCGCGTATAATTAATTCGCGATGAAAATTTGTACCGTCGCCGAAAGTGTTTCGACAACATTGATAATCTTCGTGGTATTTCGTTCATTTCATATACATATAAAATGTTCATGTTGATTGGATCCGTTAACGGTTACCGGATTCCGTTCATTCGATTTTACATTGTGAAACGTATGAAATTTTTACACTTGTTTGTTATGTAAAACGTTAACGTTGTCGATCAGCGTTGTTAATTATTCACGAATTTTACTCGTTTCATATTAAACGCGGTTGCGAATAAAAAAAAATGAAATGAAATTCATCGGCCGAAAAACACACAGAATTAATATTTTTCTCGAGTTTACCTCTTTTTTTTTTATTTATCTTCTAAAATTTGTAAACGTTCGCGATGATTTCCCTTAAACAATCCGCAATTACACTGCGAGCAACACCCTAACCAAACGTTCAACAAATGAAAAATTTACACGATAGCGGAACTATATAAAACAAAAATTTTACATTCTCTTTATTAGTACACGTTAATTAAAAACACCGCGTCCAAGGTACAAAATTAAAATTATTTCGCAAACCCGGTTTATTATAAAGAGAAAATAAAATTTCTCATTCGACTGCAGCGCAATTCGAACGTTTATTAAAAGAATAAATCAACGCGGGAAACTACGTCTGCGATATTATAAAATAGTAAAAGAAAGGAAGAGGCGAATAAAAGTTCGTCGATACAAATAAAAAGAAAAAAGAAATGATCAGAGCAATTGCTGCGAAACGTTTTCGTATCGAAGAGCTTTGGCACGCGTTGTTTATTAGCCGTCAAAGCAGAGCGAACCGTACGATTTTCTATTCGACGCTTTTCGTTCGCGGCACGTTGAATAATAAACGGAGCTGAATCGCATCAGCCGCGAAAGTTAAATTCATCCGGAACTAACGAGCGAGATATCACGTTTGAGAAACGGGGGGGCCGGCTTGAAAGACACGGCAATGTTGAAAGGCCAATTATCGATCATATTCTGCCGTATTAAACGCACCCCGATAATTCTTGCGACGTGACACGGCCGTGTTCCGATAACCGAATCTGTTTATATCGCGTGCAAGTTAAGGGTATTGATCAAAGCCGAGAACGTAAACTCCAATTTGCTACGGGTGATATTGACACTTATTATTTACTACTGAGTTTCTCTCCGATATGTGTCGCGGATGATATTGACACGCACACCACCGTGGCACAGGCAATACGTGCCCGATCTCTCGAGCATGTAACATTTTTCCACGGTAATGCTGACTGAAGGCTCGATCGTTTAACGCGGATCAAAACTAAACATTTGCCGTCCCGCCGGTTGCAATTAATATCGCAAAATTGAATTTCGTCGTCGCTGTGTTTTACAACATCCACCCGACGCAAACAACATTCGAACCGAAATAAATCGTCCGTCGATTCCGAAACGAACCGACAGAAATTCCTATAAAAATCAGCGCAGAAATGAGCGTCGAATAAACACGTATAAAACAAGGATACAGCGTTTAATCGAGTTTAGTCCGACTTTAGTCCGACTTGGCGTCGTTGCCCGCCCCGGAAAAACTAACGCGTTCGAACGCGACATGTCCACTTCGGAACTAAGTGACGCGCCGTAATCCGTTCGTTTTTCGTCGACGCGGGGGGCCGGAGATACGAATCAGCCGAAGTGTTTCCCCGACGGAGCTCCCATCGACTGGGCTGTTAGGGCCGGGGCAAGAAATCACGGACCCGTCCTAAACATCCAAACACGTGACAAAGCTCGAAAGTTAATCATCCGGAACTACGGGTGGAAGTCTCCCGGCGACGAACGAATCCGAGGCGACGCGGCCGCGGCGATGGGACGCCGGCGGGGGCCCCCGGTCCCGGCGATGTCTCGGCCGACAGCCACGTAAACGTCATTCACGGTGTATTTAATTTGGACGGGTAAGCACGCGTACCAATTTCATCTCGCGAAGAAACGACGCGACCTTAAGCGAGCTTAAGTCAGCTTAAGGCGGCTTAAGGACCATGGACGCGAGTACACGCTGCCGGGCTATCCCCGGTGCTCTTCTCCGCGCGGCGTGGCCCTACTCGCGTATCGATCTGTCGTCGAACGCTGGCCTCGCCTCGCCCCCCCTCTCTTAACAGCCCCTAATTTAAATGGCGATTATCTAAGTCGTTAAATTGGGAAAAAGTCGTTAAATGAAAAGTTATGGCCGGAGCCTGGTATCGCGGTGCTGCTGTACGACCGATTAGGCGGCGCAATCCGAACGCTCCGAAATGAATTACAGAGGACCGCGGTGCCCGGATGAACGAGGATTTGTAATCTATAGAAACGGCGCAAGATTTCACTTGTGTTACGTACGGAGATTACTCCCGACGTATTTTTGCTCCTTCTTGAGGGTTTACGCTGGCTAACGTAGGCCGGGAGCACGGTCCCACGATCCAAATACAAAAATGTTTAGTTTCTGATGGGCGCTAGCCTACAAGGTTAGGGATCACCTGTGTCACTGTTTCATCCGCGGTGTAGGACCCCAGCAATTCAAATACAAAAATGTTTAGTTTCTGATGGGCGCCAGCTTCAGGGTTGGGATCATGTATCCCTGAGTCACGGCATCATCCACGGGATGATATGGATGATCTGGTCACGTAGGCCCAGCCCCCTTTACCAAATTTTCCAGTTCAGCCGAATATAAAAGGGCCAAGAGGGCTAATATAAAAGGGCCGAATATAAAAGGCTCAAGTCAAGCAACAACGAGAAGACGCAGCGAGATTGTTGCTACCGTTCGGTTTCTGTTCCGGTGGCACTGCACTTATCCGAATCCCGTTTATCGGAACGAAATTTTGGGCGAAGCCCCCGATCCAATGAACTTCTGTCGAACTCCTGTTATCTGAACTACCATAGTCGAGCGTAACTACCGTCACGCGAACACCTAGATATTGCGAGCCTGAACAAATATAAACGCCGCGTGTTTTCTTTTGTTTCTCGCCGGTTAAATCCGTTTGTCTCTGAACGCGACTGCGGTCTATTCGAACGAAAAGTTACAAGTAGCCGGAGCTAATCGGCGGACTCTTATTACACGAACTTACCCGGTTGCGTGAACTGTCTTGTTTTACAAGGTTGGTGAGCTTTCTCTCTGTTTCTTGGGATTCGTTGAGAAGTGGCGCAATTTTCGATGCATAGAAATTGTCAGACGGTTTTAAAGTGTTCAATCTGTTTTAAGTGAACTATCTGTTTTACGGGGTTGATACTATTTTTTATAAAAACATTTTTGTCATTTTAGCTATTGTATAATTTAATGCAAATGCTAAAATAAGCAATTGTACAATTTAATGCAAATTCTGAAATAAGCAATTGTACAATTTAATACAATTGCTGAAATATTATGAATTGTATAATTTAATACAATTGTTTTATAAAATATAAGCGTACTGCATCGTTACTATAGAAACATAAGCGCAGACGATAACGTCTTGACACCATTAATTTTATTTATTTACAGTACGTATCTTCATGTATAATAATATTACTATATAGGGAAGAATGAGAACAGTGATAAAATGACAAAGAGTCTGCTAGTGATAATTATTGTCATCAAAAGAGTAGAACTTGAGATAAGGGTAGTTACTTTTTCTCTTTCGCGGGTGCTTTAATTTTCGAGAAGATTCTCTGTGATAGCTCCATTTTCTGTTTTTAATTTCGCTCGTCTTTATCTTTATGTTTCGCAGTTTTCGAGATAGCTGCGAGAGTGTCATTTCAAAGGGTGGTTTCGTCCCTTAAACTTGAGTCCTCGTTAATAAAAAGATATGTGCCCCGCATTTCTGTCTTTTTTAGCAACGGTCAAAGTTTCCTCGAGATTAAAATACAGCTTGTCAAAAGATATATTTTAATATAAATTAGTAAACGCGGAGTACTCTATAAACAAAATGATTTAATTTCAGCGAGAAACAATATATTTTCTAAATTCCTAACCTAACTCTTAGTATATTAAGCTAATCTGCTTCTTGGGATCAACGACACAAAATCGATATGATGGAAAGAGGAAAAAGCAAATTTTCTTTTGGAAAATAAAATTATATAAATAAATAATAAAAATAAAATAATATATCAACGCGCAAGTCCTACGTCAATTTAAACATCCTCCAATGTTACTAAAAAAAAATTGACAACCCGTTAGCCGTTATAAATTATTAAGATTAAATTATTATACAACAATTTTAATGACTAAAGGTTGCAATTGTTGATTAATAATTAAAGTACACTCGACGTACACTCGATACCAAGACACGACGACACTCCAAAAATTGCAAAACAATTATTCCTTTACAAGAGATCAGACTACATTATACACATTTTCTCGAATTCAAAACTTTCTTGCTGAATCCACTTTTCCAAAGAAAATATCCTCCGCTCTCAAGAAAACTCCACCGCAAACCGTTGCAGTACCTTGTCACAATTATCAGAGGATCCCCCCCCCAAATTCCCAAAAATTCGGATGCAACGACGCGCCTCAATTTGCAGTCAGCGATTCATTTGCAAGCATAAACAACATTCCGAAGCTGATCTTAGCGACCTACCCGTTCTCCCAATTTACCCGGACGATGCGCGCGAGCTGCATGAGCACCACGTACGATACGGTCTGTGATTGTATCGGCGCGCACCGAAATCCGTGGGGTCCACTGGCTCGGAGATTTTTGCCCTCTTCGAGATTTCCGTGCGTGGGTGGTGGTACGGAAGACGTGACCCACGGACAGAGAAAAAAGAGAGCGAGAGACGGAGAAGGAGAGAGAGTGAGAGAGAGAGAGAGAGAGAGAGAGAGAGAAGGCGGAGAGGCATTAGCCCCGGCCGGAGCTCGGATACAGAAAACAACTTTCCACGGTAGCCAGGCAAGAAACTCCGAATTATCTTTCGCCGGAACAGTTACGGGACGATTTCGGCGGGGCTGGAATAGCGCCGGAACCGGCGTTCCGTTGTCAAGAAACCGTAAAATCCCCGACAAATAACCGGTAAAGACTATCTTCTTTCGACGTCCCGACCGTTATTCCTGTTGGACCGATTCCCAGCCGAAATCACCAGAAAATGTCAATGGCCGCCGGCGGCGCACGTTAATGCACGAATTAATTCGGTTCCTCCGCCGAATTTTCCTTTCTCCCTCACTCTCGCTGTCGGTCATTCTCTCCCTTTATACAGTCGGTCCCATAAGTATTCGTAAACTCGTTGCTTATAAGAGA
>NC_135774.1:24154504-24200998 GCF_028453695.1 Augochlora pura | reverse complement strand
AAAATTAATTTTGTGTGCACCTAATGTTTATTGTATTATTATAATAAAACGAGACCTCCGTTTATTTATTGCCGATATTATTATATTGGACCTACCGGAAAATTCTATTTCTTTAAAAAAAAAAAGAAGAAAATAAATGTTGTATGCACCTAATATTTATTTTATTATTATAATAATTTAATATAATCGTAACTTATGCCCCGTGATATATATAAATATTGCTGACGCATATATTGCCCTGAGAAATATATGTCGCAAATAAAATAACATTAGCGGACATAATTTTCCTGCAGGCTCAATACAAATCATTATTTTTTTCCACAAGATACTATACCTTTTGTTGAATATTTTATACTTGTATTAAGAAGATTGAAAAAGCGCGTCGATTAATAAAATATTCAGCAATAACACAAGAGTCTGTAAAATTCGGGGAGCATAGTTAGCGCAGTTTGATGCCGTTAAATATTTGACGCGGAATTAACAGCTCAGAAGTTCTGCAAGCCTTAATAAACTATACAGCGTGGCCGATACCCGGTGACACAATTTCAGAGGCGTCCGAAGTTTTCACCCGACAATTACTTTTGTGCTCGCCAAATTAAACGGCTGGAATATCCGCGGGTTACGTTCCAGGGTCGGCACCGACGCGGTCTTAACTAAAAATAACGACGAGCCACGGTAAAACGTCCGCACACTTTCGCTTTTCCGCTTTATTTCGCATTTTCTATTTTTCAAATCGAACCGGGGGCGACTAACAAGGGAACTTCGACAACTCGAAAATACTGATTTTCCACGAAGTTCCCGGGGTTGGTAGTTAAGGACTTCGACGGAATCGTCGCGCAATTCTTCCCTCGCTGCTGTTTCACTCTTCCGCGAGCGCTAATTCGATACAACCGTGTCCCCTTTTTTTTTTCACAATCCATCGAAATATTAACGTGGGACGTAAACTATGCATTTTCTATTGCAAGGTATTCGCGTTGGAACAATCGCGGTTTTTAAATTATGCATAGCGTTCCGCGAGGACGTTCGTGAAAATATCTCGAAAATTTATCGTACGCGTATCGAAATAATAATATTATATATGCAGCGTCGGCTGATGAATGATCTTGATGATACCGAATGGCTGCTATCAATCGAAGCACGTTGATTAATGCGCACTCGGCATTTTGCTCAGTGTTCGTAAGTAGCGGTGCAATTTCAAATATAATTATCTCCGGGTCTGAACGCACGCGATTATAAATAACATTTTAAACGAAACAGATTAATTGTCCGGAATTTTTTCAGTTACTGTATCTATCGCTAAACCTAACCTGCAATTTATATCTAAGAATAGAAATAACTCCAAGCAATACACTTTTATATAAATAACACTTGTGCGTACACTTGAGCAGAGTAATTCGCATTTTCAGGGTTAAAAAATTGTTTTTAAACAAATTTTAAATGTTGCAGTCGAGCAAAAAATCTGAGAAAAATTGAGTACACCAATCGTGATAGTACCTTATCAGGGAATTAATATAAAAATAGTTCATATTTTAGTTTTCGAGATATCTTCAATTTTCCAATTATTTTTTGGTTTTTCATTTTTGATATTTAAAAGATTATATAAAAATAGTGAAGCTTACGGTAGTACAATAGAACATATTGATCTCAATAATAGATATCAAATTATCGATTACTATGATAACCGATTCACACTTTAATCAAAAGTCGATTAATAGACTACCGGTTGGTAACGCGTTAACATTGAGCTAAATTTTCACGACCGAACGACCGGTCGTTAAAGTGTTAAATTAATTATATACATAATAATTATAATATATTCGTCTGTTTCCACAGGCAACGACGTGATTCGTCAGGTGGATTCCAGGTGTCCGGGACCGCGGGTTCGAAGAACCGCGGCGGAATCTAATCGCCGGCCGCGTCGCGCATTCTAATGTCGGGTGATTCCCGGGCGGCTTCATTAGTGCAAAACATACCGGTATTTGTTAAATTTCTGGTAAATTAAGCTAACAGGGGGGACGAGAGCCGACCATAACGCGCCGTGACATTCCCGTTGGATTACGCGTTGATGAAGTCACGTTCAGCGGGGGGAAAAACCGCAACATTGCGCGCGGCGCGGACCGGCCGCGCGTCCAAGAACAACTCGCTCGTATCTGGCGCATCAGCGTGTGTCGCCGAACCGTGTCTTTATAAAACTCTCCTGTAAAATAAAGCAACGTTTCGCGGGGACAATGGAACGGCAGCGTACCGTGGAACGGGTTCGTACACGGCCGTGTGCTAGTACAACAAATGAACACACCCGGCGAATTACCTCCTTTTTATTCGAGACAAAGAGGGTGGGACAAGAGGGTGGGAGAAGTGAGAAAGAGAGAGAAAGAAGTGAGAGAAAGATAAAGAGAGAAAGAGAGAGAGAGAGAGACGCCGGAGAGAACGGGACAAGAATTACTGCAAGCGTGATGAAATTTCTTGGAAAACTTCGGCAGTTCCGGGTTGTCGTTTACGCCGGCCGGAATTATATTTTATTATTGCCCGCGACGGTTAAACAGTCCTCCAGATTTTCGTTCGCGTTCTATTAGATACTTTTACCGTCCGGCACGGAACGTTATCTTCCCCGTCGGCCTCTTAATTCTCCCGCCGTAGAACAGGTTGCTCCGTCCGCGCCGCTGTACACCGGAAAATGGAGTTTCATTTTTTTCGGAAACTTTTGCGCGCACCAAGAACCGACGCAACTTTCCAACTCCCGCAAAACTGTCCGCCGCGAGACAAAGAGCGCTCCTTTTATAACCGTCTCATTTCAACGACGTCCAAAGAGACGGATTTTGCGTAGAAACAACGAATCCACGCGCAGCCGATCGAATCGTCCGCCGTCGATCGAATCGTTCGAGTCGCGGAAGCGAATTAGTTTTTCGTATCCTTCGTGGAACATTGTTCTTGCCGCGCCGCTCCGATGAAATCGAATTAGTTTTTTAACGAGCCCGGAATTTCGTTTCGTTTTCAACAGCACAGGGAACGCCGTCTTTTATTCGGCACGTCGTCGGCGGTTTCACTTTTCATGGAAATCGTCTGATGGGGATTATTCTTCGACAACCTGTCACCGGTGATTTCGGTCCACGTGCGAATAGATAGCTCCCGCTGTCAGGCGTGTGTATAAAGGGATTCACGGTAACATTTGGACGATTTTTGAAACGCAATTTTTTCTTCTTAGGTGAAAAGTAAACGATTTTTTTAAAGAGGATATAGATCATAATTAAATTCTTTTTTAAATATTGCTGTTATTTGGAACGATAAAAGAGAATAAAAAGTTTTCCTTTTTAAATTTTTTATTCGAGTCTGTAAGGAAAATTTAAAAAATAACTTTTGTAAATCATAGTAAGTTATACACATGTTGAAAATTGCATTGAAATCGGTTAATCTTGGAATGATCTGTAAATAATTAAAGATCGCGACAATTACAGTTTTGCCCCAATTTTTGAATTTTTGACCAATAAATATGAGAAATTTGCACCTTGCAAAATTATTCAACGCGGGTAATTTGATTTTGCATTAACCAATTTCGATAAGTTCTAGAAAACCTACTGAGATTTATAAAACATATTTTTTAAAAAACGAGATATTTTATTTCATATTTTCTCCAAGTAATAGCAAAATTGTAACAAAGTAATTAAATCATTGTCTACTATACTAAGCTCTCACTTCTCTCTATCATTTAAAAAAAAATTCCATTTAAAAACGAATAGTACAATATTAAAACAGTTATTGCATTTTAAGGGTGTCCAAATTCTAATAACATTCACTGTATGTACATAATTCGATTTAATGGAAATGGTATGACTAGATTATGGTACTTCGTTGAAACCGTCTGTGTATTCTAGATTGCTGCACAATAACTACGGAAAATCTTCAGTTTGACGATACGAATCACGTTCTGGTGTCCTACGTGTCCACTTTATTAAAGAATGTCGGGTACTGTGTAATGTTCATCGTCTTTAAAATTCGTAGTGGCACTTGGCAGCAGTCAGTTCTACATAATAATAACAGAAGCTTTTGTTGACACAAGTTCCGGGTTTTATCAATAATTTCTGCTGCGTAGATTTGTTTAACACTGAATTGACAAGAGTCGTAAAAATAACGAGTTACAAATTACGTAATTTACGATTATTTAGCGTGGAAAAATATATTTATGAAAATAAATCAGAATAGATGTCTCATTGTTATTTTTGTAAGGTTATATGAAACAGCTGATTTTAGTGATCCGAGAATTTAGTGTTAATGTTAGCGAGATTTGAATGTATTTTTCCTTCAGAATATTATAAATAATATGATCGCAGTTAGTGATCATTGTTATATATATTTATTGTGTATTAACGATATATAATATCTTATATTATGTTTGTGTGATTATAGTTATTAACCACTTAGTTGCGTTGATGTATTTAGAAGATAAATTTTCTTATGCGTTTTATCAATTATATTGAATGTCATTTTCTTGGTAATTGTTCTAGAATTATCCTAAATGTGTGAAATTTACTAATATATTACCATAAGCATGTTAATCTAAATAGTAGAAGTATATTTATTATTAACGGGTTAATAGTTTTAAATATATAGAAAGAAAAAGTATGCAGAATTTGTAATAAATATAAATATACATTAAATTCTCCTTAATTGTGCTTGAGCTTATAAACAAAAATGGACAATTTGAGAATCGTGTCTACGATTATCGACAATTAACAATCATAAAAACGATCTGCGAGGCTTAAATAATCGTATCACCCCTTCCCAAATGGTCCATTCTTATCTACAAGCCCAAAAGCAATCGGGCAAAATTTACTTTATCGTCCCCATCATCGAAGAAACTCTTAAATTCTCACGTACGTCGAAATCACGTAATTCCATTAAAAAAAAAGAACTAATTGAATTTGGAAATCAGCGTAATCTCGAACGAATTGTTAAACGGGCACGGAGATCCGGATTAAAATACATTTCAGTGTACCTACGTAACCCCCTCGGTAACAAGATAGCAGAAGCACGTGTACGATTAGTATCACACCATGAGATATGCGTTCACGTGGTACATTGCTGCATGGATACCGTAGAACACACGCAATGAAGAATATTAAGTATGAATTACCGGGGAAACCGACCGCGAGACAGCGTGCCACAGTGCCGCGGTTTAATAATGTCGTAATAAACCCGTCGTAAATATTTATTCCCACCGTTCTCGAAAAAATAAACGACACCGACGACGATTCGCGCGTCCTCCCGAAGGAACGCCTCGTACAAAATCATTCCCGAATTTCCCGCGATTCAACAAACATTAACAGAGAAGCGCGGGGAGGGTGCTTCGATACTCGTGTAACAGCGAGAACTCGCTTTTCGAAGTTCGCCGCGGCGCAAGGTTAATTCACCGGTTTCGACTAAATAAACTCGGAAATTGTTCCGTCTTTCGCCTGATACCGAACGAAATGCATCATCCTGGGGGAGAAACACTTAACGATCCCCCGGCCCGGGACTCGATTGTTCCATCGACCGAGTGCTCCACTCCGGGGCCGGGCACAAAAATTGTCAAATGACTCGTAACGCGTTCAATCCGGATCACAATCCCATTGTTTCAGACGATAGCGGGCTTTAAAAAAAGCAGGAAATTCGTAGACACTGCGGCCCGTAATCGCTCCAACGTTTTCCCACTTTCACTGTCGCCCCCCCCCCCCCCCCCCCCCCACTCCCCACGCACTATCGTTCGCTCGCGAAGAAGATTTCAAGAGCGGATTTTTCAATCGTCACACATTTTGCGATCTTTTTCAATCGTCGCACTTTGCGATAATCGCGACGGTGAAACATCACTCGGGTATTGGAAACATCCAAAAGTCGAAGAAACGAAGGTGTTATCCAGCAGAGCACGATGAGAAGCACAGATGCCACGCGGAAACACTCGATGCCATAATCGATACATTATATCATCGCACCGTCACCAACGAACCTATCCGTCGCCGGGAACAAATTTTATATCGAGCGATCTCGCTCCACGAAAAAGGTCCGCGATGTCCCCCTAATTTTTCATGCTGCAACGAACCCGTAAGTGTCGTCGGTCCATAATTATCGCAGCTCGCGGACAAACGATTCCCGTGCTCGCATCGACGAGGAGGAACGACGCCCGTCGTCTTTTTCCCCGAACAATTAGATTCCAAGGGCAACGGGACACGGGCGAAAGTTGGTAATAGGGAACCCCTCCCCTCCCCCGGTCGGTTGTACACGAAATTTCCGGGAGTGCTTTGCAAACCTCGTAAACTCGTGCAACCGTTACCCGCTCCGAAGCAAATCCAAATTTTACGCTCGATAAACGCGGATCGTCATTCACGTGCATCCACCGATACCTATGCCCGCCCGGTGGTAAGAAGGCGCGCACCGAAGAGTTCAAAGCAAAGGACGCGGTGGAACGGTGGTGCGCGAAAAGCGTCGACAGCGAGACGTTACAGAGACGTAAAATACCGATTCGACGAGAACCACGTTGCGGGAGGTAGGCTACGGGAGGTAGGCTATGGGAGGTCGGCATCATTCCTCTACGCAAGTATCGACGGTGTAGCAATTGGTAGGGGGGCGTCGATCGAGCCGATTTTAATTGGTAGCTCGTTTAAAATCACCGTGGGGGGGCCGAGTACACAATGGAGATTAATTCCTTTCAACGGGAAGGTAAACGAATAGCCATTTGCCGGAGGTGTTACCTCGGATAGGCATCGAGCCGGTTATTTTCATTTTAATCGACTTAAGGGTGGAAGAGGGAGAAAAGGGGGTAACAAGATGGCAGGCTACCGTGAAATAGCGAGCCCCGTATCGCGTAAGCTGTCGGGGGCCGCGTTTCGACTCTTTAATGCCGGGCCGTTCGCGGCCGGAGTCTTTTAATAAAGTGCAAATCTTGCGTCATTGAGCCTCGGTAACGTTCTCCTTTACGGTTTACAGGGATATCTCGAAAGGCAGAGCGGTCCCCATTATAGCGGGGCCGCGCGGCGAACTATCCTTATTGCGCGACTCCGCGATTGTCTCTCGTCGGGTTATCGTCTGCCGCTTCTCATTCCGTAATCGTCCCTATCCGGAGCTTTGTTCCAGCCAGTCCCGTGCAGTTACCCACACAAAAAGGGAGGCCCGGGTATAGTAGACACGCGCGCGTATACAGGGGTAGGGGAGAAGGCAGTGCCGCGGTTCTTTCCCGAGCAGGAAAAAGGGAGGCTGTAAAGTGGAGGAGAGCGGTTTTAATGCCCGATGCCGCCTACCTTTTCCATCGCCGAGCTCCTTCGCCCGTTGCACGGCGGAAATCACCGGAGAGGCGTAGACCAGCCACCACCAAACGGCGAGCAGCAGCATCGTCTTCGTCGCTGGTCCTGTTCGCGGGTAGAGCGACGTCGGAGGCCTCACGCGCGCGCGAGACTCGCCACCGAATCGTGGCGTCACTTTACACGGGACCCGGCCCCGAGCGACTCGAATTCCTGGCAGAGGTAAACACGACGCGCGGCCGTTTAATCGTCGATCGACCACCGTCGGGCCAGCATCCGCTCGGGCCGGCCCGAGCCGGGGCGCGCCGACAACGAGAAACCGGACCGTAGGAACGACAGAGGCACGCGGGAATTAATCGGAAATATTTTTCTGCCGCGCGGAAATCGGCCGACGCGTCGGAACAAAAGCGAGCGATGCCGGGGACCGATTCGCCGAGAGCGGGTCGGTCGACCCCGACCGCCGCTCCGCGACCGATTTGAATTTTTCAGTCGTCCGTGACACGCGCGTCGGATTCACGCGTTGCCGATATTGCCGATCGCCGGCACCGGTCCGCGCGCGGCTCTCTCGCGTTTCCCGATGTCGCGAGCGATCGGACCACGGCGGACAATTTCTCTCGCGACGGTTTCTCGTCGCCGGTGTACTTTCTCTCCTCGGGTGTACCTCTGCGTAGCCAGGGATCGCAGGGCCGCGGTCGTCCGTGCGGTCCCGGGGGAATCGATTCACTGAACCCGCGAAAACGTTTGAAACGCGGCTCGCGCGTTCACGTGTGCTGCGCGACACGTCCGGCCGGAGAGTCCTTCTCGCCGGCGGCTCTAACGAGAGTGCGGGCTCCCTGACGATGATCACCGGTGTCGCTATCGATCCGGAGAGCGCGTAATTACTTGCCACCAGGCTGTCGAGCGGATCCGGAATCGGTGGCCTCTCGGCTCTCGCGCGTCAAAGAATCGACGCCGCGGAGAGAGAGGCGAGAGAGACACCCAGCAGCACCGGTGGGTCTCGAAGGAGACCGATCACACTGCGAACGCTTGAGCACAACCGTCGCGTCGTGGGATCCGCGTTCGGCGATCGGTTCGGTTAATCTGCGCGGTCACTCGCGCAAACGGTCGACGCTAATCGCAGCTGCCACAATAGCGGACACTGTCGCCGATGCTATCCGGAAAAAACTTTCGTTCCCCTGTGTGTTTCCTGCGTGCGTGGTCTCTCGACCGGGGTCCTCGTAATAATTATCCTTGTGGACCCTGTTAGCAGCCGATGGTGTGTCTCACACGCGCGAACGAGCGCGCGTCGTCGGTCGAGCACTCGGGACTTTGTCGCGCGGAGGGCACCGAGCGGATTCTCGCGAGAGGAGAGCGCGTGCAGTTGTGCCTGGACCGAAACTGAGCAACGAACACGCGGCCCGCGAACGCGAATGCCCGGCGCGCGAGCCGAGACTGCGCCCTCCAACGTTTCCCCATAATACACGCACGCCCGCCACCCCCGCTCCCCTTCGCCCCCCCCCAACCCGCCCCCCCCCCCTCGCTTCCTTTGTCCCCCGGATCCCTCCGTTGCTCTCGGTCGCCCCGACCTCACCCTCTCGCGCGCCTCTCTTTTTCTCGCCATCGCTCACCTCCACGATCGAGACCGCCGCCCGTCTTACCTCTGCCGCAACACCCTCTCCTTCCACCCTCACCCTCACCCCTCCTCACCTCTCCCCGTCCTTCCCGCCGCCGCCGCCACCCTCGACCGAGCCCTCCGTTCACCCTTTCCTCGTTACCCTCCTACCCTCGATAATTTCAGATTTCTGCGGCTTGACCGAGATACAACCCCGACCGCCGGCGGTCGCTTTGCTTCCCGGCGACCAACTCTCTCTCTCTCTCTCTCTCTCTCTCTCTCTCTTTTGCTTCTGATCCGCGGACGCTCGGGACCAACTTCCGGCTGCACACGATCGCCCGCCCTTTCACGGATTGTCACGGCGGCCGGGGTCGGACAACGGGATGCCGCCGCGTCGCGATCGCGATAAAATTGAATTGCGCGCGCGGGGTTCCCTAATCGAACTTAGTTGTTGCGCGGCGTCCGGAAGCGCTTCTGATTCGGCTACGGCCGTCGCCGTTCGCCGTTCGCCGTTCGCCGTTCGCCGGCCGAAGAATCGGGGTTGCGTTGGCGGAAGACGGGGAAGGCGACGGTCCCGGTTCTCGTGCCGACGATATTTCGGAAAGTTTCGCGCTCGTCGATGCACCCCCTTCTTGCCGAGTTATGCCGCGCGGTGATTGTTAATTCGAGACGAAACGTGGGAAGTTCATTGTTTGGATTTGATGGTGCTACTTTGTAGCTGGGCGGCTTTTTTATATATTTTTGCTATGTTATATTGCTTGTCTAATATGTTTTTTATTGTTCTTTGCGGTTAGTGGAATAATTATAAGTATTTAATAATATTAAAGTATGTTAATAATGTTAAAGTAATAATTATAATAATTTCATCATATTTAAGCTCGCATTTTATGTTGTAATTATACGAGGGGGGCTATTTCTTGGTTCGGTTCATCTTTGTAACAATTATTTATGAATGCACTTAATCATTGCTTTCATTTCATTATTATTGCGATTATTTTTGTTACTAATTATTATTAACGAAATGAAAAGACATTTTAGACCCGTTGATACCAAATAAATATATAAACTAGCGTCAGATTTAGATTTTACTAACAACCACGTCTCCTTGCATTTTGCAAACTGCTATTTTACAATAAATACACAGAAACTCGCAAAATAGTTAAAACACCATTAATGCCATCTAATTTTAATTCTACTGGTCGGAAATATTTTTAACCACGGAATAAATTTATTACACCGATCCAAGAACTATTTGAAGCAACGCAGGAATCCATCACATTAATATGGCGAACGTATGACCTATGACATAAGAAGAACGATTATTTCCGATTCGACGTAATCAATATTGATCGTCAAATACCCGTCTCTATTCGGAGATTAATTAATTAAAAATATAAGAGCCTCGAGGTAACGTTGGACCGATGCAAACAATCGCGACGGGAAGCCGGTCTATTTTTAATTACTATCCACCCCCCTATCAACCTTATAATTGAAATCACGAGGCCAGAACCCGCGAAAAGGCGGCCGCCATTCCATAATTGGGCTATCGAATCCCGAAGGATTGAAGTGTTTAAAAGAAATAATCACAGTCGAAGGTTTCGGTCCGGGCAAGGAAAACGGTGAAATTCTTTGCTGATTATTCGCCGTCGGAGAATCCGAGCTAGTCCGGTTTCGCGGCTCCTTTCTTTCGTTCCTCGCAGTTGGGATATTGGATTCCGAGTTATTGAAATGTCCGAGAAAATTAGTCTTGTTGGCGCGAGGGCCCCCCTGTGACCCCATAATTCCCGTCCCTGATATTCGCTTGCTGTACATCGATTTCGAAAATTTTCCCTCGTTAATTCACGGCTTAAATCATGCTCGACTTCGTTCATTCTACGTCGCCCCCCTCTCTTTCTCTTTCTTTCTCTCTCTCGCTCTCGCTCTCTTTCGTTTCCACAGCTCGTCGATCAGGCGAACTTTCTTGAACGGGATCGCGATATAACTCAGCCGACCGTGGATTTATATCGTCCAACAGGGAGCGTAGATCAGGAGACACGTGGTCGCGAAGTCACTCGTCATATGTGCCTCTAAATAAACGTCATCTAAGGAATGCAGACGATTATGGAAATTTCTATTTTCATAGTCAGACGAGAAGATCGACGAAAACGGTATAAATTTTAATTATTAAGGAAAATAATTTTCTGCTTGAAATATTTTGCCATAAATATTTTCATTCTTGTGTGGAATGGACATGTAATATATAAAACCTGAGTATATAGTAATTAATGTACTATAAATATGGTACTACTATAAATATATGCGAAATATATATATATTAATATAGTACTATTATATGTTATATATACTTTTATATACAGTATTGTATATAGTACTATTATATATTATATATACTTTTATATACGTATAGTATTACATATAATACTATAGTATTAATAATATTGTAAATATGCACAGTAATTAATAGTACCATAAATAAACAAATTCATAGTTCGACTTTTCATGTATAGAATGTTTCTTGTTCCTTATAAAAGAAAAAAATTAGTTAGTTCACAGGGGTAAATATTATGGTAGGCAGAACAATTTGTCCAAGGTTATATTTCTTTGAGATTTCAAAGTCATTGAAATTTCTTATAGAGAACAATATATTTTTATTATCGCTTTTACGTGAAAACCGAGGTTAGGATGAACTCAACAGTCTGTAATATTATGCTCTTTACGTGATCTTGAATATTTTGAGTAATAAAAATATAACTTTCAACAAATTTACTTCCACTTCTACATAATTAATATAATTCCGATAAAATCAAATGAACAAGCTTCATCGACGTTGTTTCTTTTAAATAAAATGATTAAATTGTATCACAGGCTGGGATCGCGAAGGTTTCATAATACAGCTCTAGAAACGAATATGATCAGGATTATCTGCCGCATCATCCGGGCGACTAGCGCGTTTTTTTTTTCTCCTCGCGCGCGTGTTTCGAAAGTCGGTAATTAATCAAGAAAATACGGAGAAATGCGAGAACGCGTTCGGATCAGTCAAACTTGTTAACCACCGTAATTAATTACATCGTTCAAAACCGAGCTTTATATATTGGGATCGATAATTATGTTGCTGCGAAAATGTAATTTAATTGTGGCCGTGGTCGATGTACTTTAATTCCTGCATTAAGCGACAATTGAATAATTAACTAACTGTGCGGGATCGGCGGGACTCGGAAAATAATTAATATTCGGCCGGCATTTACAACTACGCGTACTATTTGCGCATTCTTTAATCGAATGGATGAAGAAGCTGGGATTGCAAAAGGGTTTTTTGAGTATCGAAAACCCTTTCATATTTTAGGGCACGACCAATAGGAATTGTGCTGAGAATGCAACAA
Organism: Augochlora pura; assembly: GCF_028453695.1. Lineage (NCBI taxonomy): Eukaryota > Metazoa > Arthropoda > Insecta > Hymenoptera > Halictidae > Augochlora > Augochlora pura. The sequence goes on along the minus strand of NC_135774.1, from coordinate 24,188,762 downwards.
CAACAAAGCGGAAAAGATCGTGCTACGAAATCATGCGTTAACCCTTCGATCTTCTGAGAACTATAGACAACCCTAATTTTTATAATGTCTCCGAGATAACTGGAATTTACGCTTCGCTGTAATAAAAATCTAAAAATAATTTTATCGCTATAAAACATGTAATCGCAAACAGATGCAGTCGTAACACACGCACAGACGGCACGTCGATACATTTTTCAACATGATTGCGTTAAGTGTACTCTCAGTATCGGAATGTTTAATCTATCATTTAATCAACGTTATGCGAAACCGAATATGTTGGCACAGAAGCCGGTAAATAATTACCGCGGCGCGTTACGCTGTTTTTCGTTCGCTCGTGCCCAGCTCAATGCCCATTTTATAATTAACATCGTGTACGAACAGCGCCGCGCTTTTGTGCATTTCTGTAGCCGCTCGTCGAAACTAGCATCGTTTCGTAACAAACAGATTCCCAGGTTTTCGAGCACAATCTATCAACCATCGAAACGCGTACTGCCGGGACGCGACGCGATGCGAATCGGAGGTGCAAAAACGAGGAGTTAGTGGAATATATTAGGTCAGTATTAGTAGTATAAAAGACAGTATTAGTAGTACTCCGTGCATGGAATTTCTAATGGTGACTCATGGGATAGAAAATACTGTATGTTACCTTAAACTTCAGTGTACGATTGTTCACTATAGTGTCGAGCACGTGTTTGTTTATTGAATTTTATTGCACCGCTTTATTCAAAAGAAATCTGCATCCGAAAATTATCTTGAAATATAATAGAATAATTTAGTGATGCTTCACTCACCATCCGAGTGCAAAGGGTTAAATAAAGCTTTCATTTTGGGAAGAAAACAGCGAGAACTTATTCACGGTCCTATTACTTTGATCTTCGATCACAAGAAGAGGGCATCGGGTTTATTATTTAAAGTATCAGAATCGGGCGCGCTGCCGGCAGATTAATTCTATCGACGTATCGATTTCAGGGCGCAGCATTCGGGATCACGCAATTCAAACCAAACTATTGCTGTTTGCAACAATGGGAAGGGCTACGTATGCTGCACGCAGTACTAAATAAACAGGATCGCTAATTCCGCAATGCGTCGAACAATTGAGTTCTGATACCGGAGAAGTTTGTTGGCATAAATAGAGCCGCGCTACGGATTACCTATTACGTCCGCCCCCCCCGATAACAATGTACATTTTCCCTTTTTTCTCCCCGCTCCGCGAGCCTCGAAAGGCGCGATCGAAGCTATTTGTCGAACAAACATTGATCGTACTCTCGGAGCGAATTTTTTCCGCGATAATATCGGCGCGCGTTTATAACGTTCCGCGACAGAGAACGTCATCGCGGGAAATCGATGCGTTTGCTGGAAAACGAATTTAACGCTGCAGCCACGTGGCCGAAACTCTCGATAAGAGTTGCTAGAAAAATTTGAAGCCCTCTTTGTCTTCGCGTTCGCTGTTTTACTTCGCGAGTTGTCTAACAACTGGACTACAGACGGTCCGGCAACATAAACATTGCCCGAGTCGGTTGCAACAAACAGAAATTACAAAAACGCGAATCGCTCGTTTTACTATTTCTTTTTTAGTGATTTTAATAAAATTCTTGATATCTTTTCTAATTGTTACTTTTTTAACGATCTTATTAATATAGGAGAAAATAGTGCAATAACGTTATAAAATTCTTATAATGATTCGTATTTTATATTTTTACTTAGTTTTCTTATAAGCGCATAGAACCTACATAACCTATAAAAATGAATGCAGTATGTACTATGTCCCTTTAAATCACGCAACTTTTCTATCGAAAAGTTTGTTGGCCAATGCATACTTCGAAAATTGCACGACGAGCACGAGTTGTATAGACCACCCTGTATATTAAAAATTCTTGGAATAATTACGGAATTTCCAGCATTTTATTTATTTGTCAGTTTTAAATTTTTACGAAAAGTAGCAGTATTTTTTAATCAAAGGCAAGCTACTGTCACCGACTTTGATTGCATTTATTGCATTCTTCTTTGCATTCACGCAGTCGCCGGCTTTGGGATTGTTTAAAAGAATTTCACGTGCAGTTTAACGTTCGAAAGAATTTAACATTGTTCGCGATTCATTCGAAACGCGAATGTCGTGTCTGTGTGAAACGTAAATTAAATGTACTAAAGAAATCAATATTAATTTCTGTAATAAAGAAATCAAGATTAATTTCTATAATAAAGAAATCAATATGAAATTCTGCTCGAAGAGTCATTTGCTATACAATTTGTTTACTAATCATTCGATGAAGTAATAAAATTGCGAGTCTAAAAGCTTCGATTCTCGTATCAAAAACTAGAAATTGTTAAAAACAATAACTGTATTACATGCATGTTTTAAGGTTTAACTTCGATTCATCGCAGTGATCTAATTAAGAGGATTTCGCTATGTTTAGGGTGTGTTCGAGTCAGTTTAGGATACAAATGCTGCCGTATTATGCTGTCAGGTTTAACTGAATACACCCTGTGTTCGAAATTTTGCTCGCAAACGATGTTTACTGTGAAAGACAACGATAACATAACTACAAGACTGTGTTGTTAACCATCGCGTATGGGATACGTATAATTTACCAACATTTTCCGTCGACGTAAATGCGGAAGATTGAAAACAACGTTGGTATTATTCAATTTAACATAAACTAAAACTTCTATTACTTTGCACTTTAACCCTTCGCACTCGAAGCCATTTCAACTGGAAATCCGAAGTAATTTCTCTGACTTATAGTATTTTCGTATTATATAACAAAGTGCATTTTATGCGTATGTAATGGATTCTTGTTATTCGTATCAACATAACATAACCTTAACAATTTTCAAAATACAAATTTTGTTAGTAGAAAGATTATTTTGCAACGTGATAGAGTAATTTTATGGTGCCTCACAGTCACCACTCGAGTGCAAAGGGTTAACAAAGCGAGAAAAGCTCGTTAACTTCCCTTTAATATAATTAAACCATCAATCGCATAATTGCACAAAATATAAGAAATAAACTACAATTACTTTAAAAATCGTAACTGCTACGCCTTTGATAAATGCTGCACAAAATGCTAAATAAATTAATGCAGAATCAGCTGTGCCATTTGCATTCCATCGATGCCTCCGTCACTCGAGTCGCCATAAATTTTCGAAAAATAATTAAAACAGTTAGAGCAATGTCCCCGCAGATCGAAAGATAATACGAAATATATATGTCAAGCATTTTTTTCCAGCGCCGCGTCATATTAAAAACGCATAAAAATCAACGCGCGGGAAGGCGGCCGACCGACGCCCCGGCGTCAGTTTATACGTCAATATTTTAAAATAAAGATTTTATCTCCGGAATAGGGACGGCGCGGCGAACAATATGCATCGCTCGCTTTGACGAAATTATGTGCGAACATACATTGCATATCCGCCTGAATACGCTCTCGAGGTAACCGGATCCACGTTCAAAATATGAAGGCGTCCCGCGAAACTCGGTAGACACTGACAATAGCGCGGCGGAGGGAGAACTTGGCACATGAGGGTCCACAAAGTCGATATTACTTGCCAGACAACGTAACAGCACGTTGCAAACCTGAATTTTTCAAAACTATCGCCAACCCTTGTTTGAAAATCTACGTAAAACTGACCTAAATATCGTTTTTCTTTTTTTCAGCAATGTCACGCGACAATTCAAAAGCAATCGTTTCCATCGACGAGTCATCTAGTATTAAAAAAAACTCATAATAATATTGTTGCCTAAAAATATAAATATATAATTATAAATATAAAAATACTTGTTAAAAATTTAATCGTGAATAAATATTCTCGTATTTATAAAGTGACGCGAAGAACACTTTCGGTGTACCGCGGACCTATTGTTAAACTGAACAAGTAAAAAAACCAGAAAGTCACAGAGACTCGTGTACGTTAATCCTCAACTATCCTCTTGATTTGGCGTTCAGTAATCCACGACGCCGTAGATCTTTGCGAGATCACGATGCGCGATTTGCCGCGCGAAGATTCGTTCGGACGTGTCAAAGGGGGGGCGGTGGCGTTCGGGGCGGGCGGGGAGACGGCGCGTTCATTAAGTCTCTCTGTTTCGAACAATTCATCAACCCGATCAGGCTCGTACGTTCGCTGGCCGGTATTGTTTTCATAAATATTCGACGAACAGATCAAAGACGTATCGGGCCGGGTTTCGGTAAGGTCCGAGCTGCGGCACACGATAAATCTGGCGTTCCGCGAATGCTTCGATGTACCATAAATCGAAATCGACCATCTATGCCGCGGGGGAGGGCTTTCTGAATATGGAATGTTAAACGTACATACAAACGTGCCCGCCTATAATGCGTGCTCGGACGCGGTCGTACATATTTACGGGCACCGCTACGCTATAACTAATCGCCGGATCTCAAAATATAAACTACGCCGCGGAGCGTGCTATAGTTTCTGCACTATAGCAGTTTTGAGTGTTCCGTAATTCTCGATGGGGATACAATAACGTTTATTGTATCAAGTGAAGTTTCTTTTCTATGAGAATATTGCTAGATTGTTAATAAGAGAAGTTATAGTTATTTAAATTGAAACGTAACCTCTTCAGGGATTCTGTCGTGTATGCGTTTAGTTTTCTTAAAATTATGATTATAGTCAGTTATATATGAATATATAAACACACTCGGAAATACGAACAAAACCTCATCGAATGAAATGGATAATCGATATAAAAGAAACCATTAAATAGATTGCTTCCTACTATAAAAATTCATCCCCGAAGAGATTAAAAGTTCGAGCGCCATCTTGAATTTTTCCCTTACGATGTTACAATGTTCTATCAGAACTTTACAGTCCATCGAGATATTTAAAACAATTTTAATTTTATGAAAAAGTTTATTATGAACGAATTCTTGAATCACTGAAGAAATTAAAAATGACTTTGTGTGATTATTCCACTCTTTTAAAAATGAAATTTCAATTTTAGTGTAAAGAATATGTTTTAGGAGATCAGCATACAAATCTAAACTTATTAAACCCGGTAACAATAGTGCTATAGTAACGCAACATCTAAAAATTCAAATTCTATAAATATAAACTTTACAGATATTTACACGAAACTTCATCCTACCCTTTCACCTCGTATAATCAATTTTCTCGCATCCCCATCCAAAAGTCCAAAATACTCTAAAATGGCGGTGGCGCTATAGTCAAGCTCCTCGATGCCTCTTCTGTATACTAAACAACTAAATTATTAAAGCAACGAGTACAGCGGTGATAAACAACCGATACCGAGAATGGTCCGCGAGGTGTCGTATCGGAAAAATTGTCAACTTACCTCGGATAGAGAGGCTTTATGTTTATAGAGCCGTGCGCGAGAAGAATTTATGGGCTTCGCCGCGGGATATGGATTTATCGACCCTCTCTCTACGCCGAGAATGAGGCAACTGTGCTTAGCACAGATAACGATATTAATTGGTAGCTGCTTATTAAACCCTCGCTGGTATCCACCTGTCATTTACCCTGTACGCGACTTCTGTTTCACGGGGAACGTTAAACCGGTTTTAATAAAATAACGATCACGGACACCGTGGGAACATCTCGCACGTAATCTACTGGGGCAAGTGTGCCAATTACTGTGCCCATTAAAGTGACGCGCACCAAGTCTCGGACAGATTAAATACTTTCTTTTACGTCGCACTTGTTGAAAGATTGAAATTATACCGGGTGGGTCTAGATTCACGTCACTATTATTACGCGTTGCGAGAAATATTCGAGGTGAAATTGTAGAAGACATGTGAAGGTTATTAATGTCCTTTTTAAACGGAATCATATACTTTTTATTGCATCACTTTTGATACATAACGATATTATTTACGAAATAATATTGGTCTATTTATATTAAATAGTTATTAATTTAGGAGATATAATTAATTTTAATAGCATTTTCGCAAGTATCATCGATGCATAAACTATCCCGGAATATAAATAATCGTCACAGCGAATTCCGAATATTAAAATTCCAAATTCTAATTTTCACTTTCTGCAAATTCCAAGCTACTCGTTCATAATTCTCAATTGTTATAAATATCTCTGCTTCTATAATCAACAGTTAATAACAGAATCATAGCACTGCAGCGAAATACGATCTTCGAGTTCGCTTCGATGTTAAGGGGCAATTGTTGATAGAATACGCGTAGATGAGCCCCACGCTATTGTTAACAATTACAGGAGCAGATATCCGATACGGTTTTCCATAGCGGCGCTGCTATTCGGCAATAATAACATAACACAATTAGTTAATTCATTTAAGGTGTAAATTAACTGTTCCCGGTTGGACGTCAATTGCCACGTGTGTACTTCAATTAAATTCGATTATTATCACGTGTAATTGCATGCGTAATTACATGCTATGAGAAGACTATCTATGCGTAAATGTTACGTAATAGGGTATGATATATGCGGGATACGCGGTATATCAGATTTGAGGGACAATTTTAACTTGTCGGCTGACGTTTTGGTACTTTCGTATAAAGTGCTCGCGGTTAGTACGTCTCTTAACGTTAACGCGAAATTATACAGGGTGGTCCCGGAAATCGTAGTACAATCGGACGTGGGTTGACTCTACATCAAAAAAGAAGAAAATATTTTGGTATAACATTTTCTCATCCGAAACTCCGTTTTCGTGATAATCGACTTTAAAGTTCGTTTAACTTGTAAACGATTTAATACAAATTTGCTTGTCTACTATCACAGCATTAATACTAGAATTATCGAGTCATTAACGCAACGAATGTATAATATTTTATAAGAATGACAAGCTTGAATTTATTCAAACTTAATGTAATTTGTATTAGAGAAATAATTAATAAAAGTCATTATCACTGGTTTGGTAGATGTAGATTTAAGAAATCATTTTGTATCATAAATAAATATTAATATATAAATATTGCAATATACTATATCATGCTATAAATAGAGATAGTATAATTGAATACATTATAAAACATGTGTAGGTCAATCTTAAAAACTTCTTTCAATCAAAAACTTAGTTCACGCGTTAATTTGTTAGAGTTCTGAGTAATATTGTTTATTCCAGATTCTCAAGGTCTGCGTGACCATGCGATGCGTTAATACGTTCCGTGGCATATGTACCATACGTGCTTGTATGTTTATTTAACGGGCTGAATAATAGTTTATAACAAATCTAGAATTAAAGAATTAATTTCCACCGCAAGAATGGACCGCAATGAATATATTTTATTATTATATACGATTATTAATAATTACAGATAATATAGCAAGTTTAACAGTATTCTTCATATAGCAAGAAATAACAAATGACTAGAGTGAAGAGTCGAAGAAAAATAGCTTGTCATAAAAAGTATTAAACACCGAATATAGAATAAATTCCCGCATTCCTATATCGACACCACCCAAACGAGACGCGCGCAATAATTCCGCGCGTAAAGCATCAGAGAATCGCGCACTCATCTCGCCGCAAACCGTCGCAAATAGCCAGTTAGAATCCCAGAAGGAACTCGTTTCCTTCATTTCGCCTCACCATGAAAATGTAAACGGGGTAGTACAACGTCGGGAAAACAACTCCGTAATTCACATCGGTCTTTTCTTCTTTTCTCTCTATCCCCCCCTCCCTCTCCCTTTTTCTCTCTGTCTCCCACGGAAGTGGCGGCGCACCTCTGCGAGCATTTCCACGCTTGACCGTATAATCGTAAGAAATAGGGGTGGCGAGGAAGACCGTTCGAAACGGGCGGGAAGGTTCTTTCGCTCGTGGCGATGGTGATACCGCGCGCGAGCCCTCTGAAAACCGTCGGATATATCACCGAACGAAATTGAAAATCTTCGGCTCCTCCGGCGAGCAATCGCTCCGGAAACTTCTGCAAATTTCAGCATTTATTCTCTGGAGAAATTGATGGGCCGCGAGGCCGGGATAAATCGCGTGCGCCAGCGCGCGCGCGCGCGAGCTAGCTTCTGGAAAGGTAAACCGGCGGCGACGTGGATTAACACCGATCTAACCGCCGTTGGTCAAACGATTGATTTTGCACGTTTTATTTCGCAATCATCGAAACGGTGGAGGACGCGATCGCCGGAAATCGAAATGGAACGATCGAATGGCGCGAAATTTAAATGCGGCATCGTCATATTTTCGTAAAGTAGTAGTCGCGTTAGTTTTATGAGACGCTTCGCCGTTTTTATGAGGTACTGTTTTATTGTTTTTACGAGGTGGCAGTCTCGTAATTTTTACAAGATGGAAGTCTTATTTTATTTATAAGATAACAGTTTCATTATTAGGCTGCAGGTTTTTATGAAAATTCGTGTTTTAATATGGTTGAAGAATTAGATTGGAGAAGTGGGCTTTGTTAAAAGATTACTTATTGGACAAATCGAATAGAAATTCTATTAAAACTTGTTAATTATTGCCTTCTAGTATTTTCTTGTATTTCAAAATTCTAGACTTACTATAAATGCATAAAGATTCATAATATAATTATTATATCTATAAGTGGGGTAGCGGAGTTGATTACTGCGCCCTTGGTTTATATTTTACTCAGAAATAATCAAAATAGAAGAGTAGAAAAATTAGATACGTCTTCTTCAATAAATATAAAATTAATAATGCTTGCTCCACGGTAATCGACTCCATTGTTTTGAAGTTTTTCTCGTATTATTATACATTATCTTTATATTACATTACATGTAACCTAAGAAATTTAAATATAAATCTGACGAATAATTTAACATATATAATAAATATCTAAGTTCTCTACCTAATCTAGAAACACCGATCTATCGAACAATATTTTAAATATTCAGCAACAACGGTTTCCAGTAATAGAATCGACAACAATATTACACACTCGGAAAATCGTCTGAAAATATGTACCTTCTCCAACCCGGTAAGAAAACGACAGCAGCGACTTGTCTCGAGAACAAACGTCGGGATAAAAAGGACGACTTAGGTGCGGTAGTCGGCGAGGGGAGGGGGGTGGCTTGCAGGGAGATCGAGGTCATTCGGCAAACACGGCATTCGGAAAATACAAACGCCATTAGCCGGGCCGGAATTCACTTAGAATTCCGCGTTTCAGCTCGGTCCACGAGAGCCGCACGGACTCGACTTCTCCCCATGTGTAACGCGACGCTCCGCGACTCCGGGCCGCGCTCGGTCCCGTGGAACCTGATTTGCTCGCCGGTGTATGGCTGAGAAAGCACGGGGGGGGGGGGGGGGGGGGGCGGGGGGGGGGGGTTACCCAAAACCAAAATTGAAGAACAAATGTGAAAGAGACGGGGAAACGGGGGGCCGGTTCACGGTACGGCGAGCGTCATTAAGCTCGTTTGGCTGTCCGCGAGGGGTCCGCCGCGAGACATAATGCAATTGGTCGATCGCAATCGACCCGCATTAATCGGGAACCTTAAACCAACCTACCCCCGGTCGGAGGTTCGTCGGCTCGGAGCCACTCGCGTGGCCGTTCATTCGTTCTAATTTGCTTCTGATGTGGCAAACGGACCGTGTCGCGCCGGCCCGACTACGATCCGCGATCGCTCGCGCGCGCGCGCGCGCTCCGGGCCTCGGATACACTCGCCCGATCTCTCGAGCCCGCGATACGAGCAATTGGGACAACGCCGTCCGGCTGTTAGCGGGCCCGCCCGAGCCCGAGCCCGAGCCCGACACGCCGCCGAAACTTTGTTCCGGCGTTTTCAAACAGAGTGTAAAATAAATTCGATTAGCTCCGCGAATCGGTCGGTCACGTACACGCCGCGTCGAATCTGTCACGATTGATAGCGGCCCCGGGAAAATGGCCGTGTCACGGGCCAAAAAATGATTGATTACGCCCGGCCATACATTATTGTTGCGCCCGGCAACGCCAGAGAACCGAACGCTAAAACCCGTCACAGAAAGAATTAACGTCCCGACGTCGGGGGGCCGACAACCGTTTCCGTTTAAGTTCACGGCCTTTATACGGGGGATCGTTCTCTCCGAGTTGCTCGAGTATTCTCTCTCGCCTCTGTCTCTTTCACTTCTCTGTCTCTCTCACTTGTGTGTCTATATCTCCCTTTTCTGTCTCTTTCACTTCTCGATCTCTCTGTTCTCTGTCTCTCTCACTTATATGTCTCTATCTCTTTCACTTCTCCTTATCTCTGTTCTCTGTCTCTCTCACTTATATGTCTCTATCTCCCTTTTCCATCTCTTTCACTTCTCGATCTCTCTCTTCTCTGTCTCTCTCATTTATACGTCTCACTCTTCTCTGTCTCTCTCACTTATTTGTCCTATCTCTCTTTTCTACCTCTCTGTCTTTCCCTCTTTTCTGTCTCCTTCTCTCTTTCCTGTCTCTCTCTTCTCTCTTTCTCATCTCTGGTTCTCTCTTTTCTGGCTCTCTCTTTTCTGTCTCTCTCACTTCTCTGTCTCTCTCTTTTCTGTCTCTCTCACTTCTCTGTCTCTTTTCTGTCTCCGTCTTTCTTTACTGTCTCTGTCTCTCTTCCTCTCTTTCTCTTTCTCGTTCGTTCTTCTCTTTCTTTATCTTTCTATCTCGGTAATCTCGGAATTCCAGCGGATCGGAGGAACAGAGGTGCTTGCGAAGTTGTACATCCCGATCGAGCAACGGGCAACGAGGAACGAGGGAAGTTTGATTTATGTATTTTTACGAGCACGACTGTTTATTTCGAGCATTCCGCGGAACTTCTGATTCGACGCCGTTTAACGGCGACCTTCGTCGCGCGAGCTTTCCGATAATTCATTGCGGATTTCATCTATTACGGGAGCATCGAGGGTGTTCATCGTTGACAGATTGTTGGAGAAAAATTCGTGGAATGCAAGCGGTGAAATTGACAAATTTTGCTTTTTCTTTTCCCTGAAATTATATTGTTTGTGCGTGCAGCAGGTGTATTAAAGAGACGTTTCTTATTTGCAAAACAAAAATTAAAGTTTTAATTCTTGGATTTCTTTTTTTTATTGATTTTTAATAATTTGTTGTTCTTTAACGGTCAAGAAAATGACTATTTTTAGTGATAACTATAGACTATAGTAAGCTCTAAGAGAAAAGACAATTTTTATTTATCGCCGGTCTACATTTACGTAAATGTTTAACTATTGATGACAAGAAATAGGAAATTTATCGAAGTATGCAGTTAAAACTGCACTATGTAGCATAGAATGAAAATGCTACAAGCCAGAAATTTTACATTAAATTTCTAGTTAAAATGGCTTCGAGTGAAAAGGATTCAAATATATCGCAATTCTCCGAATTCAAAAAGAACTCCGAAATAATTTCCAACAGACTCTATGGCTTTACTTTCGACAATCTCCTGAAAGAATAAAAAGACGTTCGAACAACCGGACGATATCGTGCAATCTTTCCACATTGTAATTCCGGTGCGATTACAAAAGTGTTCCGGGAACTTGGGTCGCATAAATAAAAAGTTCACTCGACTCGGTGAAAAGTTCGCGGAGCACGTTACGATGCGCTCAATGTCAGCCGGAGGAACAGTGAAAATGTTTAGCCTAAGCGAAAGTAAGCTGGGAGATGTTACCGTGAAAATAATGTCCGCGACGGCTTAATGAATTTTTTCGGCTAAGCACAAAGGCTGAAAAGTTTTTATTAACTAATTGCTATTAGGTCCCTTAGAAAGTTCTCTCGGATAATGTATCCAGTTTTAACCCTTTGCACTATAATAAGTAGTTAGGCTCGTGATAAGGATTCCATGTTAGATCTATTAAATATGAATATTATTAATTCCTTCTAAATCGAAATCAAATTGAATTTTTCTTTTATCAAATGGAAATAAATAAAGACGATACAACAAACAAAAATATTAAGGAAATTAAGGAAAATATTAAGGATAAATAAGTTCTAATCAACGCAACGTCGAAAGAGTCATAGTGCAAGGGGTTAACCCTGTGCACTCGAAGTCATTTTCACTGAAAATTTGATATAAAATTTCTGGCTTATACTATTTCCATTGTAAAGACAAATGCAAAATTGCAAAATCTTACACGCGTCCCTTGATTTCGACAAATTTCTCTTACAAGCAATAAGGGTACCAACAATACTTACGGGACTGACTGTAAATAGTTCGCGACGTCGTCCGCGCCGGCTCGGCACGTTTATCAGTCCCATCGTTCAGACCGCCTGATATTAAATGTTATCCACTTTCAATATACGCCGAAAGTTTCGCGATTTAGCCGCGCTTCCCGCCGGTATAATGCGCGCCCCCGGTGCTCTCCCCCCTCCTCCCCCTCTTCCCCCATTGGATTTACGAACGTTTTTGAAGTCGATACACGGGATCAGGAAGACGTTATCGATGTGTCGCGGCACGTTGTTCCGCACGGTAAAATAGGCCACGCGGATAAATAAGTATTAAGACCGCCGCCGCCGGATAAACTGCCGGCCGTGTGTACGCAGGTGCAGGCCGGGTCGCGCTTAAGTCGGGGCCGGCTGAGAAACGGGGCGAATTTCGGGGGGACAGGATGATTGGAAGTAACACAAGGAAAACAGGGGAATAATTAATAAACACCGGGGAGAGGCCGGAGCCCCCCGGGGTTCTCCGCGTGCCGGTAAACCGCGGCCAACGAATTGCATCGCGGGAAAACGTTGCTGCCGCTGCCCCCAAGAAATCCGAAGGAATTAAGGCGCTATCCAACCGCAACGACGATGAATTAAAGTATACCGGTTCCTCGAAAATTCGCTGCCTGATTTATGCACCTCGCCGAACCCCGCGCGGATCCATGGTAAACGCAAAAACTCCAATATCGTGTTGATTGGACCGACTTGAATTATGCTGGCGAATACTTTGTTATTTACGGTTTCTCTTCGGCTATTTCGACGAAACTTATGGGCCTTGTCTTTTATTTACGGCGAATTCTCCGGATCTGCTGGCGAATGTTTTAATGGGCAAATCGAATTTACTGGGATTAATGTTTGCAGACTTGAATCATTTACGGTAAAATTGATAGTGATCGGTTGAAAGGGTAGAGCTTTAAATACTAGAGAAATTAACCCTAGACACTCGAAGCCATATTTTATCTAGAAATCTGAAATAATTTTTCTGACTCTTAGTATTTCCATTTTATGTGACAGAGTGTATTTTATATATATTAAATTGGTGACTCATAGCAACAGTTTTATTGTTAACAATTTTTGAAATCTAAACTTTGTTAGTATAAAAATGATTTCTGAACGTGGTTGAAAAATTTTAGTTGGGGCGTCAGAGACACCATTCGAGTGCAAAGGGTTAGAAAAGATCAAAAAGCTATCAAAGAATTGTTATTTTGCATAAAATCCCCGGTTTAGAGATTGTATTTACATTTATATAATATTAAATATTTTCAGAAAATTTCAGCATATATTTACACATTCGACGATGAGATATTTAAATAATTATCGCAACGTAATGGCTCTTTATCCGTAAGAAGCATGAACGATTGTCTCGACAGTTTTATCGATAAAATAATAAAAATAACTTGAAGTTTTCACGTTGCCAAGGTTTATAAGTCGCTCGAGTAATCGTGAACTAAATTACGGAACGATTGGAATTACGATGCGGGCGTTTTGAACGAGAAGAACGAGCGTGAATTTGTACAGGTTTTATTTATGCGGGGCAACGTTTAGCATGGAATTTATTACCTTGTATTTTCTGTATTATTCCGTGGCACTCTTCCCGGACGAGCTTTCGCCCGCTCGTAACTTCGCGATTTTTATCGATGCGCGACTCTTTTGTGCACGCTCGATTTTCTTTGTATATTTCTCGATACATTGGCCGCGACTGTCGTTCGAAGGCTAACCGAATTTCCTCGGTGATCCACTGCTTGTCGACAATAACAAAGTCATCAGCGAGAGACAATTTCTCTAGATGACGCTCGTAAATTACCGGATCGGCGAAAATCACCGAAGTGATCGGTTAGATGATTGATACAGTGCAGTCGCAACAGTTTTGTTTAACACGTTCGTCGCCGACAATTAGACACTAAAATCCCCACATAATTATAGCAATTTAATTAATTAAAATGAAAGTAAAAAGTTCACATTTATCATAGGGGATGACATTAGAACTCTTTCGCATTCGAAAGATTATAGACGAATTCATTTTGCTCGAATATATTTCAATAAAAATAAATTTTCAAAATTGGTCAGAAATTAGTGTCACCCAGATATGGATGACGCGGCGACGAACGTGTTAACCCTTTGCACTCGAAGCCATTTCAACTGCAAATCTGAAATAACTTTTCTGGCTTCTAGTATTAACGTTTTATATAACAAAATTCATTCTATGGATGTGAAATTGAATCTTGCGGCTCGTATAATATTTACTTTTTCAATTTTTTAAATTTAAATCTGAGTCTAACCTAAATTTAAATCTAATCTAAATTTTTTAAAATTTAAATCTACTTCTTTAAATCTAAGCTTTTATATTTAAGCTTTATAATTATAAAAATAATTTTGGAACAATTTTAATACCGCCGCAGAGTCGCTATTCGAGTGCAAAGGGTTAAAATGTGATTCGGATTTGTTGACAGTGATACGAAAGTTATCGTTTGGTAGCCAATTTTCAGATATAAAATTCTATTGTTTGAACAGCGCTTTGAACGTCGCGCAGCTATTTTATTCGATAATGCGTACTATGAGATGGCTATTAAAGGCATGTTTTAAATGTTGTAGAATAAACCGAAGGAAGATTGTTGTTTAGAAACATGACTGGATCGATAGCCCACGAATGATTTGGTTCGAAAGTGATTCAATATTTGTCCACGCAAAGAAACAGGCCAATTTTATTTGACCCGTTCGAATCGCAATAAACAAGAACTACTTCCCTCCGCGGAGTATAAACCAGTCTTAAAAACATGTTTTTTATACCGTCGATAGAACGCTGCACTTGTTACCATTTATTAACACCGGGGACCTAACTGCTGCAATAGAAATAACAATTATATGGACCGTTTAATTTGAATGTGGTGCAAGTCCATTTTTGAGAAAAATGAGATATCACGTAATTCATGCTTAATTTCATGCAAATTTTTTATGTATGACCAGTCCGTGTTTAATTTCTAAAAAAATTCCCATGTTCTTGGGTGCGGAATGCGGAATTTTTTGTTCGGCATTTTTTATGCGGAAATTTTGATGTGGAATTTTGGATGCGGAAATTTTGAAGCGGTATTTTTGTTGCGGAATTTTTTATACGGAATGTCCGCATGCGGAATTGTGAATGCGGAATTTTGGATGTGTAATTTTGGATGCGGAATTTTTTATGCGGAATTTTGAATGCGTAAATCAATTTTTAAAATCAATTTCACAGCGTTGATAATAGTTACTCAATAAAGAATATTTTTTCAGTTATAATACTTATCCGTACATTTAGACCAAATTATATAATTACAGCCAAGTATCGGAAAATTATTAATTTAAAAAAACATGAGTTAAAAGCAATATTTATACCAGTTGTACTTTCCACTTTGAATTCTGTAGTTTCGACGGCGCGTTCGAATTCGTCAACGTTGTAAACGCGAGACTAGCGATAACTAATAGAAATCATGGGAAGTTGTGACAAATGAAGCGGCAGCTATGATCGCAAGAACTATTTGCGAAAGTTCCAGTCCATCGGGTGGATTCTTTGCAGTTATTGTTGCGCCGGATAAGGACGGTTCCCGGCGTGTTCATTTACAAAGGAACCGGGGGGGCCGAGGCCGCATCAAGCGGCTTGTTCAGCTCATTAAATAAAGATCAGTACAACTCGTCAGTTTCAATTCTCTCTAACTCTCGGCAGAGAGAAAGAAAGAAAGAGAGAGAAAGAGAGAGAGGCAGAAATTCAGAGTTCCATTAAAGACATCGTCGTTAATATTCCAAGCCGTGTGAAAAGATTAATGCGGCGTCCCTGCATTTTCTCTCCGGGGGGGAGGAGAAAACTTTCCGCCGACTTTGCCGGAGCGAGAACGTTTTTGCCCGTGGTCCGCGGGCGAAGGTCAACTTCGTGGACCGCCGTTCCCGTGAACTTAATAATCTTCTTAGTTACAGTCACGCGAGCCCTTGCCGGTTTTAATACGACCGGATAAAACCTTTCGGCCAGCGAACTCGAACGCGGTCGTAGACAATAACTAGACCCGTCGCGTCGCTTCAATATCTTCCTAGTTCCGTTCGCTTCCGATGCTCGTTGAGGCTGTGCCACCTGTTCCTCCAGGTGTGAAGCGTCGTTGGACACACCTTGACGGTGCTCGCTGTTGAATCGCTGAGTCGATCGAGGACTTTTGATTATTTAATGGAGAACTTAGTGAGAGAATGGCACTTGCAGCTTCATGAGAATTGCTAGGGTGAATTCATTTATTTATTAAGTGAATTTATTAGTAAGACAACATTTACTTAATCTTGATATTTTTACTGTATTGTGTGCTTGAATTAAATAAAATTATTCAAGTACTTTCTGCTTAGTAGAATCGAGGTTTAATGTCAAGAGTTACGCAACACCTGACGAATACTCGATCTTCACAGCTAAAGATTTCTTGACAGAATTTTTGGTAGATTTTTAACAATAATAGCTTTTTATAAAAATTAGTCTGTCAGTGCCAAAAAATTAGTCAGTTAATAATAAAAGAATATACACGAGAAGAATATACAAGAAGAATATTTCCGATTCACTTTTTGCAGTATTAACAATATAACTGTCAAACTAGCAATTCTAAATAAATCTAAAAAATCATAAAAATCATTAAAACAAGAGTTGAAACATCTGACATTTCATATGCACCAACCAAATAATTACAAGGTAAATGTGACATGTGAGCAACTTCGTAAAATACAAACCAGTCAGAATTGTGTGTGCGGAATGATTTTAGAAGGAGCAAGATGAACATAGAATAGCCGCGATGGGTTCATAGGCCGTGCGATATCCGTTCGCCGTACAACCGTCCTAAATCAGCGAACGAATTGAATCGAGTTTTCTTTCCAATCGGAAGCGTCCGAGGAATCGCGGGCTCGAATCAACCGTTCGAGCTACCAGCCCCGCTACCTTTGTCGTACAGCTCATCTAGTAAAAAGATCACCGGAGAAAAAGAAGAAAGAAAAAAAAAGGAGGCGAGCAAGGATCCCTGGAACGGACTGATAATGATATGCGGTCGATTCAGAGGCTCGACCGTGCCCTGGAAAAAGTTTCTCGTCATTGAACTGACTATTCAAATTATTCCTCCCGGCCGAGGGGGAAGGAAAGTTTTGAGCCGACGACGGTTAACCCGCCGGTTGCCATTTTATCTTGGAATCGTTCCTGTAGAGATCGACGCGCGGCCCGCGTTAACCTTTGTTCGGCTTGGAAAATTATGGAATCGGTTTCCGGTGTTTAGTCGTTCGAAAATTGCTTGAACTTTCGGGGAATCATTGAGCGGTTCAACTAATCCATCGGAGAAAGATCTTGTAATTGTTCGAGACTTTAGGTAAAGTGCAGATTTTAGGTTAGCTTAAAAGTAATATTTATTTATAAATAGATTTATTTTTAATTGAATTAATTAAAGATGTTCAATTTCTTGTGATTTTATAGAGAGTTGTGATCTAGTAAGTGTTATAAATTTTGATGTATTAACCCTTTCCGCTCGAAGCCACTTCCACTGGAAATCTGAAATAAATCTTCTGGCTTATAGTATTTATATCTTATGCGATGAGGTGCGTTTTATTAGGTTGGTGCATATGAATACTATATACTATTTAGCCTGTATGAATACTATATACTATTTAGCTCGTAATACCTGTCCTAAATGTTTAAAATAGTGAAAGTCGGTTGGCGAAAGATCCATATTATATAAAATTTTATATTTTACTTCATTTAATTTCGCAATTATTTTGTACGACGTATGCGTAGTTTCTATGGGCTGAACAGGTATGTAAATGGAGATAGTCCGAAAAATTCCATACTATAGTTTATTGATCCGAAAGATCAGAATTTCTTGAAGACAGACATCTATGAATTGAACTCGCGTTGGGAAAAGTGCATTGAAACAAATGGGGCACATTTTGATTAAATCGACAGCTTTTGGAAAAAGATATGCAGTTTTATATACTCACTGAAAAATCCGATATTTCATACGCGCCAACCTAATATGAAGAAAATAGTGCGGCAAGGGGTTAAACGGGCAGTTATTCGGCATCGGGAAGATCCAACGTCGCGCAGCAGACAGGAAAGTAGAAACCGGAGTGAATCAGAGGCCCGGTTCCGCTTATTCGCGGCTAATAAAATTTTCTCCGTTCACGGACATCGAATAAACGTGGGGCGTCCCGATGAAATATTGCGATCCGGGGACGAGCAATCGTCGAGCATGCAACAAGATAACGTAATTCCGGCACACCGGTGTTAATTTCATCTGGACTGCGAATAAAATGTTGCGGCCGGGGGGAGGGAGGAAACGCACCCCGTTCGCGTCCGGGGGCTTATCGATTGCCGTCGGTGGTCGGTAATCAGGAATTTCAATTTTCATTTCTAATTACGTGAAACGAGGTAAACACTCGAGCGGCAAGAACCTCGGCCGACGGTTTCGCGGGGGAGATCTTTCTGTATCCGCGATCCGTATAACCCCGGATGAAATAACTTGACTCCGCGTCCTCTAATTAATACCGGAAAACTATCTGTACAACTTCGGCCGAAAGCTTTCATTAAACGCCGGGGAACCCGCGAGTCGCGCGTCGGTCGACGCGACGGTTGAGAAGAGAGGGTGAGGAGATGCGAGAGGGTTAGAGTAGAAAAAAGATAGAGAAAGAAAGAAAGTGAGAGAGAGAGATACAGTGGGTCGCATTAATATTCGGACACCATCGTATTTGTCGAATTTGAATTAATGAATTTATAGGTTTTTAATAAGTCAGAACACTTACTTTAGATTCGACAAACATAAGTTTTATTTACATAATTTGTATAGTTTTATTGTTAACAATTAAACATAAAAAAGATAAAGAGAAAGATAGGAAGAAAGTGAGAGAGATAGAGGTAGAAAGGGAGAGCGTGGGATGAAGAGGAGGTCAGAGGTTAGGGGTTACTTTTATCATACACCAATAAATTAGTCAATTTGTAATAAAAGAATATTACTGATTCACCAATGGCAATATTAACACAATAATTGTCAAACTAGCAATTCTAAATAAATCTAAAAATCGTAGCAATTATTAAAACAAGGATTGAGATATAAAAATTACAAGAAATTTAACATCTTTAATTAATTAAATTGAACATAAGAAAGATAAAGAGAAAGATAGGAAGAAAGTGAGAGAGAGATAGAGACAGAGAGGGAGAGCGTGGGATGAAGAGGAGATCGGAGGTTAGGGGTTACCTTCATTATACACCAACAAATTAGTCAATTTGTAATAAAAAATATTCCTGGTTCACCTATTGCAATATTAACACAATAATTGTCAAACTAGCAATTCTAAATAAATCTAAAGATCGTAGCAATTATTAAAACAAGGATTGAGATATCACAAGAATTACAAGAAATTTAACATCTTTAATTAATTAAATTGAACATAAAAGAGATAAAGAGAAAGATAGAAAGAAAGTGAGAGAGAGAGAGAGAGAGAAAGCGCGTGGGATGAAGAGGAGGTCGGAGGTTAGGGGCGCAAGTAGAAAACGAGACAGACTCCGGTGAGCTTTTGCGGTAAGAAGCAGGGGTAAGGAGTAAAGTGCCGAGGGAAAAAAGAAGGGGATACATATACAGCTCACGTTGCGGTCTCTTCCGGCGCCCCCGGAACAAACAGAATGAAAGCTCCAGCCTTTGTGCGCCATAACCCGATCTCTTTATCGCGGAAAATATTCTTTAAGCGTAGAAAATAAAACGGAAGTAAAAGTTCGGGCTAGTGAATGGGGCTTGTTGGGGTCGCGGAGGGACGCGGGAGAAAAGACGAAGAAAGAACGAGAAAGAAAGAAAGAAAGAGAGAGAAAGAGTGGGGAAGAAGAAGAAGCCGAGTACGCGAGAACCGGCTGAAAAGGGGGTGGGGGTGGATACAACGTTAAGAAGGAAGGCAGCAAAAAGGAAACATAGAAACGTCGAGTAGAAAAAGGGGAAAAAATTCGGATGAAAAAGTTGAAGACCGCGGAGCAAGAAGGAGACGACGACTCGCGGGAACGAGCGGGAGGAGTGCCGGGCGAAGGGGGGGGGGGGACGGAGGAAGAGGATTGAAATGGTGATACCGGCGGCGTGCTGCGGGAGTAACGATTCCGGCGATGGGGGGATGCGGTGGTCCACCCCCTCTTGTCGTTGTAGGTAACAAGGGAAGCAGGTAGGTAGTTAGGTAGGTCGTGTCGCTTCCGAGACGGTGGGAGGGCGGATGAGTAAATAGGCGCGTTGTAATATAGGTTTATGTATTCCTATATTACCGGTGAGCCCATCTCCGCAGCCGAGGGAAATGGTGGCTTAAGTGCAAAAAAATGACCGGCTCGAACGTCGCCAGGTGGGCGGACTGATATACTCTATGGAGGAACGTTGCCGTTCCGCGGACTTCCTTGCCGGGTGACCCGGTCCCCGGCTAAGTGGCATTTGACCCCTTGTTCCGTGATTCCATTTCGATTTCTTCGATCGGACGTGATATTTTATTTCGCTGCGCGTTCGACACAGATCGGGACAACGTCGCAGCGCCATTTTATCCATTGTTCCACTACGATTCCTTTCACGCTGCATTGATTACCACTTGTTTGTCGCTAATAATTTCTTTAAGAAGACCAGACAATTCTTGTTTCTTCTATTGTCATTATGTAATTTCGTTTTCAGACTTTGATAACAGATGAATAAATTTGATTTCGATTTAAAATAAATTAATAATATTCGCGTATTTAGTAGATTTTTCATGAAATTTGTATCACGAGTCTGACTTGGTATTACAGTGCAATCTCTTACATTGGAAATGTGTGGACCAATAAATTTTTATAAAACATTTTCTTATGTTTATCTGTGTGTTGGGGATCGTTATTAAGAATCTTGATCTCATAGATGATAATTCAGTATATGATAAAATAGTAGATGATTGAAGGTGCCTTTACTCATATCTTTGCTTTAGTTATAATATTGATAGTTCATTATGCAAAATAGACAATTGTTAAAGGCATAAGTTGGACGATTTTCTTCTTTCATTAATTGTAAAATAGTTGGAATAGTATATAGATATTCTTAAATTTGTTTAATGTCTTCACTGTTTTGCACTTCTTTTAGTCATTCTTATTATTATTCCTATCATAAATAATTATCGAAAAATCATTCCATTATAATCTAGCAAACTAAATGAGAAAATAACACTGACAATACTATCGTTCATTGTTAATTTCGCTAAACAATATTACACATTAAATCGACAGAAAAATTTAAATAATTTATGTCTTATATCGATTTAAACATACGAGATTGAATTCGATGTGATGTCATTTCCATAATTTGCAATGTACTTTCTGGATTGAAATAACCACATTAACGGAAGAAATTTATCCAATAATTGTAAAATACCTTCATGCCCTGACCACTTCAAATGCTGTACGAAACAATCGAAGAGATAAGAACGGCGCGGTTTAATTTGTCTCGCGTACTCAGCTTCATTCGAAAACATTCTTCCGCACTGTTCTTTGGCAAAACATCGAAGAAAGATAAACGTTATTGAAACATCGCGAGTAAAGCATAGATCTTCTTGCAGATATTGGTTTCTGCTGAGATTCGAGCAGAGAGAAAATGTCCATATCACATTCTACCCAAGATGAGAACATCATTGGGCGTTGCGCTATGATCGTTCGATACGTTCGCCTAAACTCGACTGAAGAGCACGATGTGTTCGATGTTCGTCGTACACCTTAGCAAAATGATCTTGCGCTATTTGTACGAAGTAAGATATATACATATAGAGTGGGTCGCCTAATTCGAGCACCTAATATATTTCGTTCCTTTTATATGATAGAAATAAATGATGAACGAAAATATTATGATAGGTAAAGGGGTAAATATTATATTATAATAGAGGGATAAATATTATATTATAACAAAGGGATAAATATTATAATAGGCAACAAAATTTATTCGAGGTTATATATTTTTAGATTTTAAAATCGTTGAAGTCTTTTTTAATGAAATAATATATTTATTTTTATAAATTCGCTGTATTTAAAATCATGCGAAAGTCATAATATGACAGACCAGAAAATTCGTTTTGACATAGGTAATTTCATAGCGATAATAAAAATGGATTATTCCAGTAAAAAAAACTTCGATGTCCTCGAAATCTCGAAAAATATAATCTTCGATGAATTTTGTTCTCTATCATAATATTTGTCCGTCTAAACCAACTTATCTTTTCATCTGACATTTTATTCTATCATAAAAAATAAGCGAGATATTTTAGATGTTCCACTAGGGTGAGTCATCCTGTATGGAAAACTGGTGTTACAGGAGAGGGAGGGGGCTGGGGTTGCAGGTTAAAAGGAACGAAAATAACATTGTACATAATTTCAGAATTGCTACCGCCATTATTGTAAATTTTCTATATATTATTCGAAATCACTGCTTCGTTATATATGTTATTATTTTCAGCACATAAATGTGCAATGAATACATTTACTAACTGGAATGACATTTCTATATTAGGAGCTATTCAACAGATTGCCCGCGCGGGCAGCGATTTTCTTCCGAGGGCAAACACCGAACAGCGGGTTCTAAGCCAGTGCTTCGAGGGCAACGCTGTCCCCTTCTTAGCGCCCCATGGGACCTCCCCCACAAGTAACGACACGTTACTGCCTGGAGACACTGACAAAGATCGACTACAGCTTACAGTCGAGATTTAGTGAAATAGAATAACGCGAAAGCTTCATATTTTGTTTAAAATTCACCAATCTAGTAATCAATTATTCTTCGTATTTTTTAACTTGGTTTTCTCTATTGTGAAATTAATTAATCCTTTTAATCACTTAGATAATAAAAATTTTAGATATCAGTTCACAAGTATGGTCATGGATGACTGTGACTCTTCTATGTTTCTATTTTGCGTTAATGATCAATAAACTGTTTTATTGTAAGTCGAAATTACTGTGACGAAATGTTAAACAACTATGAAGCATTTTGGCATAAAACTTTTCTTGAAAAACATAATAATATTCTCATAATTCTAATCCATAGACAGAATTGTAACTTTTGGCCAAATTATTTCGAATAAATATTCATCTAAGATGATTATCCAAATGAATTTCTTCCAGTTGAATATTTTATTCGAATAACTCATTTATACATCACAAATAATTCCATCTATTTATTTAAACAATTCGAAAAATTCTATACTCTATTAAATCTCTATTCTATTATAAATTATATTATAAGTAATATAAAGTAAGTAATATAGTAAAGTAATATGAAATAAAAAGTAAAGTAGTGAGTAATATAAGTAAAGTAATATAAAATAATTTAACAATATTTACAAAATATACGATAACTGTATTTTCACAATGAAATCAATGTAACGAATAAACGACCATCGCGCTCTTTGTCTATTGCTATGTCAGATATTCGTACAGCAGCATTTCCATTGCACAAAGCGCAAGCTTAATTTTCACTCGATATATTGAATTCATACTCGATTTGATTTATATTCGATTTTGTACTCGATTTTATTTATCCTCGATAAAATTGCACCTGATTTAACTCGTACTCGATAAATTTGCACTCGATCCAAAATTCCTTCGACAGTATCAAATCAAATTACGTCCCTTACTCTTCTCTATCTTTGATCCGTCATTCGAACGAAACATTGTCCTCTTTCGTCTCCCGTCTCCTCTACGCTCCACCTTCCAATGCAAGCGGACGAACGCCGACGCGGAGGCCGCGTCCGTCCACCGGACCGGCCGCAGTTTTGACAACAATTTTCAGGGAATCGGTCGGGCGGCTAGCGCACGTCTACGTTAACGTGCAAATAATTTCGGATTACGTAGCCGGCCGAGGGAATTCCAGCTACAGAGCACGTATGCGCAATCGCCGGAGACGAATCGTGATCAAACTGAAACACGCGACTCTCTGGCGCGGAGCGGAGCGCGCAGCATAGCAGAGCGGAGCGTGGAGCGGAGTGCCGCGCGAACAGTAACGAGGCCGGTGTTGTCAGAAAAAGGAAACACGGAATGCAATTCCCGGAGAGCTTTCCCACTTAACGGAGGCGCGGCGGAAGCGAGCGAGCGCGCGCGCGCGCGGCCGCGCTATCCGCTCGCACGTGGTCCGAGACCGAGACGATTTTTCCGCGTCCGGGCTCCAATCTCGCTCGGGCCAATGAGACCCGTAGTTACCCTTAATTCCGGCGCCGGTTTTAAGGGTATCCACGGTATACCCTTGGTAATGTGCGAACGAGGAACTAGACAACAATTTGATTATCGGCGACCTGCAAGGATAAAGGGGATGCTCAATTTTTTCGTTCCATCGCGCGGCGATAGGAAAAGCGAGTCTAAAGATGCGAGCTGATTTTTGTTGTTTCGTTTATGCGGATATAGAAATATATTTGAGTATTTGCTATACCTTGTGCTATTTATATTCATTTATATTGAGAGTTGTAAATGTGAAATAGGTATATAATATTAAATTGTATAAAACATATATATAATGTATATATAGAGATTATAATTATATAAATTCGTGCATATGTTATATACGTAATATTATTTTAGTATATAATTATTATACATTATAATAGTGTTATGATAATATATAATATAAAATACTATGTACGTACCTATAGATATTATAATGATATCAATTCGTGAATATATTATATACATACTATTATTTCAGCATATAATTATTATATATTGTAATAGTCTTGTCATAATATATAATATTAAATTCTTTATAAAATATATAACGTACCCATAGACATTATAATTATATAAGTTCGTGCCTTTACAAAGTGATCCTAATATTATCGAGTCTTTTATTAGCATTCTCCATTACTTTAATCATTATTATAACTACGTTCATAAATGCACATAAGTCTTTAGAAATAAAGAACATAATTACGCTATATTATGGTACATAATATATTATCATTGAGTATATTATAAGTGACCTACATCGTTAACTTTTGCTTTCGAAATCTTCTCATAAAATCACATCTCTCAACAGGTGTCCAATTCTCACCGAAAAATAAGAAGAGCAATAACAAAATAAAGCAACGAATAGGGATCAAGGTCGTCGTAATTTGACCTGCTTCAATATTGCGTCCTATGGGACTCATTGCAAGCCGAGTGTACTTGTAACTGCATCGCGGAACGGTTAATAGTAGGCGAGTTTACATTGTATCAATGCCGCAGCACGGAGCAATAAGCAAATCAAAGGAGCCACGAGAGAAACAGACCATCAGTCATCGAAACGCTTATAGAATCGCGTCTATTGTTTAATCACGAACAATGCAGATACGTAGATATGTATAGTAGATATGTATAGATATGTATAGTATTGCAATTAAGGGAAGCGAATTACTGCTTCGAAATTTTCGTTCAAACAAATATGAAATAATTGTTCCTTACTAACCAGTTATCAGTGCTTTCTTGTATGTTTAACCCTTTCGCTACGGAGCGCATTAGTGTGTCACTGAGGTACGGAATACTACGAAATAGAAGTTGGTTCTTGTTCTTTAAATTTGACAATGACATTTATTATATTTAGTAATATCACTTTCTGCTTTCGGAAATATAAAAGTTTATAATCATAATTAATTTTTTTCAAATATTATAGTCAACTGTTTGTTGATGAACAAAAGTGTTTTATGTAAAGTAGGAAATAAAAGTATATACATATACAGTATGAACGTATATATAGACGCCTGTCAAAGCGAAAGGGTTAATTAATAATGTTTTAAAGTTTCACATTTGTAAAACACAAGCGTCAAACGTTATCGTAGACGTAGTTTCTGTTATTTTGAACGTGTCTTTGAGCAGGTTCTTCAACCCTTCACCGTTGTTTGACGAGTCAGACTAGTAATGGAAATTTATAATAATAGACAGTAACTACATGCGAATATTTATCCGTTTCCTTTAAGTAGAAATCAAATATTATTTTATCATCGCAAATATTTAAACATTCGAGTAGGGACAAAATAAATATCAAATTCCTTTTTCTTCTAAGAAATTGGCGCGATCGATAAAAAATTCTAGTCACAGCAATTGTAAAGAAAATGGTACGGCAAGGGGTTAACGCGCTCGCTAAACCGTGGCGAAACGCGTGCACGTTGTTGTTTCGGCTGTTTCGAAAGGGCCAGAACAAACTCGTTCCGCAACCGCGAATGCAGATTCCACCACCGGCCACCACCCCCCGTTGGAAAACTTGCGCGCCGGCTTCATTCGTTCTTGGGAATTTTAACGTTAATTCCAACACCGGCCGAGCAGTTATGTAAAGCGAAGGCGATTACGCCATACTTGTGTCGTGACTTTGTATTTAAATGAGAAAGTTCAGCACTCGAAACTTCTTTCCATACAATTACTCTCCTTTTCGAGTAGTTTAGTTATCATTGTGGAACACACAATGGGGGGCCTCGATATTTAAATCGTTCGGCCGCGGATCGAGGAGCGTGGAAACGATTTCTGATATCATCAAAACGAACAAACGCTATATTTTATCGTGTAATTGTTCGAACATATTATTGCAAAAAAGGAGAAATCATTTTTTACGAGTGATTTATTTTATCATATTTATCGCGATTAGTATGATATAAATATATTTATACTCGGGATAAAAAATCAATTTTCAGAAGATATGAACAAAATTATATAATGTTAATTGATTATAAAGATAGAATTTGTATAAGACTGAGTGATGAAAGTGATATTGTCTTTAAACACTTTGATTTTGGATTATGTTGTGTATTAAGTAATGTTAGTAATTGCAACAATGATAATTTAGATGCAAAAATATTTTAGTAAATTAAACGATTAAAATACCATAAACTTCATGGATACAAAGTGTTCCAAAATTCACAAATCGGGAAGAGAGTAGTTCCTGAGTTTATTTGAAGTAACTTTTTCCTTTACAAAAATTTTCTCCAAGGTGTCGTTAATAAGTTATTAACAAAAGACGTTGACCAATGAGAGACGGAGTTCGACTGGCGCAAGGCAACTGAGGCAATGAACTGACTCGGCTTCTAATTGGGTTTCCTCCACTCCTTAACTGACTCAAGGCGGCCGCGTCAATCAGTATACCTCGGTTTCGTTCGCTTATTGGCCGGGTCACGTCGCGTTAGCCGAACTCGCCTCTCATTGGTCACTGTTTTTCCTTAATAACTCGTAAACAAAGCCACTGATCGCATTTTCGTTAAGAGAAAAGTTACTTCAAATAACCTCAGGAACCCCTTATTTTCAATTGCAAGTGACTTTTGGAACACTCTGTACTATATAAAATAGTTTTCTATTACATCTGACTATCGCAGAGTATTTCTACTTAAAACAAGTTTTATAAACTCTGACAATAATATACCACGATTAAGATCGTACAATACTTGCAATCCACAAATAGTAAACGGCAAAATTTCTCAAAAAAAGCAACGCCGGTATCAATTTAAGTGGAAACGGTACCGATGTCCGGACAAACAATCCATCCGTACGACGCGAAGGGTCAACCGTGGCTCGGCCCGGAAATGAAGCTTCCGAGAAAACAAAATTCGTTCTACATTCTAAAATCAACGGTCTACGTTGTTACGTTTGTACGCGAGCGCGGTAGTCCAATTCAGCGCGCTATTAAACAGAGAATTGTAGACTCCATTTGTCCATATTACGAGTCCCGGGCCCCCTCTAAACTCCGTTTGATATTTTCCACGGAGAACTTTTCCCGACCGACGGCAACACGGCTGCAAACCGCTTCACTTTTGCCTAATGAAAGCCGCCGAGGATTAGTTGGAAGACGCGGCGTTGGTCCAAAGGAGGTCAGAGTAGCAGAAACTAGTGGAAAATTCATGAATCATGTTGAGAAACTCAACAATTGTAAGGAACGGTCGTGTTTCCGGGAGACAAAGGCCGTTTACATGACGAGACCCTGCCTTTAAGACACTGAAACACAATCTCTGATCTCTGTTTATTGTAAACGTATATTTCGTGCGTTGTGGACGATTTTCATTGTCTATAGATTGCGGATTTTATGCGTTTATAACAAGCATAATCAATAATTATACTTAATAATTGTAATTGATAATTATGTGAGCGAATTCCTTTTAGTCAAATATTTTAATCGAGTCATTCGTTAGTCATCATAAATTGTTTTATCTATATATTCCAATAATTCTTTATGCCAATGATTTTCTGTTTAAATAATTTTTGTTCGAGTAATTTGGAAAATTCTTTACTCGAATAATTAAAAACAGTAGTATAGAAGAAATAAATTTATGAACTATGAAAAGACTTATACATATTACACCTTATCAATTTTATTCAAATTAATTATCTGCATACGAATTCCTGTACGAATAAATTCAAGTTCGAATAAATTCCAGCTCAAATAAATTCTGATCCAAATAAATTATTATTCGATCGATTATTCATTCGATAGGGTCGAATAAAGTTTCATTCGCCATCTTTATCTTCTATCCATCATCCAAATAAAAAATTTACCCACATATAAGAGATCAAGTTTAATGGAAGTCTTAGTAATATAATCCATGTAAAATGCTTTAATTAAAGGATTTTCAAATTTCCACAGCAAAGGAACGTTTCTCAAGGAACACTCTAAGAACGAGAACGCTGGCTGACGAACTTTCGCTGGCCACATTCCTTCTGTTCAGCGGCCGCGTACATTTACTTTCGCGGTTTATTGTGTTGGCTTGAATGGTGTGTGTGTATTGCAAATTACCTGGGATTATTGTTATATTGCAGAGAAGGAGGACCGAGTGAGCGTAGAATGACGTCACGTAATGCGGTTACGTATAGCACATACAGTCAGTCCCATAAGTATTCGTACCCTCATTGCTTGTAAGAGAAATCAGTTAAAATCAAGGGATGCGTGTAAAATTTTTGCAATAAACTTTTCATTGTCTTATTTAATATTTTTAGTGTGGGGCTGTATGGCGGCATCCGGAGTTGGCAAACTTGTCATCAATTTTGTTATAATTTGGCATAAATAAACTTTACGCATGTGTTCATTCGTAATAAAAAGTTTATTGCACAATCTTACACGCGTCCCTTGATTTCAACAAATTTCTCTCATAAGCAATGAGGGTACGAATACTTATGGGACTGACTGTACATACATGGGTCGCACACGTGGGCAGGGGCTGGTCGCGCGCAACGCTGCGCTTTTGTCTGCCGCCGGTAAGGGAGCGCGATGAATGGAAAGGCTTTCTAATTAAGTTGCAAAATGAACTCCGCAAAACGTTGGAAATCGTTCGTATCGTATTCCGCGCGGGGATACGATTTAAAGAGGCGGCTCCGTCGCGGCCGTGCTGTCCCGCTTCCGCGGCCCTTTGAGAAGCAAATTGAACGCGAATCGTAAACACAATTATCCCTCCATACTCGGGCCGACACTTATTGTCCGACGCTCGGACAATACCAGTTCAGCTGAATTCCATTCCAGGCAGTTGCCTCCTGACGCGATCGATGTATCAATGATTAACGCCGCTGATTCGTTCGTTTTCTTTCCATAATGCACCCGAGCATCATTCAATATCTCCTATTGCGCTCGTTCTGTCAGCGCGTTGACTTTAGCGCCAGCAACTATGCAGAAGTGTTCTGCTTGTATTTGATATTTTTAATACTAAAAGAATCTTTATATTAATATATAGAGGCAGTAATTAGGCTGTGTATCTTGAAATATAAATCGACTTCGTTAATCACAGCGAACACAAATTAAATAGAAATTTCGTTCTTTGACAGTGCCAGTGTGTTGGAATTAACCCCTTGCTATATTTTTGACGAGTCTGGCTCATCATAGAGATTTCTATGAATATCTTTTTATTTTAAAATTCTGTCTATATAATCTATAATAATATTAAATTAAATCTATATAATATTAATTAATCTATAATAATATTAATCTATAATAATATTAATCTATAATAATAATAATATATAATATCTTATTATTGTAGAATAAAATTCTGTCCTATCCACGTCGCTATTTAACCATTTAAATGGTTAATATGCGATAAAATTTCAAATGCAATAAATATTCTTCTTTCTCCTTTCTAAGAAATTACTACAGTAGAAAAGAGTGCTCAAAAAGTGCGTTTGTAACTATGATGCATCAGTGTTTCCTAACCTATTGCTTTTTGTTACAAGTACGCAAAGATTAACCCTTATCCAGACAACGCAACTTTTACCGAATTTGCGAGCTAATGAGGGACGATTGAGGCGGCGCGTCAGGATAGGGAACTCGTCGAGAAGTTATCCTCCAGAAGACGCAGGAACATCGCATCGAGTAGGCGAATGGTATACCGCCGCGTTACTGGCACGCAGTTTGTAATTTCCGGCGAAGGTATTCACGTTTTAAGCCGCTTAATGCGTAAGAAGAGAATTTGCGCGGAATTTAATCAAGCCCGTCGAAAAGGGAGACGCGAAAGGGATATTTTGGATACGTTGCGGTAGATCGGTAGGCCAACTATTTCGCACGCGACGGCCGTGATGTTCGATTGAAAATCGTTGGGGGACACGTACGGTTGTTTTATTTTACTGGAAATTGTAAAATCTGAACGAAAATCTGAATGAAAATCTGAACGTAAATCTAAATGAAAATCTGAAGGAAAATATTTACTGAAAATTCGAATGCATTATTATGAAAACTCTCTTCGTATATGTCATATTGTTCACAAAGCTTGAATTTAATTTTTTCAAATTGATTTTACAGTATTAGGTATTATTCTAATAATTGTGAATAAATGTTCGATAGAATTACCGAAATTCCTTCGATTTTGTCAAATATTTACTCGAACAAGTTGTAGTATCGCGCTGGGCGACGAACGTGTTAATTGCATATTCTGTGGCCGGAAAGGAACAACGAGGAAGAGAGTAAGATTCGGTTGTTCCCAAGAATCTTGTCGACCAGTGCCAGACACATCGAAGCCCAGCGTCCCAGGTCCCACGGTCTTCTTTCGAGCGAGTATCGAGATGATCGGGACGTGCGAACTACGAGGAAAAGATAGACCCGTTAAGACGGGAAACGATAGGGTGTAGAGAAGGAGAGGCAAAGAGAAAAAGAGAGAGAGAGAGAGAGAGTGGCCGAGGAGGAAGAAAATGATGAATGGATGGGGAAAGAAGGAAAGAGCACTTTACTCCACTTTCGAACGGTACACAAAGGGGTGAACTTTGCCCCGCGGATCTGGGACAGTGATTGTATTTTCAGGAAGCACGAACTCTGCTCAAACGAGCAAAAGTGCTCGTCTGAGAAAAATTGTCGTTCGATGGCGCAACACTGTTTGCCTGCTCGTTCTACTTCGCTCGTCCTTTTTCTGTTTTTTCTTTTCTTTTTTCTTTTTTTTTTCGCTATAGCGGAGCCCCGTATTTAGGTTCCGTAGATCGCGGACGTTTCGCTTATCGATTAGCGTCGCGAGAAGGATCCTCTTTGTTTAAACGCGCTGCTCGACGGACCCGTAATCAATTAAGCCGGCAATCGACGATCGCCGCCACCTGCGCGCCAACGTTTTTCTTCCTCCGCGAGATTACGAACGATTTCGTTGCTGCATTATTCGGTGATCAGGTGCGAGGGCGTTGCGCGGGTCGGGTTGCATATTAATGTATTACTGTACTGAGTTTCATGCAGAGTGGATATTATTTCGGTTGATTGCAACGGAAGCTGAGTAAAACTGCTTATTTCTTTAATTGTTTGCATTTATTCGGTTGAATGTAATCGAACAGTATTTTAATAGTTTTTTAATGTTTTCATTGTTTTGTATTCGATAGCAAATAATATCAAAAATATATAGATGTAATTACCGTATTAATCGTTAATATAAATTAGTTAATAAACCCTCTGAAAAATATAAATATAACCTTGACATTGGTTGGAAAACAATTTAATTTATAATATAGTTTTCGAATCAAAATTAACTCATTTTAGATTCCTTATTTTATAATACTGAAAACTACAGTGACATTTCTGTAGAAAATTATTAAAGGAATGCATTAAAATACGATATTGTTGATCCAATAAACATAAGTGCTCTTTATTCCTAGTATCCAGTCGATTTCTAATAATATTTTCATGTTTTCGTACTTTCTGCTGCAAATTTATATTATTAATTTTAACTGACATACTTCTACATTATACAGTACATTAATTACGATAAAAATCCCCTTTTATTAATTTTTTAATTTAAGTTTTCAATTTAATTAAAAGCAACTATATATGTATATGAATAACGCACGAATTGAAGTACTAAATAGAAAAAAATACACTCTTGACATAAAATAAACTATATCAAATACTGTATCTATTTTTCCTGCGTCGAAAGGCTTTAATAAAAATTATTACGTTGCGAAACAGATAAAAAGGTCAAATTATTGTATAAACTATAAATCGCAACTATAGAAATTCAATTAACGATGCGTGAAATATTAAAATCCAGCTTCTGCTATTTTTTTGACTGTAATATACTAGAAACTATTCACGGAATGGAAACATAAAATTTTTCGCCTCCGCCACCATTTTACGGAGGCATGATATACGAAGCGTAGATTAAAAGTCGTCATAAACTTCCGCGGTCTAATAATTACAGAGTTTAGTTCTCTAATTAATGGCGCGGGGCCCTATTGGCATATGCACTGGCAACATAATCGTCTTCCGTCGCGTATCTTTATTTTCCGCTAACGTTCTTAAAATAGATCCCCCTCGACCGTAATCTTTTCGTAGTTTAATACCACCGGTACATTTATCACTGTCCTTACGCCTCCCGGCTCCTTCTCCTATACTTATATTGCAGTTTGTTGCAAACTTTAAAAGTTTATCTCGCTTCTCAAACGAGCGTTTACTTACTTCGATATACCGGATGATCGGAAACGCAAGTAAATAGTAGATGAACACGTATTCAACCCTTTCCACTCGACGACGTTTTAATTCTAAACCCAAAATAAATTACTCTCACCTGCAATCTTGTTATTTTTTGTTAGTGCAATTTACGCGTATATAAACGAAATTTGTAAATCGTAAGATAGTTATTATTTTAGCAAGTTTTTAAATCTAAACAAATATACAAGATTGACATAACCTTGCCATTTTATATTTCAATGCAATTTACGTGTTCAAAATCGAAATTTATAACTCGTACGATAGTTACTATTTTAGAAAACTCTCGAATCTGAGCAAATACTATAAATTTATTTATCAATAAATATTCCGCCTGGCTTACAAAAATACCCGGGGGTAATTACAAATCCACCGCTCTTTGCGGTCGCTAAATATAAAAAATATATGAATAATGAATAAGTAAAATAAAAGTGTACAAGTAACAAATAAAACAAATGAACGCTGACCAAAAATAGAAAAATTGCAAATAACTTTGTAACGTGATATAATAATGTCCAATGGCGTCGCGGATGCGTTGCTCGCAAAGGGTTAATAATGCAAAGTCAATGGAGTATTAGAAGGTCGCCGCGGTCACGGTAAGTAAACTCGCGCACAATTTCCCGATTGCTCGGCAACGGCATTTATTTACGGTGTCCCCCCATGAACTTTTCAGTTTTCGATTAGCTCTCGTCGCGGCGCGGGTTTTCAGCGCGTGGAATGCCGGGAGCCACCGGGACCTAAATGAAAATATACATATACGTGTGCATTTGCAAAATTTATGCGACTGCATAATGCAAAACGCGGCCGCTGCACCCGCGAAAAAAAGATTCCATCCTGGAGGGGCCTCTTTGAATCATTTAACCTTTCCCTGCAAGATCCTTTTTTAATTGCATTT
This sequence comes from Augochlora pura, assembly GCF_028453695.1. Lineage (NCBI taxonomy): Eukaryota > Metazoa > Arthropoda > Insecta > Hymenoptera > Halictidae > Augochlora > Augochlora pura. The sequence continues at coordinate 24,154,920 of NC_135774.1, read as the reverse complement.
AAAAAAAAGAGATCCGGCTCTCCTCGGGCGTGTGCACGTGCCTCTACCGTTGGCTGCGAGGTTAATTGGTTTCAACGGATGTACAGGGTGGGACAGGTAACTAGTGCACTTCGTGGAATGTCCAAAATGTGCGATGGATAACAAATTTATCAATAGAACAGCTGCGTTAATGGGTTACTATATATTACATTGATTTTTTGATAGCAATTGATTTGGAGGTTAGTAGGTCAATTTTCTTTTCTTAAATGTATTTTATACATTTCTATTTATTATTTATTATATATATTATATTATTTATATTTATGTATTTTGTGAATATATATATAAAATAAATAATAAATAGATATGTATAAAATACATTTAAGAAATGAAAATTGACCTACTAACCTCCAAATCAATTGTTATCAAAAAATCAA
>NC_135774.1:24152120-24154404 GCF_028453695.1 Augochlora pura | reverse complement strand
ATGTATTTTATACATTTCTATTTATTATTTATTATATATATTATATTGTATTATTTATATTTATGTATTTTGTGAATATATATATATAAAATAAATAATAAATAGAAATGTATAAAATACATTTAAGAAAAGAAAATTGACCTACTAACCTCCAAATCAATGTAATATATACTAATCCTTTAACGCAGCTATTCTATTGATAAATTTGTAATATGTATATATATTAAAACTATATAGTATAAAATACTATAAAAAAAACTATATAAAAACTGTATAGTATAATTCACAAAATACATAAATATAATATATACATATATATATAGTTTTTACATCAGATTATGAATTAATATCAAATTCTAAATAAAAATGTACTGATCTTTATTGTAAAAAAATAAATGGACTACAAAATTTCTTTGAAAGAATTTGTTGGTCCACGCATATTTTGGAATTTGCAAGAGGTGCAACAGTTTCGTGGACCACGCTGTACGCGCGTAGCGACCGCGCTCGCAGAGCATGACATATAGACGACTAGATAATGATGTAAACAGAGGAGCTGAACACGCGTATCAACTTTATATAAACGAATGAATGTTTCATTACCCGCGGCACGCTGTGAATAATAATGCGCGTTTTCAAATCTGTAACACGGGTTCTCCGGGCGCGCGCGCGTTAAACCTCGCGTTATATTTTTGTGTAAAACAGAAGGCCGCGCCGTCCCGCCGCTCTTTGACAGCGAATTAATATTTTGAATGTTTTATACGCCCTTTAGAAAATGTACAATAATATATATCGCGCGCGCGATGAATTATTCCGATTACCGCTAGAATTTTCATAAACCCATATTTTCGACGGTAATAACTTATCAATGTATAAATTAATTGTCACCGGGTCTGATTTATTCGTTATTACGGTAAAATGTATTATAGATCCCGAAACGTATCACCCCGCGTTCCCCGGGTAAATAATACGGCCGGCACAAATTTCCAAAGGGAACAGGCGCGCGCGCGGCCCCGGATCGAGTCAAACACGCCAAACGCACGCCTTTATTGTTTTCCGATATCATTTTACCGAAAGTCCAACTTAAAACAGTCGTCGTTTAAAACAGTTTACCCTATAAATATCGGTTATTTCATCTATTCTTGATTCTACACAGATTTACGGAAAGCGCGCGGGGGGGGGGGGGGGGATAAACAATCTGCTGGCATATTTACGGTTACTAAATACGAAGCGAACGGAAATGTAATGCTCGCCTCGCGCGAGCGAATATAATATAACCTAATTAGCGGAGCGTGGGATATTTAGAACGATTGTATCGCGGCGACGTCAAACGAGCCGCGTATTTGCAACATTAAACGACGCGGGCTGAACTTGTAAATGCAATTTATCGTGCCACTTTGTCGAATGAGAATTTCAAGAGGAACTTTGGAATTCGTCACGAGGGCGCTTCAAAAATGAAATTGTTAATGACCTGTTTGGCAGCGCGAACGTCTAAAGGCCAGGTAACAAGGCGCAGGTAATCGGCTCCTTGGCACTACGTGCGGATTTAATGACGACACGGATGCCTCCTCCGAGGAGTTAGGTCTGGGTTAAACATGATTCTGCGGCAGATATCAGGTGTCGTTCTTGAATGGCGTGTCCTTCGCAGCTCGCGCCGCCGCCGGGGCGTTCCGTGATTTATTTAATAGACAGTCGCGGTAATTGGCGGACATATTTCGGTCAACCGTGGAAATTTGACTCGCGCGATATTGACATTCTAATTATACAGTGCGCAGAGGGGGCCACGTTCGACAAAACACATTATTCACCGAGACACCGGTGACCTTTGGAAAAGCCTATTACAGCGCGAGGGCATTGCCGGTCCCACAAAGGTTGGCAAATATCATTTTGTTAATGCACGGATAATTACAATTGAAACACCGTACAAAGGGAATTCTTATTCGTCCGTGCAGCTACGTTCACGGTGGAACGTAGATTAAGAATTACGTGAGCTGAATATAAGAACTTTGTATTTTTTAAATCTCGCTGGCTAGGGACGCTTTCTAAGCGTCACCCGAACTACTTTCATTACCGACTTCGATAGTATAATACTTTTACTTATATAATACTTATACTATAATACTTTTAGAAAATCATTTTGAATCGATAGCGATGACATTCGCAACAGAGCGTCGACGTTCCATTAAATGGACCGTTTATTTTGAAAGTGGTGCAAGTCATTTACATTCCTCATTTTACATTCCATATTTCACATTCCACATTCCACATTCCACATTCCACATTCCAC
>NC_135774.1:23957825-24152020 GCF_028453695.1 Augochlora pura | reverse complement strand
GATTTTTATCGTTTTTCAGGCGAGCTGAATAATTCCGCGGAAGTTTGCCCACTTATTCTCATGACATCCCCACATACATGCATGCATAACGTCGGACCGGGTTGGAGGAACTTCCATAATCTCCGAGGCTTACCTTGGACAACTGCGGTACACGTAGGCAAACACAAAGGTACTTACCGCCGGTTTACTTATCCGGCAATTAATGACGCTGTAAATATTTAATCCGCGCATAATAACATCGCCGATAAAGAATTACAGTCCACTCTGCCGACAAAAATCTGCGAGCTATCCCCCGTAAATACTGGGAAAACGTGGATTACGGAATCGTACGGAATAATAAATACTATAATCCGTGTTTTCAGTGTTTCCTCTCCGATACATTTACATTAAATCGCGCCGCAAGTGTATCCTTTCCGATCCGGGACAGAATTTATACCGGTGGCATTCATGTATCACGTTGATTCAATGTGCAACATTCAACACTGTCGAACGAAGAAGGGGTTGAAACGTACAATGAAGCATTGTAGTATAAATGGGCTTCTATTTTGCAATAATTAAACGCGGATCTTGCGCGTTTATGTTACGTTACGGGTTAATGATTAAGTTAATGAAATACAAAATTAATATATAACAGTCATTCTGAAAGATGGTTCGCAATCAATGTTCACGACTGCTAATAATAAATAAAAGAAAAATGATTACATGAAATTTATATTTTTAACTTAAAAACTGTGAAAACTGTAAATGTTGTGCGGGAAATATGGGGTTAATACCTCCAGAAATACCGACACAGCTGACAAGATATCATCGCCGTCGGTTGTTCGCGCGATTTATAACATCAATCTCCATTCCCCCGTCAATTACGAGGCTTGGTTAACACTGTATAATCTCGCGTTAATCGTACGCAGGTCGCCGTAAAAATAGAACGGCCTTTACATTTTATCGTTGCGAACTTCTAGCCGTCTTCCGCGTAACCGCCGCGTGACGACCGTCATCATTTCCCGAATAGGCGAACACGAGCCGACGGATGCATCGGACCCCGCTTTGTCGTTCCAGCAGTTTCAACTGCAAATCGAAAATCATTTTTCTGGTTCCTAGTTTCTCCATTTTATGTAACAAAATTTTTTTTCTACGCATATGAAATTGAGTGACTCATATAACAGTTACACTTTCAACAATTTTTTAAATATAAGAATATGGAATATGGAATGTTGAATGTGGAATATGGAATATGGAATATGGAATATGGAATGTGAAATATGGAATGTTGAATGTGGAATATGGAATATGGAATATGGATTATAGAATATTGAATGTGGAATATGGAATATGGATTATGGAATATTGAATGTCGAATATTTAATATGGAATATGGATTATGGAAATTGAATGTGGAATGTTGAATGTGGAATGTGGAATATAGAATGTTGAATGTGGAATGCGAAATATGGAAAATAGAATGTTGAATGTGGAATGCTGAATGTGGAATATAGAATGTTGAATGTGGAATGCGAAATATGGAATATAGAATGTTGAATGTGGAATGCTGAATATGGAATATAGAATGTTGAATGTGGAATATGGAATATAGAATGTTGAATATGGAATATGGAATATAGAATGTTGAATATGGAATATGGAATATAGAATGTTGAATATGGAATGTTGAATGTGGAATGTGGAATGTAGCATATGAAATGTGGAATGTAGAATGTAGAATATAGAATAGAGAATATAGAATGAAGTTGAGCAGAATACTAACTTTATTCGGATTTTGAAGGTGGCATTTATACCCCTCAGCTTTCGGGTCTTGCGGTATGGTTCCCAAAGTGGGCCTAAGTGCAGGATTAATCGGGTGATCTGGGTCCGAGTGCGGAGTCTTGTTTGGGCTGAAGAGTTTTCAGTGCCGCGACAATGTGGCGCCGCTTGGAATCTTGTCCTGATGGTGTTCGCAGGAAAAAGTGGTTGCGTTTCGCTAGGTCCGCAGTTTCGGACGGCGCGACGATGAGGCGCCAATCGTGGCATTATCCTGGCGGTCCGGCAGGTACAAAGAGTGGTGTTGCCAGGGTGCGTCACGCAACCATGCCTCGTTACCTTCCGCGGCCGCGTCTTTTATCGCTCGCGAACCGGGCTGCCGGCGGACTTCGCTGGAAATCGCGCCAGTAAAAGCGCGCCGCGGCCGTAAACCCGGCGAAAGTCACCCGGGATGTTCGCCCGGCCGAACGGGTAATAATAATTTTCATTGCCGCGAGAGGACCCGGCGCGTCATCGCAAACATCGCCCGCTTTCAAACCCGCGCGAACACGCCGCGTCGCCCTCTTATCCCCGTTGCGGTTCGGATTCGCGCTGTTCCGTCGCGGAAATTCGCTGCAGTTATATCCGCGGACGAAATTAGAGGACATTACGAAAATTATTAACGACGGCCTCGTTCTACCGGTAAGACGGCAAAACTCGTTAATTATTCCAGGCAGCGTCTACCGAGAAATATAGTACAGTAGATGCAGCCTGCACTCTGGTTCTGTGGCACGGATTTCGTTTGATCTTGCTCTACAAATTCGATTTCACCCTTTGAGGACGAGTACCTGTGTATCTTATCGCGGAAGTTGCATATCAATTGATTGTGTGCGAAGATTTTATTGGGTCAGCGAGGAGTATGTTGTTAGCATTTTAAAAAGCATGGGTTCAAGAATTCTAGGAATAATATTGCTAGAATAATAATTTATATGGATTTGATTGTAGCGTTTTATAGTAATTTAGTGACCGTGTTCTTCGAATGTGTTTTATTGAGGTTTATTTAGTCGCTTTGGCGTGAATGAAAAGTAATAAGCATGCTTTGAGATTTGTTGCGTTCGTTATTAATATTTATGTTAATAATATATTTCTTCGTTTTGCTAAGTGATTATAAAGGTTATAGAGAACCTGTGGGTTAATAATAATACTGTTAACATTAACTCAATTATGTTTTCTTGTTAATTATGACGTTACTTGAAAAGACTTTTATAGTTTGCGTACAAGATACTATAAATAAAACATTACCCTTGAACTATTAGAACTAGATATCTCCCTACCATTTTGACCTATATATCCTTTAGAAGCAGCATACTGTTATAAATAACTATAAAAATTGCTTATAAAATTAAAATAAGTTCAAGATAAAGGGATATATCATTTAAATATTAAACAACCAGAAAAATACCAAAAATCGAATTTTTAAAATAAAGGAACTAAAACTGAAAAAACAAAATTTCTTATAACTTATAAAGTATATAACGTATATTAGCTTATTAATTAAGTAATATAAATAAATAATTATCCTCTTATATTTCTCTTATAAAAATTATGTAACTTATAACAAATTATAAATTATATAACTCATGAGATAGCTTATAAATTATATAACCTATAAAATAACTTACAAATTAAACGGCATCGCACACAAAATTGAAAACGTCATTTCTAGACTTCGTCCGCGCGATTGCAATCCAGGACAGTTGCATACCGTCTTCCCGTGCTCGCCCCGACCCTGGCCATCGGTTTGCTCTCTCTTAAAAGTTAATCCGTTTCGCGTGCTGCTCTCTGATTCGATCCGAGGCCCGCGCAAGCCCGGGACGCGTACAGCCCGGCGCACTTTCGGTTCATATTTTATTCGGCCGCCGCGCCTCTGCCGGCCGTTGTGCCGCGCTTCTATGGATCATTTCATAGATCATTTTAAACATTCATTCGCCCATCCGGCCGCCCACCCCCTCACCGCCCCCTTTCGGCCCAGCTTTCGGCGGAACGACCTCGTCCGCGAAATATTCGTTCACGGCGGCGACTCCGCTTGTAAGCGCGACCGGATCACCGCGGCGCGTGTAAAACCAAATCATGGATGGATTCTTGCACGGCATTCGCGCGTACAAATTAGAGCAGCCGCCGAGACCTCGCGGGTTATGTCGGGTTATATGGAACGTGGAATTTTGAATTCGGAATGTGGAATTTTGGATGCGGAATCCAAAATTTCGAATGCGGAACGTGGAATTTTGAATGCGGAATGCGGAATTTTAGATGCGGAACACGGACTGTTAAATGCGGATTTTTTAACGTTGAATGCGGAATGCGGAATGCAAAACTTTGAATGCGGAACGCAGAATTTTGAACGCAGAACGCGGAATGTTGAATGTGGAATATGGAATATGGATTATAGAATATTGAATGTGGAATGTTGAATGTTGAATGTGGAATATGGAATATAGAATGTGGAATGTGGAATGCGGAATATGGAATATAGAATGTCGAATGTGGAATGCGGAATATGGAATATAGAATGTTGAATGTTGAATGTGGAATATGGAATGTAGCATATGAAATGTGAAATGTCGAATGTAGAATATAGAATATAGAATATAGAATATAGAATATAGAATATAGAATATAGAATATAGAATATAGAATATACTAGTAACGTCGGACCTCCAATAACTCGAAAGGATGATTGCAGGCGCGTCGGCTACTTAGTGGGTCACTTCCCTCTTTTGGACGGTCTTCCCCCTGGGTGATCCTTAACGGATGACGGGTGACGGGGTGGTTTTTACTTGTCTAGCGCGCACATTTTCCCCGGTGTGCGTGCACCTGTCTTGTCAGTGGTTTATCGCCTCGACATCGCCGGCGTAGGCTAAATTCTAGCCTTTTCCGAAGAGCTAGCGCTCGCGCTCAATATAAAGCTCCTAATCGCATTAGAATACGAATTAGGGGAATCGTTAGGGCGGCTTCAACGCCGGGATCGAACGGTGTATAGCAAGTGTCGCGCACAGTCGGGAAATTGATGTGCCGCGGATTGGAACGCAAATGGGCGGCCGCGTTTCAAGCTGCGCGCGGTTTGCGGGCGAACGTCGTGGCAGATCGCGCTTTAACGTAAATGAATACGAATTACAGTGAGGATTCCCTGTTCCGCGTGCCTTCTGCTGAACGCATGCAACGGCTTTCGGTTTTTCACGGTCGTCTTTTTCGGTTCCGCGGCACGCCCCTGCAGGAATATAGAGTCGAGATGAACCGGTAGTTGTGATGGATGCTTGTGTTACTTCGGTAAATCTTTCGCCGTGAATCTTCCCTTTTGGGAGGGGGTAGCGGAGGATAGATGAACTGGCGAACATAAACCTTTATGAATTTTCTACGCTGTTTGCGTGAGGTAGTGGAGCCAGTTACCGTGGGCCAATCACTGTGCTTTTAGCTATTATATTTTCGAGGATCATGAACTTCGTATTTAGCGAATGTAGTTTATTATATTCTTTTATTTAAGTTCAATTGGTTATTTATTTGTTAATGTGAAGCTCTTTAGAATTTCAGAAAAATTATCTGAATTATGAAAGTTTAAATGATTATTTATTTGTTAAGCTCGTTAGAATATCACAAAAATTATTTGAATTGTAACAGTGATTTTGTAATGTAATTGTCAAAGACATCGTAGAGGAAGGGGTGTGGAAGCGAATAAATATTAGATCTACCTAATATTCTGATAAATTCTATCTGTTTAATTTATAAATTAATCTAAAGTGTATCTGTTCTTAAAAAGAAAGAAAACAATAAATTTTGTATGCACCTAATATTTATTGTATTATTATTATAATTTATATCATTTTTGAGAAATATATGTCCCAAATAAAATGATATTAACCGACATTATTTTTTGGTAGACCTAATATAAAAGGTTGATATTTAGTTAGCGCATATGCGAAACTACGACGCGAAATCACCAAGAAACAATAACGGAAGCGTGTCGATGAAAGCCCGAAAGTATATCGAATGTGGCGCGGCGCGCGAGAGTACGAAATTTTCAATAATAAAACGGGGAGCAATATGTCTGAATTGCGGGCATTATAATTTGAACGCATCACTTGCCGGCATGGGAATCGTTAATGATGGAGAATTTAAGCGTAACCATGAGATGCAAAATACCGTCAATTATAATGCAAAATATTATCAATTACATCGCTCCACATTGTCGTCGTTATAATTTATAATCCGACCGGTTCATTAATCAGCTGCGAGACCATAAAATTTAGTTGATGTCGATTGCAGAAATGTTAATTGCTACACAAGAGACCATTATTTGTTTCAAAACAGCAGAAAACAAAAATTTGACGTTTGAATTATAGGCTTAAATGACTCGATTTTATAAATGTTATTAAAAACAAGTTTTCTTAAGGAAAAATGAAAATGTTTCGATGTCAATTTTTATTGTTCGAAGGGTAATTATTATCATGTGGTCCATAATATACCTTATCTTGAAGGATTAAATATTTATTATTTATTATATTCTTAACTAATTTAATATAGTAATTAAAATATTCTTGACTAATTTTTAATATTCATTTTTATTATATTCGAACATATTGAATTTTACTAGAATATTTAGGATGCAAATGTGTTACAGAATTTGTGAATATTTCTGCATTAATTGCCTTAATTTATTAACTCACAATTATCTTAGACAATTTTTATTTTGCACAAAAATCCATGGTATAGTAATAACTAAATTACACATCCGTATACAAAATAAAAATTGTCTGCATAAATTGCAAAACATAGAAGTCAATCACGTTTTCTTCGTTCTTTAATAATATCAATAAATCAAAATTAACACATCTGCCTTATTAGCTTCTTTCAATATTTCCGTCATTTTTAATCACGCCTACTCACTTTTTCCATAACTTTTAATTTCCTAGTTACAGTTTCACCAATTCAACTTCTCTTCAATTTTCGATTTTCTAGAAATTTTTGTGTTTATTTTTCGACTCTTGATATATCATCTATTATTCATGCTTACACTATTCTCGTAATAAATGTTATTGTACCACAAAAATTGGGAATCGTTGGCCAAAGTGAATTGCAGAAAACGGCAAGCTCGCTCGAAGAATTACGATGCAGAGGCACTCGGAAACAAGACCGTTGACAATATGACGCGATACAGTGGTGACGAACGAGCACCTTATTAACTAGGTCGGGTTTCCGCAGCTGCATCCCCTTACTTGCGACTTCCTTATCCCGCCCGGCCCTACGCACTTCTTTCCTCTTTTGGGTCAATTCATTACGGGAGACCTATACCGGAGCTGCTTTTTGCCGTCGCGCGACCTGGAGCAGCCGCCTGCCGCAGGTACCACGGTTGCCAGCTCGAGTCGCACGGTCCGCTGACTGTATCGTATCAAAGATCATCTCAATGCTTCATCCACACAAAGTCAACGAGCCTCGAATTGATCCAAACAACGTGAATTGACTCATAACACTTTATCGACCGGTAGCCTATAAATCGGTTTTTCCCCCGATCGGTAACATGTGAATCGGTTGCCATAGTAACTCTTAATTTTTTATCTATTATTGAGATAAATGTGTTCAATTGTACTGCAAGCTTCAATATTGTTATATAAACTTTTCACATTTTCACGAACATTTTTACGACCGGATGACCGATTGATAAAGTGATAAGACACTTACACGTGGACGAGGAATTATTTTCCCAAATTAAAACACTAATTTTCATACTGATATATAGAAGGTGTTGCAAAAATCATTCGAAATCTGAAAATATTGTAAGAGATTCCTGAAGTCATTTGAAGCAACTTTTTCCTTGACAAAAATTTTCTCTGAAGCGTCGTTAACGAATTATCGACGAAAAACATTAACCAATGAGAGGCGAGCTCGGCAGATGCGAGGCGGTCCGGCCAATGCGCGAACAAAGCTCAGTTCTACTGATTGGCTCGGCCGCCATGCGTCAGCAGAGCTCGGCTCTCATTGGTTAGTGTCTTTCGTTCATAACTCGTTAATGGCGCCTTGGAGAAGATTTTTGTAAAGGAAAAAGTTATTTCGGATGATCCGAGGAACTCGTTATCTCTCGATTGTGAGTGATTTTTGAGACACCTTGTATGTAGTATTCTATCTGACAGCATCACAGCAAAGGGACGTAAAAACAATGTAGAATCGTATTTTGATGCCTGTGTCTTTGTCGTCTATAAATTTGAATTTGCAATTTGTTAGTCGTGTGTTTTATTGAACGCGACGGGTTGACGTGTCAATTGACTGACGCGTCCGATCATGACTTACCGATTCTACTGTATCACGTAACGTTGCATAGGAATGTATGAGTTGGTTATTTTGAAAGTGACGTAAGTCTGCTTGTACCTTTTTAGTGACTGCGTATATTATTTACTTGATAATTACTGTTATTTTAATCATTTATTTTAAGATAATTTAATAGTATTTCAATAGTACTTAATAGTATTTTAATAGTATTTAATAGTATTTTAATAGTTATTTTAATAGCAATTTTAAATATTAGTCTCTGAGGTATATTTTAGCAAGATTTATTTTACATGTTTTATTTTCTTTTAACGCAACCCTTAAATATTTCAATTTCCATATAAACTTTCAAAATAATCGATTCATATCAAAATGTAGAGCTTATCAAGAAATTTATAGGATGATTAAATTCGTATAGAAATTCTTACATGAATTTTTATAGAATTCTTTAAAAATGTAAAATTTACATACTAATGCATAATAAAAACTATATGCACAATAATTATACATAGAAAAATGTAGAAATATGTTTACTTTGCATATAATTCTGTCAAAAATATATTTCTATATTTAATATCATATGATATTATAAAATAATATTTTTATATAATATTAATATAATTATCTAAGACATACTAATTGCAAGATAACAGCCTCTGTGCCGTACTTCACGCGAGTCCATTCACGACAGAAATATAAAAGGCTTTCATCTTCACGAAACAATAAATATATCATAAAATCTGCGCTCGACTATTTTACGCAGAGAACTTCAAACCGAAACAGCACAATTTTTCGAAATACCAGTAACTAAATAAAATCGAATTGAAAGCCGGCCGTGTAAAAACAATACTTTCAACCTGCAACAGAAACATCGACGGTTTCGGATCAGGACCGATAGTGTCAAATCGGAAGCTCGCATTGCCGTCGAAATGATCAAAAGCAAATGTTTTCCGCGGCGAACGTGAAAACAACGAATGCCGCCCGACACCGTATTTCAATTTCATAAAAATTCTTGACACCGCGCGCTGGAAGCCTGATCGGCTCGGCACGCGACGTCGCATATCGGAAGTTCGTACAATCGGTGCTCGCGTATTGCGTTCCCGGCGGTCGTCGCGTCGAAAAACTACCGAAGAGATGCCCGCCTTTCCACGGCGCGCCGATACACGACGGAACCGTCGAGTTTCTCCGGGGCGGCTGTCAGCCTGGATCGTTTCAAACAATCAAATCTTTTGATCGGGCAGACGTCAGAGGGTGACATTAATTCGAAGGCACGGAGAATCCTGGGACGGAGGAAAAGAACCGTGGCGGCACGCGCGCGCGCGCGCGCGAGGCCATCGCCGATAGGAGGCACAGACGGTTCGGTGCTTTAAAAGCGGCGCGCGCGAAAGCGAGGAAGAGGGAAGACGGGGGAGGCTTTGGCAAACTAAATGAGGAGTCATAATTCTCAGTCAAGCGACACGTCGCGCCGCCGTGACCTATAATCCCACCCTGCGCGGCCGCCTCTCTCTCTCTCTCTCTCTTTTATTCCCCTCGGACCTCGCCGTTCGTCCTCGCCAACCCCACTTCGTGCGCGCCACTTAACGTAACCCAAAACTTCCCTTCGTTGTCTCTACCAGCGGCGGTGACGGTGGTGGTGGCTTTCTCCTTTTTCGCTTAGCCTGCATCCTACCGCACGTTTATAGCCGGCGAGCGCTGTGCTGCTGAGATGACAAGTTGGCCGGCGAAAGGACTCACGGACAAGATGCTCTCTTCGTTCGTTCCGTCTGAACCTCACCCCCTTAACACTTTCGTTGTTCCAACCGTTTTCCTCGTACTCGGTTCCAGATCCGACTCGATGCCGCGGCGACAAGTCGCCTCGACGTGAGACTGGGAAAGCTCTACAGCCGATATTAAGGCATCCCATGAGATCTGCCACCTTCTCGGTCTAACCTTAACACATACTCGTCCGGTAATTTGTTGCATCAACGCTCACGAAATGCTGGAATTTCTCGACGATGTCTGTAGAAATGGTATGGTCTATATAAAAATAACGTAACTTGTTAAAAATGATATATTTTTCAGTGATATTTTGGAAAATGATATGAAACAAATTTATCCTTATGTATGAATTTTTAATTTTTTAAAACTTCTTTAATACGCAATATCAAATATTATGCTTTTAAATCAGTTCTTCATTGGAATGATCTCTGTTTGGTAAAAATTAGAATCTAATTTATTTAGAATTAAAAGGATAAGAAGCAAATATTTTCTGTATAAATTATATAATTTCCGTCATTTTGCTATTGGTGACTGTTTTAGAAATGAATTTTCATCATTCGGACGAATATGTGTTAACTATAGAAGAGCTATTCTCATTTTCGCATATTTTTAAAATTTTCGTACTAGGATATTAAAATTAAAATATGTTTTCTATTTTTTTTTCTAACATTCTAATTGCAATTTTTAACAAGAGTTCATTGATCATTATTTTGAAAAGAGTATATTTCTTTTTCATTATTCATCCACTGGGCACCGTTTTCAACTGTATCCTATTTGTTCATCAAACTTTTATTAGATTTCATCGCGTAATAATTTTATTTGTTAATAACATATATTCCTTGCTATAGATAGCTATATTTCAGCAATATGAACATGCCTTACCTTTGATCAATTTCTTCCCTTTACCATTTTACCTTCGTTATACAATCGAGCTTGCGCTGCGAAGAAGTAACAAAACATTTTTAACCCTTTGACTACCGTCGGCGCCTAGAAGCGTTTAGGAAACTTCCACTTGTGATACTCTGTGGCGCTTAACCTGGTTCGGTCCACCGACACGAGAGGCGCTTATAGGTGCTCGGAAAATTTTATCGACCAAAAACCTCAATGTTAACGTTACATTTTTAGTGTTTGCACTAGAAATTCAACACAGAATACAAATGAATAAATAATATTGTTTTAACGTACTGGAATTCAGTGGTCTGATTATTTAAATATACTTTCTTGGAAATTCACATTTATTCACGTGTGCTACGGACGGTGCCTTTTCACAGTCTGCCGCAGTCAAAGGGTTAATAATCTCGTACCAGACGTGACCAGATCCTTTGTATATGCATCAGTTTCATTTTCATAGTCCTAGTTCTTCAAGATCAACGTTGCTCTTATATAACAGTTAATATAGCTAATTTATATTTCAAACTAGCTCCTGGAAAATTAACTGAGCCTAAATATAGTTCTAACTCAGGTCAATACTAAGATTTAATACTTAGCAGTTAGTATGCAATATTAATTATTTTGTTTATACTTTTATGTATTTCAAGGATTAGTAAAACTAAGAAAATGTAATAAATTAGGGCAACAATTAATTTCCATATCTGAGTGAATAATTCTGTCATCCATTAATCAGAGGGTTGAAGGATTTTTTTGGCAGTCCAAGTGTTGAAATATTAATTGACAAATCAAGTATTGAAATATTAATTGGCAATCCAAGTGTTGAAATATTAACCGACAGTCAAAACGTTAAAATGTTAATTGCTAGTCAAAGTGTTAAAGACTATTTAGCATTCAAAATGTTAAAACATTAATTGACAATCTAAATATTAAAATATTAACTTTCAGTGGAGGCGTTAAAGACTAAATAGCACTCAAAGCATTGAAATATTAAATGGCAATCCAAGTGTTAAAATATTAATTGACAATCGAACTGTTAAAACAGTAATTGGCAATCCAAGCGTTAAAATATTAACTGAAGATCAAAATCTTAAAATATTAATTGGCAGTTAAGGTGTTAAAGACTAATTTCCAATCGAATTATTAAAGTATTAATTGACAGCAAAAATGTTAAAATATTAAAATCGATAGTCAAAGTGATAGAACATTAATTGACGAAAAATTTACAAGCACGCATTTGTCGTCGAAATTGCAGCGATCGGATCGTGGACTCGCAGTGCTGGCATTGTTCACTTAGGTTGACATATATTCGCGTAGACCATGGGCGTAGACTATGGGCGTAGACCATGGAGTAACTAGGCTAGAGCCATCCGAGACGCGGCAGAGGTCCGAGGCATGCAGACAATTTATAAGTCTACCTCGGAGCCCGACTTTTCGGGCCTTTTCACGCCCGCCGAAACTTTTCCTCTTATCCGCGGCTCTCCCCCGTCCGCCGGGAAACTTTATAATTTTATCGGTGGCGAGTTTCATCGCGCGATACCCATTACCGTTAATTTAGCTCTTCTTAATCGTTGGCCGGGCCGGACAACTAAGTGGATATCGCTGGTAAACATCTAGCCCTTGATATCCCGTGGTCAAGAAGCCACGGTCAAGAGCTTTTCGACTTCGCGACGCCGTGCCATGGGAAGGGAGCCATCGTTGCTTTATACACATATACAGGGTGTCCCGAATTTTAATGTTCAAAATTTGTCAGTATATTCTATAGCACAAAGTAAGAAAATTGTACTACGAGGAGTAAAATCAATATATTTCTGTTATTAGTTAATCAATTTTCTTATAATTTGGTATAAATAAACTTTATACCTGTGTTCAGACATAATAAAAAGTTTATTGCAAAATCTTACATGCGTCCCTTGATTTCAACAAATTTCTTCTTATAATTGATGAGCTTACGAATATTTATGGGTCTGACCGTATATAACCTATGTTTACATGAAATTTTTATCTTACTTTGTGCCACAGAATACACTGACAGAGTTTGAACATTTCAATCCGGGACACCTTGTACATATAATTTTGTGGCAGCGATTTCGTAGACCGGGGGGGGTCCACCCCTTCGGTTTTAAGTGGAAACCACTTGCCGCGGATGGTTCCTTGGGAAATTGCGTCCGGGGATTATAACGCCGTTGCCGGGGCGTTTCTAGTTTTCGGCTTTGTAGTAGCGGATACTCGAAGCTAATTTAAAGGGGAACCGGTAAAAGTTCGGATAGTGGTTCGGCCTGTAACCGGAAAACTGCAGCGACTATCGAAGATTAGAGAGCGCGTGCCGCGGCGCGCCGGCAAGAACGGCGAAAGTATGCGCGTTACAAAATGAAATTCTCGGGGCGGCGAAGGAAAAACGACTCCCGCACGATAGCGCGAGCGAGAGCGCCCCTCCCCCTCCCCACCTTGCTTTAAACTTTCTCGCATCCGCGCGGATACTGGCTAGACCCCGCGACTATCTGGCGCGAAACGAGGAACTTCTGTAAACGCTCTCGGAACAGATATAAAGTTCGATGAAATATAAAAGACAGTCGGACGGAACTTGTTTGCAGATTTGTATTGTCTTCGCTGTTCGAAGACCGGTCGCGTTGTGTTCGGGAAACGCGGCAGTCGAATCGAAACGATACGCGGGAATGCGAGCTGATAATTTGATAATATCGATCAATGTGAACTAGCTTTGTTATAGATAATTGTTATGATAATAGGTCATAATTTTATAGTGCATTTGATTTGTAATTTATATTATGTGTAACAGATGCATCGAATTATATATTGAATTAGTGGTGTACGTTGTACGGAATAAATAAATGAAATTGTATATTGTGTAAGTAAATTAATTCAATCATATATTGGATACATAAATTAATTAAATCATACATTGAATAAATAAATCAATTAAATCATACATTGAATAAATAAATCAATTAAATCATATGTTGATTAAACAAGTAAATAAAATCAGGTATTGGATAAATAAATAGATTAAATAATATATTGAATAAAGAATTAAGCTACAATTAAATTAAATGAATTATATATTCAAAATGTAGTTTAATATATTCATTTTTTATATATTCATTTTATATATTCATGAGAACCTTATAATCCTTAAGAAGAAATTTGTAATCTCATTAATTAAATTTGTTCAATATATGTATAAGCAGCTTACTACTTCTATAGAGTTTAATAAAAACTAAATAGCCAAATAAGTATATTTATACCCTTCAAATATAGTTGTACTTACTTATACTATATAATATATAATTATATGTATCTGTATACCCAGCACAGTTTCAAGTAGATAAAACGAGAAGACGATCGGCAAAATCGCGAATTTATTGAGTAACGCGCTAACCAAATAAATGAAAAGCCGAACGATCGGCGAGTACGTTAACAATCGCCGAACACGTATCCGTTCCTCTTAAATTCGCCGGTAGTCCGGCACCGGTCGAAAGGCAAGCGTTCGACGGTTCGGTTTATGCATGACGGTGAAGTACGCGGGCGCTTCGCCTGGATTCGCAATCCGTCGCATGTTACGGACGGCACACGCGTCGCCCCAGATCATGAAAGTCTTATGACGCTGGGGAGGACGCCGGCCCTCGCAATTCCTCGCGTAAACTTCAATGAAAATGTGATCGCGGCGCGCGAGGCCAGCGGGGGCCGGTCTCTCTCTCTCTCTCCCTCTCTCTCCCCGGGTCCCAGCGTCTCTGCGGTGCAACGAGAAATTACCTGGCCGCGACAAATTAGTAAACGGAACCATAGAAATTAGTTAGTCGCCGGAGGCTGCGCGCCCGCGGCGCTTGGACCCTCCTTTCTGTATGTGCTGAAACAACCACCGTAGCCCCGTAGGCGATCCTATCGATCGTATCGCTCGGACTCGGGCCGGATTTGAATTATTTCGACAGCCGGTGCTTGGAATAATAATAAAGTCCGATGCACACCACCGTCGCCGTTGCCGCCTCGCCCGGCCTATAACGCCGGCCGATTTCTAACCGATCCATTATGCGCCGGTTTATCGATCGCCTTGTCCTACATGATTTTAAGCAGATTTGATTACGGTCCGCGAGATAAATCACCCAGGGCCTCCGACGGCGGGACGGTTTGATTCATCGTGGCGAAGCATGTGCGAGAGCTGAGCGCTCGAAGATAGCCCGGCCGGAGTCGAAGTTGTTCCTACGGTTGCCGCCGCGAGCTTGTAATTGAAATGGATATAAATTACACGATATCGCGAACTATTTATTTTGGGAATCCGAGCCGCGGGTTTTCTCGAGCCTCTGCCGCCCGCCACTTTCCGCGCCGCGCCGCGCCGCGCCGCTGCGAAACGTTGCGGCGTCTAAAGCCTGCTTCGATACGGGATGATAGATTATTCAATTCCATTCGAACACCAAGTGCCCGGCGATTTTACCTTTTTCTTATTTTACCTCTGCGGCAGATTCGACGATTAATAGGAGAAATATAGCTATCGTTTAACCCTTCTATCGCGTTACAGATATTAAACGTTTATCAGACTTGCACGGCTCCTCGATGACCTTTCTTATTTTTAGCTGATTGCTTATTTATTATTTAGTATGTCCTCTTACGATACTTTTAATTATAATATCTAATAATATATGTTAATTATATATCTAAAGATATGCATTTGTATCTTATTTAATACGATCTTATTTTTAGTTGATTGCTTATTTATTATTTAGTATGTCCTCTTACGATACTTTTAATTATAATATCTAATAATATATATTAATTATGTATCTAAGGATATGCACTTGTTCTTTTTAAACTGTTAAATTTATTTTCAACCATTAACGGGAGAAGTTACGTATATTCACAAAAAATCATTTTCCATGGCAAAAGAGTTTCCCATTACGCATTTAAAAAACGATATCATAGAAGCATTTCAATTATTTAAAAAAATATCAAACAACAGGAATATTTTGTAATTTTTAAACCTCGTTCCGGTATTGTCGGAAACTATCAACTCGCCGTGTTGTTGTTCATACGATATTATTATTCACGGAAGAAAGGACGTTTTCCATTATGCGTTAATAAAAACCGCCCCGTAAAAGCATTTTAATTATTCAGAAAAATATCAAACGAACACAACGCGAACGCAATTCATTACGTGAATCTCGATAGAGAACAAAAGGGAGTATTGATCATCGAGTTTATCGACAAGAAAGAACCATCCGCGGTCGTATTGATAATTAGTCGAAATTGTTGATTCGATCGCGTCGTTGTTTAATTGAAATTAATGTCGCGAAGAGGGGGAGAGTAATGACGGTCGAGCGATGTAATTTTTGTTGTCGATGATTTTGTTTCGTTCGTCTTTGTCCGGCCCGACTTCGCCTGCACTTTGCATTGCTTTGTGGTAATTGGACAAAGGGTTGATGACGACATCTGTGGAAGTTTCGCAGAACGCATCAGCCCTATTGAAACGCCCTTTACCGGGGGAAAGTCCCGTTTTGAATTTCATCGGGCATTTATGGAATGAGGCGGCCCGAGATCAAAGACCATAGTTATCCCATTGCAAGAAACATGGAAATTCGGCCTGATTGGAATTTGGCAGCGTGCACGCGCAAACGGCATTTTTTATTTGGGCCACTCCGTGGAAAATTACCTGAGATTATTACCGTAATCGTAGGTAATGCTAGGAAAAATGTTTCAAACAGCGTTCGTGTACTAGCATTTTCCATAACAATCTCTGACAATCCAACACTGACGCGAGCACGACTTTTCGATACTGAAATTTATTAAAAATATTTAAACAAATCAAAAATAATGGGACCTTCTTTAGAAATGGTAGCAATAACGTGAATTAATAATTACGTATACTAATAATTACATATACTAATAATTACATGTACTAATAATTACTTGTATTAATAATTATTTGTATTATATAATTTTACTATTTAATAATTATACTAATTTTACAGTGGACGCGTATTTAGTTGGTTCGAGCATTTACACGATACTTTATAATACTATTAGTACATAGGAAATGTTTCATGCCGGGAGAAGCGAGGAGTTTAAAAAACACTGACCTTCCCTCGCGAAGCCTCTCATAAACTTTACGAACTTCGAAAGAAATTTCAACTTCGCGGCTATCGAAGTTGCCTGGGTAAGTCCACGATTTATTTTAATCGCATTAGAGACATTATACTTCGTTTAAGGGTGCTTCATACTGCCAATACTCCCGAAGGCATCGCGCACTTTTACTTTAACGATTAGTGGACCGATCGTGTACGCGGTGCACCAGAAACACCGATACATTATATTAAAATGAAATCGATGATAATATATAGATAATAATTTTGGTAATCATTTAATAGGAATAATTTTGTTCAATTCTTGAAGATTTCGTACAATTTTTGAAGATTTTGTTACAATTAGTAAAATTACAAAAACTTTACTCTGTTGTATTAATTATGAAAATTCAATAGAGCTATAGATTTATGAAATATAAAACGAAAATGACAATGCTGTATCAAGTTATACTGTATTATTTTTTTAAAAGTAGATATAATTGCTTCTCTGCATTAACAAAGTTAAAACCAAATTGTAGACTTTTGTAAATTATGAAATTATTACCGGTAAATAATGTGTTAATTTTTACAGTACTGATTGATAATATATATATCGTCAATATTGCAAACGAGACAATATTATTCGCTTTAAATTTCGAATAAATAAACTAAAATTTACCATATTTCTATAAAAATTCTGGCGTTATTATTTTTTACCAAATTCCTACAACCTTTTCCTCGAACCTAAGCGAGTTATCAGTCTCTTTAGGCTCGCTTCAACAATAAAACAGTTAATGAAAGAATCATACTCCTCGGACACAACAATTTGCGAAAATCGTTTCATCTTTTATCTTCGGCAATAAAATCGTCGAGAGAAAAAGCGAGCGAGATAGAGGAGAGAAAGCGGGGCGATAGGTTGGCAGTCGAATGTATTGGAGGCATCGATTCTTCATGAACCCGACGCCTGCTGAAGGATGCATCACGCGTGAAGAGATGGTTTGACTCCGTACACCGACCGGATCATTCATAAAATATGATGGGAGATTTTCATCGGAACGGCAGGACGTGACCATATAAATTAACCTTAGGGGAAAGATAGGATCAATACGGGGTGGGGGCTGTCAAAAGCCCCCCGCGTGACGCATATTTTCGTTTCTCGCGAATCCGGTGACCGGGTTAATAGCCCGGCGAAGCTTTTCCGACGCGTTATTTCGTTAACGAACCGTAACGTCATCGACGCACGCGGAATTATCGGCTTCTAATTAACCACTACCCCTCCCCCCTGGCAACACCCTTTTCCGTGGACGTTCACAAAAGATTCCGGAGTTAACCGACCCCGTTCTGCAATCATAATGCGGTTCTTCGACGGCTACGCAAACTGCGTCCTTTGTCGTCCTTTGTTTCGTTTCCCCGGGGCGGAAAGTTCCCGCGGAAAGTAGAAAATGCCCCGAAGCGAAAGCTGCTTACGGCGTTAATCTTTTTCTTTCCGAGTGTACAGGCAGTTCGAAAGTGAGTCGACGCGCGCGGTCCGGGCCCGCCCCGTTTCTCTATCCGGGCTAAGCCGCCGCCATTTTAAAATTGATCGACGATCGTCGAGCGACGCTGTAATTTATATTTTTTCCTTTTTTTTTTCTTTTCGCCGGCGAATCGTCCGCGAATTTTACACGATATTTATGTGCGAGACTGCGGCGCGACGTTCGAGAAATCTACGCCGCGTTTCGTATTCCGTCCGCGCGCGTTCAATTTTTAATAGAACTAATTCCCGTCGTACAAATGCTGATAAATAAAGAAAATCACGAATGAATAAGCGATCCATAGTTTTCCCGTTCCCGCGCGGAGAACGCGGTGTCGCGGTTGGAATTTATACGGCGGCTAAAATGTCATTATCTTTGTAATGGAGATATTTGATTAAAGCGATCGTTCTTTGCATGTTTCATGCTTTGATTCATAAAATAATTATTTCGGTCGCCGGCTAGTTTAGGCGGCGCGGTCGAATTGTAAATGAAACTGTTATGTTTATGGTAACAGGGAATACTAGAAACATTTGCGGACATTTTAAAAAATAGATGTAATAATTATTTTTGAATATATAGACATTTTTAGAACGTTTATAAACACGTTCAATTTTTGCTAATTCTTCAGAAATCTTTTTAATACTTTATGTATAGTGTGCTTTAAATTGACGCAGACGAATGTGTTAGTGCAAAATGCACTGCATCTCTAACATTAATTATGCGACTACTGCTAGTTGAAATTATTTGACAATGTTTATTTATTTATTCTAGGTAAAATAATTTCTCTATATTTGTAAGCTGTTATTTCTAATATTTTTGTCTAGGAATATTGCCGCCATGCTAAAGAAAAATTTCTCGCGAGGTTTTATTTTATTTATGTGTACTGTGTACACATATACTTTTTAAAATGAGAATAATATGCTAAATTACATAATTATATTTAAAGATACGTAGCAGTAAATAATTAACATAAAGTCTAATAAATGGCAACATGGAAACTATATACCTTATTTCTTAATTTTCAAAAATCTAATTCGATAACGTACATAACAGAAGATGAGAATATAATGATCATTTCTTCTACTAATCAAAACTTTAATTTGGATGAATAATTTAGGTAAAATAAGGTAATAATAAAGTAAAATAAGATAATAATAAAGTAAAATAACAGTAACATATTCCCAGTGCTTTAAAATCTATTAGCTTGTAAAGAATTAATACCAAGAACACATAGCGACGTTTCCCACTGTCTAAAAATTTAAATAACGAACATCATTACATTTTGATAAACAAACTAACTAAGAAGTCTAAAAATAATAAACTCTATCAACTGCAGGTTAAGAAACAACAGCCAACAGTGGTCGCCCGACGGCGGTATTTTACCAACATTTCAGCTCGCCGATGTTTCCCGGTGGATAGCCGCGCGCCGTTAAAGGGTTAACCGATTGACAGACAATTGACGTCCGCGGAAAGGGCGTAGACGAACGGAAATAGAAATTAATGAAAACCGGATCGCGGGGGAAACAGATAGGTAGGATATTACGTGTTGAGGATATGGACTTGCCAATTACAATCGTATCCAAACCAGCCATCACAGCCTCGCCGGGGATGCGCGCAATCGCGCCCGCTGTCTGTTTCTATATACCTGTCCCCGTCGCCGCCGCCGCCGCGTGTGCCCGGCTCTCTCGCACATACGTTCACCAAGCATGTGTATAATTCTAGAGTTACACGTTGTTCGCGTGGATATATGTACAGCCGCGAGCGCGCGCGCGCGCGACCGACACACGAAGATACGACCGGACAAAAGTATGGTGGACCCGGCCGTGCACACGGGGAGGAAGGCCGACCCCATCGGAGCTCCTATTTTCCGTCTGCTACACCGCAACTTCGAGTCAGTCGACCACAAAATGTATCATCTCCTAGTTTGTACTCCCAGGTTAAATTAGATTTTATTGGGACTGTTATCCATTCTACGTTACCACGGAAAGTACTTCCGGCCGAAGCAATCACAAGCCCTCCTCCTCCTACCTCCTCCCACCTACCTCCTCCTCCTCCCCTACTCCTGCCCCACGGAAAACCGGGGCGAACCCTTCCGCACGAGGCGCGCAGACAAAATTCGAATCCGTTCGAACGATGCAACCGGATGCGGTGGGATCGGTGCGGAGCACGTATTCTCGTAATCATTCTTTCTCCCTGTCGGGCAAAAAATTCCCTATTCGCCCCCCCCTCCTTCCGCCCCGTACCGTCGTCTTCTTCGCTATTCGTTTTCTTAAGGAACGCGAGGTAGTTAGACCGGCTTTACCTCGAACGAGCCTGCAATGATCTTCGATTATGTGCGAATGCAACGTCTTTTACCATTTTAAGAGTCAACCCCTCGAGAGGTGACTCTGGGACACCATAAAAATTATTTTGTCATATTGCGGAATAATTTTTAAATCATTAGTTTAACCCTCTCAGTGCCGGAGGCCGATATATCGGCCCCCACTGCACTGGCGAAAAGTGCGTTATACTTATACCTTTGTTATTTATGTAATTTCCAATGAATATAGAAAAATTTGGCTTTCTCGCCCGCTGCTAAGAGGGTTAATTTCTAAATCAAGATTTAAATCATTAATGTGGTTTATATTTTAAGAAACTGCTCAAAGTGTTTCCATGTGTCATAAAACTCAATTTCATATGCAGAAAATGTATTAATTTTATCATATAGAAATACTGTGATTTAGAAAACCTAGTTTGGATTTAGGGTTTAAATAGCCTCCTAGGACAAAGGCTTAACACGTTGCAATCGAATGGTGAAGCATTATAGTTACAAAAGAGTCAAAGGATACTTTAAGAATGTTAAAGCAAATATTCTGATGCGATAAATGCAAGCTGAAGAACAATTAAACAGAATTTACTATTGTTCCAAGTAAATAAAATCTGCAGTCAAATAATTATAAAATAGTGACGTTTGTTTAAATAGATAAATGACGTTCGAATCCACTTCGAGTGTCATCACGTTATCTCTTCCCACGGAGGATTCGAACAGATCGGCCATGAGCAGCGAATATAGCGAATATCGCAGTAAAAAAGGGAAAAGGGAATTACGGTAACACAAACGCATATGGAACAAGCCAAAGAAGGTGGGGAACTAGTTTTGCGCGAGGCAGTCGCGGAGATCTTAAACTTCTTGAAATAACTGGAGGCCCGGTTAATGCTTTCGCTATGTTTTTCCGTGCTGCGCGCGGCAGCGCCTCGCCCGTAAGAAAACAAAGGGAAAGGAGATTGCGACAACCGGCGTGGAACAGCTTATTCGTTGCCCGTTAACTTTCCTCGATACTATACGGCGCGACATAGACAAACTGTCGCAACTTCCGCGAAATTGTCGAGTTCGAGCGCCCTATCATCCTTCAAAGTTTGCCGCGCGAAATCGCGCTGTGCCGCCCTCGTAACACGCGTGCCGGGCCGGGCCGGGCCGGGCCGCGTAGCGCGCTCCTTTTCCGCGCTTTTCCTATCGGGGCGTTACGTCATCGGTGGCTCCGGCAAAACCGGCAAGTTCAACGACACACTATTGTGCATCGGCTGGCAATCTTTCAGAACCCGTACCGGGGGAAAGTCGCGAGCGACGCCGACGTTCCGATTAACGCTGACGAACGGTGGACTCGCCCGCGCGACACCGTCGCGACGCGAAAATTCTTCCGTCGTATCAGTCAAACATTAACCCTTCCACTGCTGACTGGAATGAGAAAGTATGGTAGACGGTGTCTGTACTTTTTGTATTATTTTTGTGACTGTGGTGTTGGTGTTACGTGGATGTCGTGGAAAATATAATGCTTTTATGGATAAATTAACAGCGTTCGAAAAAGTTCGTAAGTTATTAATAATATATAAATTGGTAATTGTAACACTTGTTACTATTTGAAAAATGTTCTTATATTATAAGTTCAAATGAGAACAGTAGCTTCGATTTTATCTACTTGTTAGATCTAAAGATCTATATATATTAAAATATAAATTAAAATTACAATAGATGTTTATGGAAAATGGAAAATTAAATTATGGTAAACTTTTAGCAAATTTTAATACAGTTTTAATAGATATATAAATTGAAACAGAATGCAATAAAAATTTGAATTATAATAGAATTTAATAGGAATTTAAATGGATTTTTGATAGAAATTTATATCATAATAGATTCTTATAGAAATTAAAATAACAAATTTAATGAAAATGGAATTTTAATAAAGACATAAAATTTAGTAAAACCTGAAATCGACGTAACAGGGATTTTAAAAAATAAATAATTAAAAAATATACGATAAAAATGATCGATTTCGAAGATTATGGTATCACGTTTTACAATGATCATTTTTCTTTCCCACAGCTTAAACGCCAATCATTTAATTATTACGTTTGGAGTTGCCGTCGCATCCCTCCGAATCGATTTTTAGCAATAAAACCGCACGTCAATATTTAAATGTTTATTTAGCAGGAATTATGCTTCCATTCGTTGTTTGCATAAATCCATGAAAATATTACACAGCAGTTTTATTTACATTTAATTAACACGCTAGAGTTGATTCGGCAATTCGCGACATTCGTATCCTAACAGATTTCGTCGGTGCTTAATTTCTGTAATTAAAAGAGTATTATTTAATTATCGCCGCTGTCTAATTCGCAAGAACTCGGCTTACGTGTTGACCGAAATCAAAACTACATCAGGGTTTAAAATGCTTCAAGTGCGACGCGAAATTCTAGTCGCATGTCGCAGAGATATTTATTTTACAGCGATGTAGGAGTTGCTACAAAAATGATAACAGAATGACAAAACATAAACTGATGGTTAAAAAATATTGCAGTTGATCAAATAAAACTAGGATATTAATACTCAATGGATTTGCAATCCATAATTATTGAACATCAAGTAAATACAATAGAATTGAAAAATTAAATAATCAAAGCAAGTGAAGTATTAGTTTAAAGTTCATTGTTACAATAAATCCGTCAAGTTTGAGACAATTAACGTTCATGTATTTTAGAAGACCTCAGAGGAATAATGGAATAATAAAAATATTAATCAAAATATTAATCATTATAAAAATATTAATCGAAACAATTATATAGAACCAAGTTTGCAACATTGTATTTGCCAAAACTGTACATTAATTTTATATTCTAGAAATCACGTCATCCAATATCCTGATCAGTCGAATGAACGTTTAATAATTACATTATTTAGAACCAAAAACATATACTTCGTAAATGTTCCTTTTAATCCTCGCCATGTTTGCATCTCGCCATTTTCATCGTCAATTTAGGTTCCCTTCCGTTTTTAGGTTCAACTATGTATGTGTATATACATCAAGGCTGACCAACGTAATCTACGGAGCTTACAAGCCTTGTTACAAATTTTCCCCCGCTCAGTCTTCATTATTTCTGCCACTCTGTGTCCATTAGGTGTCGCGTTCCCTCGGTATACCCTATACAAATGCGTTTGGTCGAGGGATGGGCGCCGTGCGAGAGGCATCTCTTTCCTGGACAACGCTGATTTACTGTGGAGTCTCGCTTATACGACTTAATAGGGGGGCGCGCGAGCGTGCGGATAACTGAATTTTCGGATAATAGAACACTTAGTCTCGTCTTGCGTCTTTCGTTCGGCATGTTGCTACAAAATGGACGGAGCCGTTTAACTATTATTATTATATATACTAGCGATTGGTATACTAGCGATATTAGTGAAATAGATTGTATTTAATTTTTGCCAATGAAAAATTGAATTCAATACTATTCAGCAATATTTTCAGCAGGTCATTGATTTTTATTCCAATGATTCACCGATTTTGATCTCTACGATTCACTGATTTTGATTTTAATGATTCACTGATTTTTATTTCAATGATTCAGTAATTCTGGTTTCAATGATTCACTGATTTTTATTTCAACGATTCGGTGATTTTATCTTAATGATTCACTGATTTTGGTTTTAATAATTCACTGATTTTAATTTCAATGATTCACTAATCTTTATCTCAATGACTCACTGATCATAATCTCAGTGATTCACTGATTTCAATCTCAGCGATTCACGGATTTTGATATCATTAATTCACTAATTTTTATATCATCGTTACAATGATTTTGATCTCAACAATTCATTGATTTCCATCTCAATGATTCACTGATAGTAATTTCAATAATTCGATTTTTATATTAGCAACTAACTAATTTCAATGTTATTAATTCACTGATTTTGATTTCATACGTGCACTGTGTTTAATTTCATCGTTGCACTGTTTAGATTTCATCGATTCACTGTTTTTGATAACCCTGTCTTTTCCTTCGTTGATTCACTGGTTTCATCATTTGATATTGTTCGAGATGATGCTTTTGGCAGCATTGTGTAGCGCGTGTCGAAAAATGACCGCCATAAAGATTCATTTGTGCGCCGTCGCTACAGAATCTAGATTAGCGAAATCAATTAATAAGTAACCTCCGCTAACAATTGTTTCCCATTTGCTAAGTGCAGCTATGCGGATATGTGTCAGCAACATTAAAATGCGATGCCATCAATTATGGCGGTGGATTTATAATGGATCGCTTATGAGCGTACGGTCTACGAGTAATTAATGTTCAAATGGTGTGGTGTTTCAATTATATCAGTTCGGATAAGACAGCTTTTACCGTATTTACTCTTGATAGAACTGCTTTTAATGCAAATGCTCGATCTAATTATAATTAGCCCGATGTTTCCGGTCCGCGGTGAATAATGCGAAACGTGTAATTACGGTGTAGAACATATACTAACCATCGGACGCAAGATAAATAAATTGTTCCGTGCTATATTTAAAATAGTGTACCGAAGTGTTTCGTGTAAAAGCGCGTGGCGCGTGCATATTCCATTTCGTTGGCCTTTTAATAGTCGCCTACATGCAATTAAAGTTACGTTCTTAATCACAAAATTCCTCGTCTGAAAGCCTAGCTGCAACTCTTTATTTTGCAACAAATTTCTATCAAAAATTTTTATTTAAAATTTCTATTAAAAATTTCTGTCAATTTAAATTCAATAAAATATTGAATCTATTCTCTGGTAACCGAGTCAAGATAAATCTTCTTTTCAATTTAGATTTTTCATTTCCCCTTATTCATTATCCTGCGAACACTATACCAGAGTAATGGGTTTTCTGACGAATGATCGAAACAGATTTCGTACGAAATTTTACAACGAGCCGGAGCATTTTTCCGTAACAAGTTAAACAGAGCGCCGTGTTTGATTTTGCGAGATTCCAAATATTTTTAGAGCGGTCGTTAATTACATCAAAAATATGATATCGCAACCGGAGGATTTAATTAATAAAATAATATTGCTTTGCCTTTTTGTACGTGTACACGTTGTCCTTATTGTATACCGTACTTTTTGTGTACTGTACTTTTTTTACACGGTTCGTTTTCCGAACGTATTTACTGTGCAAATATCGAGTGCATTTTCCAATATACTGAAAAAGAATATATGCAGTTTTCATTTTTGTTTTAGTAAAAATATTTTGCACCGAAAATTATGATTTCGAAAATTGTTCTTATATTAGGTTGGATGTTGACTATCTTCGCGTTAGTTTTAACCCTTTCGGTACGAGCGCCGGACATACTCAGGGTCTTTTAAAAAGTTTCTAATTACATTTCCACTTCTCCCTATTAATTTTGGTATTTTCGAAATGCTTGCGCCTTTTTTTAAATTTAAAATAATTTTTGCTTGGTTTTATTTAATTCGGTACCGCGGCCCATTTTGAAAGATGTAAGCTAATATTTTTAAATATCTAATCACTTAATCTTTATTATTCACTGCTTATTACTGAAAAATAAACTATCTGAATATTATTTGATGTTAGTCTTTCAACAGGCACTTTGCTACTAACCTCTCTGTTCCTACTGTCCTATCATTCTGTCGTACCCGGTTTTCACATAAACATATATAATTCTTGGAAAACCAGGGAAACAGTGATCGCTATTTCGTGTATTACTGAAATAAGGATACTGTACATGCAAAATCTTTCTATACATTATTGGTTTTGAGAAACACGAAAAATTCTGGGGTGTCCTATCATCTCGTCGCGCAGTGTAAGTATTAATGGATGATGAGGAATACAGATCAAGGAATACTTTTCCTCGCCGGCATGTTCCGTGCATTTCGCCGAACACTCCGAACGCCCAGAATTCGCAGCCGCTCTAAAACGTGTTAGAAGCCCGGCTCGGGGTCGCGGCGATGTATTATTTCACCGCCGCGAAGAAACAGACCTAAGCCTGTGTTATTCCGATGTTCGCGTGTATCAGATTTGCCGTATCTCGTCGAAATCGTCGGGCCGCTCGCGCGCGCGCGCGTCTCCCCCCTTCTATTTCCATAAGCCGGCAGTAATTCATCCAGGCCCGTCCCCTCTTTACACGAATCTCGGCAAGTAAGTACATAAAATTTCCGAGCACGAGGCGTTAAAATCGGCCGGAGATAAATCACCGACGCGCAGAGACGGCTGCCGGCGCATAGGTGGCCATTATTAGCCGCGTCGGCGTCGTCGTCGACGTCGTCGGCGGCGGCGTCGGACCGAAGTCGGCAGCAGAACTTCGTCTCTGTAATTGGAACGCAGGCACCGAGATAATTTCACTAGCACGATCAAGTTCCCCCCTCCTCCTCGCCTCCCCCTTCGGTGGCGGCGAAACTTCTTATCGGCGGCCATCGGGATTTCTGCGACTCGAGTCGAAAGAAACCGTCGAAGACGCGCGCGCGCGCGCGTCCCGAATCCCCGTCCCGGGGTTCCGCCGGAAACGGCGCAACGTCGCGGCGCTGTATGGAAGCCCGCGCGGTGCCCGCGCGAGTGCAACTAATGATAATTGCTCCGTTCGCGTGGCGATAGCTTTTATTTCGGGCAGGCCGTTGTCCGCGGCGGCGTCCTCCGCAAAAACCGGGGGAACGTTACCGGGGGGAACCGTACCCGTTGGCGCAACTTTCGCCGGACGAACATTACGCGGCCATAATTCCTGGATACAAATGCCCGTAACAAATGTACCGGTACACGGGCCAGCTACCAAACCGCCGCCGCCGCCGCCGCCGCCGCCCGTTGCTCCCCGAAGGTTTCGAGTTTACGGTCGTGTCCCCCTTCAGAAAAACCGGGTCGATACTTTCGATAGTCCCGGGGATGTTTGGTCGCCGTTGTGCTTTCTTTCTTTCTTTCGCGGCGGACGTTTCGTTACCGCCGCGCATTAGTCCGGGTTACTTATGGACGAAAGTCGATTTGTTAACTTTTGTGTTAACGATAAGGTGACTGCTGGCGTGTGCGATACACCTTTGCATAAAGGAACTTGCTTTTGGAGATTTTACAACCTGTGGAATTATTAAAATTTGTTTTGGAATTATCTGAGATAATATATTAGTTGTGAGGTTAATAATCATGTGGATTTTCAGTTTCTTATATATATTTGTTTTTGATTTCCAAACGTGAAAATCGCCGTTCTCAAAGTAAGTTTACGATGAATAATATGAAGTCATTTAGGTGTTAAATATTTTAATTTGAAATATTAATTCTTTCGGATAACTTTATTAGCTGATATTAACAATATTTACACTTAATTAAATCGTGTACGAAATCTTTATCGCGAGTCTGACACGTTATTATATTACAAGAGGTTAACTTTATAAGAATGTAAAAATTATGGCACTTCCGGGAAGTGAAGAATTCTTGAGATCATTTGCAGTAACTTTTTCCTTTACAAACATTTTCTTCGAGGCGTTATTAACGAGTTATTAACGAAAAACACTGACCAATGAGAAACGAGTTCCACTGGCGCGAGACGACTGAGCCAACCAGCAGACACAACCCAATTCTACTCGTTGACTCAGTCGCTTTACGTCAGCTGAGCTCACCTCTCATTGGTCAATGTTTTTCGTCAATAACTCATTAATAACACCTCGAAGAAAATTTTTGTAAAAGAGAAACTTACTTCAAATGTCCCCAGAAACCCCATAAGAACTTAGGATCTTCTCATTTCCTATAAGTACCATAATTTTCGGTTACCATAATTTTGGGGTACCATAATTTTGGGCTACTACAATTTTGGGATACCATAATTTTGGAATACAATATATTCATCGAATAAGACATACTCAATTTCCTTGATCTATTATTCCATCTATTTTTAATAAAAAAATGTTATTTACATATGTTATTCGGTAAAGATAAAGTTAATTATGTACGAAAACAAACCAAGAGCACAGCAATTTGTCATGTCACGGTAACTAGGTTCCACCGCGCGACATAGTTGGCGGAGCGTTCTTGAAATGTTCATCACAGTCTGCCACGATATTATACGTCGAGGGATTAAATTAGTTAATGCCCTTCAACTTCGGTGATGGGCTGAAATATTTTATAAGCACGTCCGAATTTCACTGATAGTTTCGGACCAGCGACGAGAACGTCTACTGTTTAAACATTCAGAAAATGATACCGATACGCCATGCGTCAGTGTTCCTCAAAATCTTTTAAAATCGACTCGATAATAAATTCTGAAGTAAGAAGTCGACGCCATAAGTTATGAAGAAGTCGCCGCCATAAGTTATTAAGAAGTCGCCACCATAAGTTATTAAGAAGTCGCCACCATAAGTTGTCATAGTTTTACAATAATTTCGATTAAAATTTCCGCGTAATAATTGCATCATACATTATTCCATAATTTTGAGTTTCTCCTGTTATCCGATTGTTTATTTATTCCTTCCACGTGTGATATAACATGATTAATTCGCTGAAAACTATGGACCGTGAAATTGAGATGAATGAACATCTCCGACACGTTCTGCTGTACGATTAGGTCGTAAATGTTCATTTTTGTTAACCCGACGCCCCCATTGTTTCCAAACAAAAAATTGATCAATTTATTACGAATTTAATCGTGCAACAAAACACGTCGCAAATGTTCACGTTTGTTAACTTGACGCGCCGTAATTTTCAAAAAATTGATCGCTCTATTACGAATGTAATCGGACAACATATCGTAAATGTTCGTTTTTGTTGTTAGCCTGACAGGTCGTAGTTTTCAAAAATTTATTCACTGTTGCATGCAAATCGAAATAAATTCTACGCTACATTTATACAGAACATTTTCCGTCGATCGGTATTAAAAATTAAGCGAGCTCTTGGTACCTTAAAAATCTCTCATTGACTAAATAAAAATTAATTCGACGCTAATTTTATAGATAATATCTTTCAACGGTCGGTAATTTTAGAGTCAAAATCATCTCAGCTCTTGGTACCACAAAAAGCTCTTATTGACGGAGCGCTCGCGAACTAAGCGCATAATATGCTTGTTCTTTCTCAACGACGGGGCGCGGAGCGTGCCGTTTTAACCCCTTGTCGTACCATTTTCTTTGCAATTACTATGCTTGCAATCTTTTTGATCGCACTAATTTCTTCGAAGAAAAAGGGATTTTACATTTATCAAAGAGATTAATATTTAATTCTTACTTAAAGGCGCGGATGAACAGATGAACACTCGTACCTATCGACTTATTACTACAAATCTCCGACGCGAGTCCGACTCGTTAAAGTACGGCAAGGGGTTAGGGACGATCGGGGCGAACATTCGCGGCGTGGGGTAGTTCTTTCGCGTACGGGTAAAACGTCATCGCGGGGAAATTGGGAACGCCCCGGTTCGAATTCAGCGACACGGCCGTTTTCGCACGGTATTACGTACTCCACCGAAATAGGAGAAACTTCGTGTCACGTCTTGAGGCTAAGTCTAATGCCTAGATTAAGTACCTACGAAGTTGGCGTAAACTAATGGCTGCAACGAGCTGGACGGTTCCTGTGCTTTATCAGCATCGCGGGAGACGTACCGATACTCGTTCACAGTTTCCCCTCCCCGCGTTCGCCACTCCCCTGCCCCCCATCCCCGCCGCCGCGCCGAGATTTCTAAATAAGGATTAATATTTCGATGGAGACGGCTGGCGACATCCGTTGATTAAGCTTCCTTCATGATTTTAGCGTGTTCCGCCAGGGAGGATTTAAACTTCCGATTACCAGTGAATTTGCCGCAATACCGTAGCACTAAGCTGTTCTACTAATAACTATGCGAGGCGGATGCGCGTGTCTCCTATTCGATCTATTTACGAGGCCTAATCTCTGGTTACGCGTGAATGACATTTTGCTTGAATTTTAAGGGTCGATTTGAGGTTATAGTTCAGCAAAATCTTTGTTCGAATTATCGAAATTTATCGTGACTTGAACGTTCGCCAATTATTATTATTATTAACTTTGACTTAAGCTTGATACGAATAAAATACAGTCGGGAAATTTGAAGGATCTTTAGATTTATTATTAAACATTTTTATGTCGACTAGAACAATTCTAAATTTAGTTATAATTCGGTAAAATGCTTGTTCAAGTTATCTAAATTTATCATGATTTGAGCATCCATGATCTAACAACTATTATCTTTCACTGTCACTATATTTTACAAAACTTGAATTAAGATTTCTACGATTCACGTAAATCAATAACAGACCGATAACAAATATTAATAATCGACTGCTGTCGATCTTTGCGTAATCGTGGCATATAAAAATTTTAAAAATGCAAAAAAACATGCAAATTAACAAAATTTAGTTGGCGAACGTAACTCTCCTTCAATTTCAATTTCTGCAAGATTACATACGAAAACGTGTATTTACACAGAGACCGGGTAATCATTTTTTTAATTAAGTATCAGTACAGTTATTTGCTTGCTTCTACAGTGCTTTATTGCTACCGCTGTAATTTATTTGCGAACAGTCCTTGTTTCTTATACCCCTCATCAGAATGCATCTTTCGTTACGCTCATCACTCCGCGCTCTTTCATATCGTTCTTGTCATTGTTCATTCCAGACAGCACGCGTCAAGTCCTTTGCTAATTCTCTCTTCTTGTCTTTGCGCGTTGCATTTCTTTTGTGGCAGCTCCTTTCTGCCCGTCCGTTCTTTACCGTCTTCCTCTCTCCATCCTGATCTTACGTATCTCCGTCTCTTTCCGCAGCTCCGCACTCGTATTTTACTGCTCGCAGCTTCGATTTTTATTTCCACCACCTTCGTTTCTCCTGAAGCTTAGTTATGCAAGCCCGGCGACATTCAATTCCAATTTCCACTGATTTTTCTTCCACCTTCGTTTCTGTTTCTTCCGCCGCCATGTTTCGAATAAATATAATATTTCACTATTTCATTACGTAGTTGTTTCGTTTTTAATATGGCCCCGAGCCATGGTTACACGACACTTTCTTTTTCTATTCGATTGCTGGATGTACTGTAATCTTTATTCAGAAGTTATTTTATAAAAATCTATAGATGGGAATCTCTCGAGAAATCTTTCGATGGAAATTTTAATTCTGCACCAAGAATCAACTTTTATTAAAATTAATTTTTGAGCGCTCGCAATATCTTGTAATTTGAATCATGTAGTTATCGTTTAAAGTTAAAAATACTACTTCTATTTTATGTTGTGTCATTATCTGTAAACAAAATTGGATTCATACGAAGTATATATTAAGTGATATTTGATTTTTTAAAATTGAAATTAAACGATTTTTACAATTGTCTTAATTTGGAAAGTGTATGTGACTTATCTTGTATAACAAAGTACTTTGTTTGCTTCATTAAAATGGCTGTTTGCTATTCGCACAAGACACGTTCCGAAGACAGTTGCCGAGATCTATAAAAATCGTCTGCAAGTTTTACATATTCCAGCGCAAATATCTTCGACGGACGAAGCAGAATCGGCGAGGAATCTTTTTAAAGCGTACTGGCTCGGTTGAAAGTTTAATAGTATCCTCCTTTGATTGTTCACAGACTTCGATCGTAATACCCTCTGCATCGAAGCACGTCGCGCGCACGTGGAGCACCGGTCTTCCGAGCATCAAATAGTCACCGGAGCCAGCAATATTTAAAGGGGCGACGTCTCAGGTGTAACGCCAGTCAGAATAATCCACGAGCACGGGCCACCGGATGAAAGGTGAGAGACGCGGCCGTCGAAATTTGCCTGGCGAACGCACAATCTAGACGATTTTTCTTGGCGTTAAGTAGCGCGCGGAGCGCGGCGGAAATTTAAGGGGAATGCAAATTCAGATATGGTAGTTCGTGCAACTTATCGACGAAGATATTCTTGGCTCGGTAGTATGCTTGTACAGATTGTGCAAAATACTTTCTAGAGAATTATGAAATACGGTATTATACTGATTGGGTATAACTACGTTTATATTAAATGTAAAATTATATAAATATGATGGTAAAATTGTGAATGCATCATCAAATTGCGAATTTGTATGCGAAATAAAAATTGTCAGCAGCTGTGAACAGATTAATTATTTTTATTAATAATTTAAATGAGACGATATAAATTCTTATATCAATATTCTTTAAATATTAAATTGATATTAAATTCTTTAAATATTGAATAGATATAAAATTCTTTCAATATTAAATAGCTATAAAATTCTTTAAATATTAAATAGATATTAAATTCTTTACATATTAAATAGATATAAAATTCTTTAAAATATAATAGTAAATATATTTACTATTTGCGTGCACGCCACACAATTCTTCTCATAAATGCATAATTATCCACAGCCTCTATATCACAGTAAGAATAAATTTTGAAAACTAGTGAATAATTACCAGAATATTACAGCTGAATCACGGTTATATTTTATACCTATTTTATATTAATTAGAAGTGCAACGAAAATGGTCTGTACGCAACAGATATTTTGATAAGGGCGTTTGCGGCGCCGCAGATATGCCTGTCAGCCTTTATTGGAATCAAAAACGGTAAAATACTCGTTTAAAGTAGGCAAGCAAAACAAACGGCTGTCGATGCCAATTCCATACATTCCAATTTGTCGACGTACGATAGTTACATCGAAATGAAAAACACGATTTCCGTTGTACAGATCGGCAGATTTGTATCTCCACAAAGCTGTGTCATAAAAATCCTATGACAATATTTAGAAAAATATTTGTCACCGCCTTCGAACTCGTGCGTTCTGACATTTCTTGCGAACAGTTTGCAAAATATAATTTGCCAATTTGAAACTTGATAACTGTAGACGATTTGTTCAATTGCCTACATTATATATAAATTTACGAAATATTTTTTGTTCCTCATATATTTCGATTATCAAAAAATAATTATTGGCCGTTGTTTAAAACAGAGAGAGATGCGTAAGATTTTCATCAACTCGCCTATTTTAACCCTTTGCTCTCGAAGTCAGTTTAGTTCTAAATCCAATACAGTTTCTCTGATCTGCAGTATTTTTCTTTTAAATAATTTATTGCATTTTATGAATATGAAATTGAATTTTGTAACTCATACAGCAGATACGATGTTTAAGAGTGTTTTTAAAGATAAATATATATGATAATGTAAAAATTATTTTATGTACAGTTTTGAATGGTTCCTTAGAGTCACCACTCTAGTGCAAAGGGTTAACATCCTTGCAAAAGTAGGGTAAAGCATTTTTCTTATTATAAGAAATGATTTGATATTAGTCCCTAATTTACAGGAAACGAGGGACTGGAGCACAGTCGACTATAATCAAACAAAGCCTACTGACTCCTGCCATTATCATTCCCCCCTATAGTTTCCTCTTAACCTCTTCCACTGTGTTTTCATTCCAGATTTTTTATTATTATTGATTACTCGATTGGTCTTTTCGTATAGTAAAATCTATTATTATTTATATATTTTACTTATATATGACAGCTTCGTGTACGCGCCGCTAGGGGTCGGACGCGCGAGGAACGGCGCCACTGGCGCGGAAGAACTTAGAAAAGTAATTTCTAACCTCCACTGTGCGATATGAAAACTGAGGAGAGCAGGAACGTTAAATTGGCGATTCTCTAATTTTAGGTTAGTATATAAGTTGTAAATAGGGTTAGAGAAAAAGGGGAAAATCGTATAAAAAACTTAATAAACTCTAATTTTAGACGAATCCATTGGCGTTTTCTTAATCCCACACCCAAGTAGAAAAAGAATCGAAAACATATTATATATATTTCTTCATTTATATATTTCTATATGTTACAAGAGATCATCAATTAGTAAAGACTACAATCATGCGAATCAAATGGATCGAAATACCCCTTTGACCCTAGACAGAAATTGCGCCATCTTTACATAATCTGCCAGTAATTCCGTCAAAGAAAAGAACCTTTCACGTTTCCGAAAGCTCTAGACAGGTAAAAGTAAACCTAATTTGTCGAAAACTACGACCATGACTCGACAACCGACACAGTAATTGACACACTTGCGCCGGTGCAGCGATGACTGTACAGAGTTCCCGGTAAAAGTGCGGGTAGGAAGCGATCTGACGTTGGGCAGACACGTTGCTTGGCATGTTTTTAATCGTCCCCCGTGTATCGCTTTAATCACGACGCGTCACTGGCACAATGGGCTTTCATGGGGGTTACACGAAACAAAAAATCGCCGTGGTACACGGACGATGGTTGTATAGGACGGAGGGGAGGGGAGGGGAGTGGAGTGAAACACAACGATGTCAGGCGCCGTAAGTTTTCGGGCGTTTCCACGGGGCGTCCCGGGCAAATTGAAAGGCTCGTTTGTCTTCGTTATTCGCAAACGAGTCGCTTAGTTTATTAGGGGCTCGCTCGCGCACAGTAAATTTCGGGGAGGGGAGGGGAGGGGGGGGCGGGTGAAACGTATAGACGGCCGCGCATCAGTCGGCGGAAAATTCGGCGAATCTCGCGAACTGCGTGTGCCGGTGACAGGGGGCAAAGAGAGACGGGCGGCCGGCCCCGGTTTTGTGCACGAAACGAGCGGTTCATATAAATAATTGATGCGGCAGCGTCATCCAATTAATCGAGGTGTACGTTCGTTGTATAACGCGTCGCTAAACCGAAACAACTGATTTATTCGACGGAGTGTTATTTTCATCGTGGAAGTTAATGAGCGCGTGACGGACGGGCCGACGCCGATAAAAATGATCTCCGACAGGCGATGCGAGTTTCTTGAGCGAAAATACCGAATCGTAAAGCGTACGTTAACAACGATAATTGTGTTTTAGAATGTAGAATTTATATGTTCGTCAGAACACATCGCGACAATGATTTCCGTATGGCGAAAATAAATTTAAAAAATTGTAAAGGGTGTATATTCTTCTCGTATGTTCCACTTTGTAAACGCGAACGGGACTATTCAATTTTATATGTACTGCTCTTTTATATTGAAAAATACTTTCGTGATCGACTAAAACGAATTCAATTAGATTCGTACTTCGATCAATAGATGGCATTTAATTTCAATATGTAAAAATTAATAAAGGAAATGAATTTCTATTTTTACTAGTGATTGCATTGTTCAAAGTACTGTACTTAGGTACTCACATACTATAGCACTTATGCGTCCAAATAAATTGCGCAGAACTCTTTCCTGTACATTGAAATGCAATTACAAAATGACCCGATTTCAAACAAGCGATACTAATATAATAAAAGCAAGAATATTATAATAAAAACAATAATAATATAATACAAGTAATAATAAAATAATTACAGCAACAGAGTGAAAATAATGCAAGTTAATGTTCCATCAGGAAGCTGTAATAAACGCCCGCGTTAAATGGCTATATAACTTTAGCGCGATCACAACTTTCGAAATTCCATAATTAAGCAACTATTCCACGCGAACCGCTTCGCACAAACGAACAATGTAACACGTCACATTAGCGAGGACAGTATGGAATGACGGACGAAGACACGGCGGCACCGTGCACGCGATTCCGAACGGGAAAACGAATCGAAGGCGAGAAATGAATTTCGCTTTCTGCGAAGCTTCGTTGCCGGGGTAAATGAAATTTTAGCAATCGTCGGACACACGAGGGGAGCCTCCTCCCACGGCTGTACCGCTTCTGTGTACACGGAACAGAGTCGGCCGGTACCTTATCATCCGTTTACAACTAATCTTAACACGTTCACTGTCTCGTGCATCATACATGATGCACGGGGGGTTCGTTTCTGCCACGTCCCGTGCATCATACGTGATGCACAGTCTTCGTTACGCAGCCGCGCACGCATATACGTTCGTTGAATTCGTAATCTTCATTGTCCGAAGAAGTCGAATCGATATCGCGATCCAACGAAGTTCGACGATTTCGCACCATTTATCGACGCTGGTGGTACGACCTCTTTGATTTATTCATACTTTTATGGTGAACTGTTATTTTTGAGACAATATCGTTGCGGAATTCTTTTATTTTGATGATATGTTTAGAGTTTCCTGTTCGGTAAATGGAGGTTTCAGTGTTACTGTTATC
The DNA here is from genome assembly GCF_028453695.1 of Augochlora pura. Lineage (NCBI taxonomy): Eukaryota > Metazoa > Arthropoda > Insecta > Hymenoptera > Halictidae > Augochlora > Augochlora pura. The sequence goes on along the minus strand of NC_135774.1, from coordinate 24,115,434 downwards.
AATTTTTGTTAATTTATTCTTTCTCGATTTGGTTAGGTTGAAGCAAGAATTAAATTAAATTAGATTAGGCTAGAGTAGATTTGATTAGATTATATAAGACAAGATTAAAAAAGATTGGAATAGATTAAATTGAAATAAATACGATTAAATCAGATTAAATTACATTAAATTAGAGTGCAATAGATTGAAATAGATTAAATTAGATTGAAATAGATTAAATTAGATTTAAATAGATTAAATTAGATTAAAGTCGATTAAATAAGGTTAGATTAAATTTAAATTGAATTAAATTGTATCTTAGCATAATTTCTAAACTTGAAATTATTACTGTAACATCGTATTATCATTCGAACAAATACGACAGCTTCCTAACCTAATATCCAAGCAGTTGACGGTCACATCTTGACTAAAATATAATCCAAGATCCTTAATCCACCTGCACACGGTTGCAACAATATCCGCCAAATATATCAGCCAAAAATATGAAAAACAATCACTCAACAAAATCGCATTAATATCGAAAATAAGTAATTATTAACCTGCAGAAAATCAGCTCCTTTCAGATCGGGCTACGTTTGGTCCGCTCGCGTGCAACTGGTTTACATCTCCAGCCAATTCTCGAGGACCACGGTATACACCCCAACCGCAAATTGCCAGCGCGGCGAAAAATTGTCTTCCCGGCGCGCAGAGACGATGGCTGATGGCTGAGTCGTTAGAACAGCGTCTAGCGCGGACGGAGAACAATGTCGAGCTGTCTGAAAGCCGTTGGACGGCTAGACGCGGGGGGCGATTGAAAAGCCGGGTCAGAATGGACCCTGGCAGCACGGTCCAAGGGGTTAATCGATCAGCCGGGAAGAAACGTCGTTCGTCGGCCGGATAATTTAATCGTCGTGACGGATACACGGCGACGCTGATGGCGTACAACGGACGCCGTCGAGGATGTTACGGTGCAAGTACTGTTACGGGGCCATCGATCGTGGCCGATCATGAAGCCAATATCTCATCCTCGCTTGCGGTCTATTAGATTTCCACGGCTTCGAAGGGGTCACCCGGCTTCCCCCCCCCCTCCCCTCTGCCCGTCCTTTCAACCCCATCGCCCCGGAGAAAAAGGCTCGGCGTAAATCGCGACTCTTTCAACGTCAATCCCTGAAAAGCACGCGGGAACGGATCTTATACGTTTCTGACGGACCGCGGCGGTCCGCCGACCTCCGATCTCAGGTTCGCCAGACCCCCGGTGTCCGGGGGAAATCGATAACTTTCCGCCAAATCGGCCGCCGTTGTACACTGCGCGACAAAATGATAGGACATCGCAAAATTTTTCGTGTTTCTCAGAACCAATAACGCATAGAAAGGTTTTGCATGTAGCTGTATAAACAGTGCCTCTTCTTTACTAACACGTGAGAAAACAGCCACTGATTATGCTTTTTTACAGGAATTATATCTGTTTATCTAAAAGACGAGTACGACGAAATGATAGGACACGTGCAGAAAAAAATATGATTTTTATTTAATTTTAATGTTTCGACACATATTTTGTGTATTATTGAAATAAGGATACTATAGCAAAACCTTTCTATACTGCATCTTTAACTGCAGTCGATATGCTGCGCGACGTTGTTGCACCGCGTTTCTGCAACAGTGCGTGACAATCGATTCTGCTGCTGCTGCTGCTGCAGGAGGCGATAATGATGCGAGACGTCCTTGCCAATCATTTTATAACGCGTTTACGGAGGTTGCAGTTTGTCCGGGATGCTGCGTGCTCGTGCAATATTTTTTCCGTTCGGCGCGCTGCGACCCGTAGTTGTTTGATTTAGGTGAACGGAAGCTTGACTTCGAACGGAGTGCATAGATACAGTCGGTGCACGAAGCGTTCGTACAGCTCTTTTATTTTACAGTTTACAGGAACGTACGTTCCGGTGTGTGTTTCAACCTAGTGACCTCGTATAAAGCAATTTTACTCTCGTGAATATTGTTAGCGTTTTTATTTGTTACCAGACCGCGAATTTGACGTGTTTAACACGTTGACCGACGCGCCGGTCAAATACGGATGACACTAATTTCTGATCAATCTTGAAAATTCATTTTTATTATAATATATTGCCATCTGTAATAATCTAATGCCATTCTCTATGATAAATATTAACTTTTTAGTTTCGCTTTAATTAATTAAATTGCTTTAACTATGTGCAAACTTTAGTGGCCGATTAACGACACTGAACGTGTTAAACAAAATAGTCTAGAACAAATAGAAAATAGTAGGGACATTTGAGAAGTTTAAAAATTACAATACGTATTTTTACAATAATTATAATTATAATTATAATTACAGCATCGCTTTTTTCTGTCATTAAATAATTAACTAAGCAACATAACGTTTTGATTTCATAAAACGTGAAGAAATAAATCAAGTAAAATAGCACAGATTATATTATGATTCAATTATTAATAAATTCGGTAGCTTAAAGGGTTACGTCTACCCAAGTACGATCGGTAAATTGGAGACTTTATTTAAAATTCAGTGGAACGTATTAATATTTAATTTCATACTGTTAAAACTTTAGTATTTTTATTAAACGCATTCAGAAACGTTTATACGAAGATATCAGAGAATTGGAAATCCACCGGCGTGGACTTGGCCAAGGTTGAATACCACACGGGATAACGTTCGTAACAATTTGCATCGGTATCATTAATTTTAGAATAGATTTCCATTCATTGGGGTTCGTTCGCTCTATTGTAATATTTGCCTTCGCATCGAATATTTAATCGACTATAGTTGTACGGTTATTGGATTTTGCATTTTTAAATTCTGATCATCCGCATCCGGCGCGTAAACGTTCCGGCGGTTAACGGTGTAAATGTATCCGCAACATTCGCGGGGCGCATAAAAATGTGCATTTATAAAACGAAAACTCGACAGAACGGTGTGTTTTCCTTACAAATATTTCTAATTTGCAAATATTTGCGCGGCAAGTTTCGATCGAAACCAAAAATAATACCACGCTAACGTACGCTGTACGACGCGCTTGCAAACCGAATGAAATAAACAGAAAATCGCTCGTTCGTAATAAAAATAAAACACAATTTTCGTGTAAAAGCTTCGTTCCGACGTTTTCGCTTATTGTCATCGTTATTTGCTAATCGCAAGTACGAACAAAAATTATTAACACTAGAATTGAACTAGAAAACGCGCTTCAACACGATAAATGCGTTTTATAACAATGCCAGGATTGGATTTATTTAAACTTTATATGATTTATATTGCAATATATATACTTCGATAAAGGAGTTAAAAATTTCTCTTAAAAATATTTTTATAATTTCAAGAACTGAAAAATAAAAGATTGAAACCCAGTTATTTTGACCGGTAATTCTCGTATCAGTTATAAAGTAATTTACGCTACCGTCAACTGGCGATCGTACGAAAAATCGCTCGCAGAAAGTTGAGGCGTCCGAAGGCGCGCGCGCGCGGCTTAAACTAAAATCGGTCTCGCTTTGCTTCGCGGTAACTCCGTAAAATTAAATTCAGCATTCAATATTCGAGGTTTTCAAATTACTGAACAAATGAACGCGCGATTGAATGAAAACAATTTTTGCGGCAAACTGGTAACAACCGTTTCCACTTCAACCCTCGCCGGGGCCGCCGTCCCCGCGCGTTCCCCCCTCTCCCTCTCTCTCTCGCCCCCTTACGGTGGTCCGACCGTTTGCCGCGGCAAACATCAATCCGCGGGAAAAAAAGCAGGCCATTGTTTCCTGTAACGCGGCACGTACCGGCGACGCGCGGTGACAATTTCGTTCCATTTTCATCCGAAATTACTCTTTGATTTCCCGCGGCAAGGAAACAAGTTATTTCAGTTAACCGTGGGCGGGGGGTCGGCGCCGGCAGTTCCGCGGGGAAGATGGCGGGCCGGGCCGGGCCGGGCCGATCGGATAAATAAATCCCCGTCGTTAAACTCTTTAAAAGGTTGTTTTAAGGGGGCGAAAAGTTTCGCGGTGAATTTTAACCCCGGAAGCGTTCGCCGAACAAGTGTCTGTAATAGGCTCCTTGTACCGCTTTTTTACCCGCCCGCTGCTGCTTTAGTACCCACTTTATCACGGTGTGGTCGTTTCGTTTCAAGTGGATTATTCTGCATCCGACGCATTGCTGCAGGTGGGGCCGCGCAACGGTTTACAGTACGGGTTATTACGATCAAACCTGATTGTGAAGGATGTTCACGCCACTGGACGCGGCCACTGTGAAGTATTATCCTTATATTTGAGCACGGTATTGTTCTATTAGCTTTATGGCGGACCACGCTTTTGTTTTCGCCGCGGCTCATCCTTTTAACGCTGTCACCGTGAGCCACCCCCCGCGCCGCACGCGGTTTCGAAACATTTTAACACCGACTTCCGACGATTTAGGAATTAACTGGTCGTCCGCCGGCCGTCGACTACGAAAGTTTACGCAATGTTAACTATCTGGACTGGAGCGGTGACGGAGGGGTAACACTCGAGATTGTTGTACGATGTTTTGAATCAATTTACAGATTGTCCAATTTGTTTGTTTTTATGGAAGTATTAAAAATATAATTGTTACGTAGAATATAATATAATTGTTATATAGAATATAATATAATTGTTATATGGAATAGAATATAGTTGTTATATGTAATATAATATAATTGTTATATAGAATGTAATATAATTGTTGTATAGAATATAATATAATTATTATATATATATAATATAATTGTTTTGTTATATACAATATAATATGATAATAGTAAATCAAATTGTTAGAAATAAATTACACTGATAAGTCATTAAATGGACATACTATAGTTCATCCAAAACTATTTTGAATTTAGATTTAAAATAACGTCGTGTGCAAAGGATTAAAATCGTTTGACAAATGCACCTGTTATAGTTGGTCGAAACAAATGTAATTTTTATTTTCAAATCGTCGGAACTATGCAAACTTTTGTCTTGAAAACTATTAACATTTTAGTTATGCCGACGGCGTATATACACGTCATAAGGAATTGACAATTTTATATTTTACAATAAAAATACTTCTCCTACGATTTAGGTCAAAATGCTTATGAAACATATTCATATGCAATTCTAGAACAATTATTATTTTTAAGTATTAAATTGCAAGTGACATTGAATTTATTAACGCAAACATTTCTCGAGTTATTTCTGCTGAAGAAAATTATTTCACATCTCTGATTCTATCAATTATCGTCACTAACATGTTAAATGTAAAAATAGAAAATAGAATGTTTGACCATACTTCTAATTATCGGAAACGTTATAAATTTTTAGACATCGGAAATAATAAATTTATTGGTGAAAGCAATATTATGAAATCAGGAATAAGCAATATGAAAATCATTGGTGACCGTTACTGAAGGTTAGGCGTCCTGCGCAATGTTGTTATTCATTTCCTCAGTCTGTTATTGTCCTCGGAAGTATGTAAACGTGTTTCGTAAGACGGCCCTCGAAAATATTCTGACTAAATTTTTCCGATTCAAGATGGACTTCCATTGATTACTGCTGACCCTTGGTCCACCTGTGGTCACTAGCGGCCATCGTAGTAATCAGTTGTGGTCATTCAAGTGGTAATCAGTGGTCATTAATTCGATGAGGTAGTTAAGTGAGTACTTAATATTGTATACAAGTCAAAATTAATTTTTCCAAGTATTAAATTGCAAGTGACATTGAATTTATTAACGCAAACATTTCTCGAGTTATTTCTGCTGAAAAAAATTATTTCACATCTCTGATTCTATCAATTATTGTCACTAACATGTTAAATGTAAAAATAGAAAATAGAATGCTTGACCATACTTCTAATTATCGGAAACGTTATAAATTTTTAGACATCGGAAATAATAAATTTATTGGTGAAAGCAATATTATGAAATCAGGAATAAGCAATATGCAAATCATTGTTCACCGTTACTGAAAGTTAGGCGTACTGCGCAATGTTGTTCTTCATTTCCTCAGTCTGTTATTGTCCTCGCAAGTATTTAAACGTGTTTCGTAAGACGGCCCTCGAAAATATTCTGACCGTTACTGAAGGTTAGGCGTACTGCGCAATGTTGTTCTTCATTTCCTCAGTCTGTCATTGCCCTCGCAAGTATTTAAACGTGTTTCGTAAGACGGCCCTCGAAAATATTCTGACCGTTACTGAAGGTTAGGCGTCCTGCGCAATGTTGTTTTTCATTTCCTCAGTCTGTCATTGCCCTCGCAAGTATGTAAACGTGTTTCGTAAGACGGTCCTCGAAAATATTCTGACCGTTACTGAAAGTTAGGCGTACTGCGCAATGTTGTTCTTCATTTCCTCAGTCTGTTATTGTCCTCGCAAGTGTCTAAACGTGTTTCGTAAGACGGCCCTCGAAAATATTCTGACTAAATTTTTCCGATTCAAGATGAACTGCGCAATGTTGTTTTTCATTTCCTCAGTCTGTTATTGTCCTCGCAAGTATGTAAACGTGTTTCGTAAGACGGCCCTTGAAAATATTCTGACTAAATTTTTCCGATTCAAGATGGACTTCCATTGATTACTGCTGACCCTTGGTCCACCTGTGGTCACTAGCGGCCATCGTAGTAATCAGTTGTGGTCATCCAAGTGAGTACTTAATATTGTATACAAGTCAAAATTAATTTTTCTAAGTATTAAATTGCAAGTGACATTGAATTTATGCTGAAAAAAATTATTTCACTAGAACTCCTGTTCTTTACAACTACGTGGATGCAAGTGGTGCACGGCTCATGTGTGGACGGAAGCAGAGATCGAGAGGATGGTTGCGGGTTTCTTCGTCGGGATGTCTTCCCGTTGCGGGCTTCTTCGTCGGGATGTCTTCCTGTTCCGGAATTCTAAAGCAGCTGTCTTCTGTCATCAAGTAGTGAGTGAATATTTCAAGATATTATTACGTAGAAATTGTAGTATTTTTTAACGAGTACAGTGACCAAAGGGTTGCCCGGCAATCCTTTGAGTGGTAATATGTTTCTTAGGTAGGTAGGGTCTTTCTGCACGCCGCGATTTCTTTCAATATTTTCAACTATTGCTAATTTTATTTCGAACCTGTCAAAAAATCGGTCTTTCGGATTTCACGCGTTTAACATAAAACGAATGTTGCAAAAATGATATTGGTACATTTGCTGTACCGATATATCGAACAAGTTTATTTCGATTAATCGTATTAGAGATCGCGTGCTGAAAGACGGCCCCCTTTATATAAAATATATTTCTTAAAATTCAAAGTAGAGTCTCACTTTTTCTTGTTCTCATATTTTTATTAAACTTATTCGTACGAATCTTTTGCATTATTATTATCAATTCATTAAACGTATTTGAAGATACTTTGAAATTATTTTTATCAAATCATTTAACGTATTTGAACATTGAAATTATTCCTATGAAATTATTATTATTAATCGTACTTGTTTTTTAATGAATTTCAAGTATCCCTCCCCGGAAACTAATGACACTTTTTAGATAGGATTTTCAGAGATTTGAGGTTCTATGCTCGTTGCTCCAATCCTTTCGAGTGCCCAAGGTTACTCGGAAGGGTGCGAGCAACGGCGCATGGAACGGTATTTAAAAAATTGCGATTGACAATGGTTAGCGTATCGTGCACGACGTAATTTCCACTTGTGCGTGTGTGTGATTAGGTAGTGGATTTTGCGTCGGTTTTTTAAAATTGTAATTACGTTGAATAAAACATATTCCATTCGCGATCCATGTCATGCAACGTGGATCCGTATGGAATATGTATAGAATGTTCATTCGCTATTCTTATTTCGAGAATTGTATACTCTACTTAAGAGATGCTTATTGTAAAATGACTGTCATTAATAGTCGATTAGAGTCGCGAGAAAATAAATTTTAATTTTTATAAAATCGCAATGATCGCTACCATTGTCAGTCGATTTCAGGAACTAACATGTACCATAGTTGTGAATGAATGTGATCATGTTGGGGTGTCAGAGGCGTCCCGGGACGTTCTCCGCAGGTTAGCACCTCAGCGTATGTGTGCCAATCGTGAAGCGAATGTGTTGGTGTGATTGCTTTGCTATTTTTTAAATATAGGATTAGGTAGGTTAGGTAACTTGCCTTAACGTGTGTGTGAACTGTTAGGTAGGGCCGGGACTGACCGTCGTTCTCTTTCGGGTAGGCCGCGATTCGCCCGACGGTCAGTTACCGGTAGGGCTCAAAGGGTTCGATTCGAGCTTTATTCGAACGGTGCATGACGTTCGATGTTATAGCTCGAAATCGATCCTTTGAAAATTCTCTTAGCTTCCGCGGTCGCGAACGCGTACGCGCGGGAATTAGGGCTCTCGAAACGAAACGATACCGGCTCCATTGCACCAGCAGGATTATCGGCTTTTTCCGAAACATTGTTACTTTGTTTCGGAAATCGTTGGTTTTCTACTAGCTGCGGAGCACGTGTAAGGTTCTAGGTTCATCAGGCGATTCGCCGAAGAAAGAAGAGGCTAAATGCCGAAGAGGCCTCTCCAACAAATTGTTGAGAGAGGCCACCCTATTGTCGTTACCACTTTGTCACTGTACTCGTTTGTTAAAATTGTAATTGTAGTTGTAGTAGTAGTAGTAGTAGTATATGGGCAGGCCTCGCCGCCCCAACGATCAGCGCAGATGGGCACGTCCGCGATTTGGAAGTAGCGTTGCGAAATGACCACGCGTTGCTTTAATCAATTTTGAGCAGAGATAAAAATTAGTGTTCTAAATAAAATAGACACGATTTCCATTACTATTGAAATAAATTCTCTAAAGCGTAGCGTTGCGAATGAAATAATCGCGATTTCATCTTGTTTCTTATGCATAGTAACTTTAAATATAGCGTTGCGAATAAATAGAATCTCGCGTTGCTTTGATCAATTTTTAACATTTCTCAAAGTCTATTTGCTTTCGAAAACTTGTCTTTTTGGATCTCTGTTCGTTGAATTAGCGTCGCGTGCATACAATCGCGTTGCAGTAGTTTGCTTTCCGACTTTTCAGACGCCCATGCTGCGCTGCAACGATCGGCTCGGGTGGGCGCATCCGCGACTTGCCATAGCGTTGCGAATTAATCACGCGTTGCTTCAGTCAATTGTTCGAACAGAAATTGAACTTAGCATTGCGCAACTGATCGCGTTCGAACTTGCAAATTTCCTTAAATTTTTCAAAGTCGATAAAGCAGCTGCTTTTAAGAATCAAAGTAACTTTTTGCATTTCTGTTCGTTGTGTTAGTGTTGCGTTTAAATAATCGCGTTGCAAGCAGCTTCACTTTCGTATTTCCAGACGCCCACGCCGACGCCGCAACAATGGACAGGCCTCTCGCCGTCCCAACGAACAGCTCGGATGGGCAAATCGCGATTTTTGCATTAGAGTATTTGTCTTTGAATCAATTTCAAAGTTAGCGTCGCGTAAACGATCACGTTGCGGTAGCTGCATTCGTTTTTCAGGGCCCATGCCGGAGCTGCAACGCTCCGCAATGTGGCATTCGCGATGTTTTCTTAGAGTCGCGAGTCGAATTCGAATTAAAAGTTTTCGTAATAGTAATTAGCGTTGCGATTCAAGTCGCGTTTATCAAAACGAGATAGTCGGAGGCACTTGACCTCGCAGCATAAGACCGTGAAACACCATCTCTGTCTAAAAAAGACAGCGCTACTAGACCTCGGTCTATATCCAGGGCGGCCGGCTCGTAGAATTTTTATTTTGCGAGCTGGAACCACCGTCCTGGACGAAGGGGCGCATCCGTCCTGGCGTTACGACGTCCAGGCGGGTGGGTGGTGCGTAGCGTAGGAATCCGGGGTGGATTCCAAGGGGCTGGGGACAGCCCCTGTCGCTAGGCTATCTCGAAATAATAGCGTTGCGAAGATTCTATTACGCGTAGTTTTAGAGTCGCGAAAATTGCAACGCGTTGCATTAGAGTTTCGAAATAAATGCCACACTGCGGGTAGCCGAACCAAGGATTGCTGCATCGTCGACGGGTTCCTTTTAGCGTTACGTGAAAATAGATCAACGTGCACGGGAGTTCACCATTTCCAATGAAATAAATTAGTATCACGACAAAAAATGCACTGACCGCGTTTGCTTTTATATAGCAATGTCTGTTTCTTAAAATAGTGTTGCGCAAGCACGGTCCATTCGAACAGAAATTGAACTTAGCGTTGCGCAACTGATCGCGTTCGAACTTGCAACCTTAAGTTTTTCAAAGTCGATAAAGCAGCTGCTTTTAAGAATCAAAGTAACTTTTTTGCATTTCTGTTCGTTGTGTTAGTGTTGCGTTTAAATAATCGCGTTGCAAGTAGCTTCACTTTCGTATTTCCAGACGCCCACGCCGACGCCGCAACAATGGACAGGCCTCTCGCCGTCCCAACGAACAGCTCGAATGGGCAAATCGCGATTTTTGCATTAGAGTATTTGTCTTTGAATCAATATCAAAGTTAGCGTCGCGTAAACGATCGCGTTGCAGTAGCTGCATTCGTTTTTCAGGGCCCATGCCGGAGCTGCGACGCACCGCAGCGTGGCATTCGCGATGTTTTCTTAGAGTCGCGAGTCGAATTCGAATTACAAGTTCGCGAAATAGTTATTAGCGATGCGATTTAAATCGCGTTGTCTTAGAGTCGCGAAAATTGCAACGCGTTGCATTAGAGTTACGAAATAAATGCCACGCTGCGGGTAGCCGATCCAAGGATTGCTGCATCGTCGACGAGTTCCTTTTAACGTTGCGTGAAAATAGATCAAAGTGCACGGGAGTTCACCATTTCCAATGAAATAAATTAGTATCACGACAAAAAATGCACTGACCGCGTTTGCTTCTATATAGCAATGTCTGTTTCTTAAAATAGTGTTGCGCAAGCACGGTCCATTCGCACGTTTGTTTTTGGAATGCATATCGAGTGGACCATCATTTCTGTCGAATTTTTCACATCATTTTTTCTCATTTCTTATTTTTATGTATTTTTTTATTTCTTACTTATATGTATTTCATATTACTTAAACTCATAGACAGATTTAGCCAATGCGGAGGAAATAACATTCCACAAAATTGCAGAAATATCATCGAGGGATGCCATTGTTGCGTTATTTATTAAGTCGTGCGTTAATTATTAAGTTGATTATCATCCACCGTCAGATCATCATTCGCCGTGGGATGCGTCTAAGCGTTTTATTATTTAATTGCGTGTGTGCGTTAGTTATTTATGATGGAACGTCGTTGTAAGAAAAGTACTCGAACTTGGTATTCCTCCGATCGGAGTTCCTTCAGGGGCTCGCTCATGGGAGGGGCCCTTGAGTGAGTACGGGGGGTAGCGTCCCCGAAGGACCCGAAGCGCCTATAGGTCGTTAGGGTTCTTAATTTAAGTTTCTTAGAGTTCGTTTGGTTTTCGAATGTTGGTTCGTCTTTCGCTGTGATTCGGTTGTTCAGCGTTGGATTTCTTCTTCAAATTGCACTCGTGTGCGGGTTAGTTTGGCACTCGTGTGCTGGCGTTGGTTTCCTTGTTTCGTCTCGTCATTCTTTATATGTTCTAATTAACTAATAATTTTTTTCAGATTATTTCAGGTCATCTGCCGTGAGATCATCATCCGCCGTGAGATGTGTGCGACTTGTTAATTATTGCGTCTTTTCTAAGTAGTATTAAGATCACTCAGGGGCCTCCGTCCCACGGGGCATGTCCCGTGGGGGGCCCGGGGTGTAGCGTCCCCGAGTTACCCGAATCGCTAAAAATATGTCGAGTATTATTGCCTTAGCTTTGCTCGTTCAACATTCGTTGTCAATTTTCGGCCCAACCATGGTGGTCCTACTTGCGCAATCTCTCGGAGTCTCGTAGATCTCTTGTTCGGCGAGTTATCATGCGGTTTGAGCATCCAATCGTTCATCCTCCTGCAGCGGTGGACAGTCTCCCTTCGCTTCGGCATGTAAGACGCCCGTAACCCCTTCATTGGGGGGAGGGTGCAGGGGGAGGATGTTCAACGTTGTAGGTGGATGTCGCGATTGGCTGCTCATTCCAATTGTACCTCGTCGAATAATGATATCTGCGAAATTCCGAGGCTTGTGCAAGTATTGCTCGCGCCGCGTCACCCTCGCTCGAGTCCGGGCCTTCTGCTCCGGCTCGTTTTTGATTTTCTTTTTGAAAGAATCAGAACCTTCTGCTCTGATTCACTTTGGTCCCCGTGGATAAGTGGCTTCTCCACTCTTTCACTTTTGTTCCGCAATAATACTCGACATATTATTTCACCGGTGAAAGGGAGGGAGCCATAACGAATGTCGGCTTCGTTCTGACTCCCTTCCGAGTCTCCAGTCACAGCAACCTCCACGTGGTGAGACTCGGGCAATCGATGTAATTGGCGATTTCTAATCAGCTGTAAATTCGTTTGCATCTAATTCGAAATCGACAATTACATCGAGCTAATGGCTGTGAAACGGTGATGGGTTAGTTATTAAGGCGTTCCTTTTTTTAACACTAAACCTACCGACATTTCATGTATAACTACTCTTAACATTATAATGTAACATGTAACAGCGGAAACTATACCGCGGATCATTTCGTACCATCCGAATTCTTAATTACGAAACTGCATATAGAACCCGATGTTTAGCGATATAAATTGGACAACAGAAGTGACCCGCGCTCTGTACTATTTGTATATAAATCTCCCGGCCCCCCGCCCTCCCTGCCGTCGATTGTTTTCACCTGTAGGATCGTCGAAATATGTCGACGATAATTGATCAGCGGCCCGTATATATCGACGGTTTTCAGGTGTTGACGTTATTGGGGGACGCATAATTCATAGAAAGCAAAAGCTCTTTTTTCACCGGTCGAGCGTAATGTTGACGTTACAAATTCGGGCACGATGAATCTTGGCCAAACAACAGAAAAAAAAAAAAAATTTGGACGAAGAGTTATAGGTTACGTGCCGTAGCCCGTTCGAAAATTTTTAATGACCGTGGCCCAGGCGTCGACGATCGTTCGTTTCGATTGCGTCCGTGACTCTATACCGCGTGAAATACAATGGACACGATAGTGATCGCGTTTACATTCGCGAAATACAAAGGGGAACGAAACCGACAGCGAACAGCTCGAAGGAGACGTCCGATTTTTTTTAAATTCAAGTTCGCGTGGAATTAACCCCTTGCACTATAGCTGCGAGTCAGACTCGTGATAAAAATTCCACAAGAGATCTACTTATACATATAATGTATATAAATACTACTTATGTATATAAATATTATCAATTTATTTTAAATCGAAATCAAAGTGAATTTTTCTATTATCAAAGTCTAGAAATGGAAGTAAACAACGACAGTACAAGAAGCAAAAATTATCTGGTCCTATTAACCCTTTGCAGTTGGAGCTATTTCAACTGGAAATCCAAAATATTTCTTCAGACTCACAGTGTTTCCATTTTATATAACCTGGAGCATTTTATACATTGTAAAAATGAATTTTATGACTTATGTAACAGACAATAGCTCTTGACAATTTTTTAAATATTAGTCAATTTGATAAAGATTATTTTAAAACGTGCCATGATAATTTTTAGAGGCGCCTGATATTCGACCGCAAAGGGTTAAGAAAAATATTAAAGACAAGTAAGTGCTGATCAACGCAACATAAAAGCAGTCATAGTGCAAGGGGTTAACAGTGCTACGAGAGTGATCTTAGGTATCTTCCTTTCATTAAATTTTTATCATCGAAAATTATCGCTGTTGCAAACAGAAATCTGTCGAAGGACTTCCTTAAAATGACATGAATTTTCAATAATATTTTAAATTAAATTTTGAATAATATTTTAAAAATAGGAATATGAGATGTTAAATTATAAATAAGCGTCACAGATTGAAAATATAATGTCTAATACCGTTTTCAGATTTTGTAAAAATTTTGTTGTGGGTTAATTAAATAAATGTTAGAATACTCCATGTTATGAAACACAAAATTTGAAAAATTATAAAAAAATTAGGATAATATTAATACAAGAATTCGCAACCTAGTAACAATCATTATTAAGTCTTCATTACTAGGTTTTATTTTTCTATACAAAGTACAAATTTTCTACATTTATTGCAAGCAACCCAAGCCACTTTGAAAATTCCTACTTCTTTCAATAATTTTATCAACTCGTAAGAAATATATATGTCTTTCAATTCTACTAATTTTCGTTGTATCACATCATTCCCGACACAAACGAGCAAACCCCGCGGTTGTACCGATTCGAGGGCAGAAAGAAAACGGACGAGTTCCGCGGGAACGGTGCCGCGAACAATTCTAAACACACCGTTTAATTAGTTTTATCCAGAGTGTGGAAACGAATAAGCTGACTCCTTTGTGGCCGTTTTTAAATTACTGCTAGGTACAACGCGAAACGATAACACCCGGGCGCATTCTCCCGCGGATGCAAAGCGATATTACGTCCTACGCGGCGAAAGGGGTGGCGAAAGGGGGGGGGGGGGGGCAGCGGAACAGGCGGCGAATTGTTTTTAGCCGGCTAAGGAAGCAGCGCCCCAGCCAATTTAGCTTTTTCCGAAGGAGCGGCGGCGCGGATACGCGCTGTTCGTTTGTGCTTGACGGAAAGATTGCGTTCCCGGCCAATTTGCAAGGCGCCCGTCGCGTTTCGCGAGAAATTCAAATTCCGCCGGGGTATCGTTAACGCATTCCAAGATAACCGGGGGGGGTTTCGCCGCGGCACGGCGCGGCGGCGATATCCGACGCGCGCGGCCAATTACTCGGAATCGCGGCGCGATTACTTTCGCGCTATGATAAACCCCCGCGCGCGCCGGCAGTTTATCCGCGGACCCGGCCCCGGCGTTTTACTCCTCCTCTTTTTTTTTTTCTTTCCCTTTCCTTTCCTTTCTTCGTCGGGCTTTCCTCGGGCCCCCGGAGTTTTTCCATCGGAAAGACGAAATAACCCCCGGGAACAAAATTACACCCGCCGAGAAAGTTAGTGTCCTGTGAACGCGACATACGCAGCAGTTTCTCCGCGGGTTAAGGAAGAGAGATAATTGCAAAAACGCTCGCTATCTCTACACAGTGTCTAAGCAACGGTAGTCGGGGCAACAGTTTTATTCGCGTGACGGATAAATGATGGGGGGACTACGGCGAATGCTATTTTATTCGGTGTCATCGGCTAAATGTTTAATCGACTAGATATTTATTATATTTAATAGAGTAGAAATTAGTAATAAGTAATAGAATATTAATTATATATAGAATATTAAATTGGTAATAGAATAAATAAATCGACTAAATATTTAATCGAGTAGATATTTAGAAGAACTAGTCATTTATGATATTTAATACACTAGAAATTAGTAATAAATAATAGAATATTAAATTATTAATAGAATAAATAAATTAGCTAAATATTTAATCGACTAGATATTTTTAATATTTAATTCGATTAGCTAAAAAATTAATAATTGACCAGGTATTTATAATATTTAATAGTCTAGAAATTAATAATAAAAACGAACACGAATAAAATGTTAATCGAATAAATAAATCGGCTAAATATTTCATCGATTAGATATTTATAATAACTAGATATTTATGAAATTTCATTCCCTTAATTTAAGAATTAATAATCGACTCGATATTTATAATATTTAATAAACTAGAAATTAATAATACGAATGAACACGAATAAAATGTTAATCGAACAAGAATTCTGTCAAGATTATGTCAGGAAAATGACAAGAGGTTGTGTCAAGAAAATGACAAGAGGTTATGTTAGGAAAATTACAAGGAAATGGCAAGAGTTTATGTCAAGAAAATGACAAGAGGTTATGCCAAGAAAATGACAAGAGGTTATGCCAAGAAAATGACAAGAATATATGCAGGGCCATTAAGAGAACGATAAATCAACGTCAATTCATCGCTCGCTTTAATTCCGACAATAAATTGGCCGGAACACTCGATTTCGAAGGGCGTAAAAACCGAAGATGGGTCATCTACGTCGCAGTTAAAGTCTAAGTACCCGAGGGGCTACTGCGAGTAGAATACGTGTTGCGTGTTGGCCGGGCGTTCGAAAGAATAACTTTCTCTTTCTCTTTAGTCGAGTCATGAAATCTGGCATTTGTTTCCCACTTTCTCTTTTGCAGGAAAAGCGCCAAAGAGCGTCGGTCCTTATCGACACATTCGACTTCCTGCACTCTTTTAAACTCGACGACGGCTCACCCGTGTAAGATTTACTCGCCGTTTCCTTTCTTCCTATCTTTTACTTGCATACTGTTTATTTTTTGATCGTAATCGAAATCTTAATGAAAATTGGAACCCCTGTTTACGAATATTACGCACGAACCGTGCGAATTGTATAATGCGCCGAGTGTTCACTGCGGATATTTACGCGTTCGCATTATACACGGATGTATGGGGATGCATTACGAGCAGGATAATTAACTTGAAAATTGTTTTTGCTTTCTCGTCAGTGTAATAAGTCATCGTTAATATTTTATTTCGTTGTTAAAGTCCTGTTTTGATGTGTAATTTTATCAAATGAAATTTCCTTCGTTAACTAATAGATTGTAAAAAGAAGAACGAACTGCTACTACCCTTGTTAATTTACACATTTTCTTGTATTTAAAATGTCTGCATAAATTTATAAAAATTCGCAATGTTGCGTTAAGCATATTTCTACAAACAAGTAGACCAAATACATAATAGCGCAAGTATTTAAAAAATTAAAAAATACCTTTGCATTAACTTCGATCCACTAAAATGATATTAAGAAACGAATATCTACGTAATTTCTCACACTATTAATCCTTTGCACTCGAAGTCATTTTAACTGCATCTGCGAAACAATTTTCCTGGCTCATAGTATTTCTATAGTATGCAATAAAGTGCACTTTTATGCGTACATAGCAGCAGTTTCACTACTCAGCAATTTTTTGTACTTTATTGCTGTACAAATTATTTTAGAACGTAATGGACTATTTGGTAGTGCTTCAAAGTCACCATTCGAGTACAAAGGGTTAACACAATTTTTACCTTTTACTTGATAAAAACCGAAAGACTATTTGCTAGTATTCCATCAACCTCGTTACTACAAGGCTCTATTGTTTAATTAGGAGCAAAAGTTAGTTCATCGACGCCGCGAACGACGCGTGTAGCGGCCGTTTCATAAAACACCGTCTTGAGATCAGATTATGCTTTCGGGTCGTTGAACAGCGCGCGCATATCGCTACGATAAACAGACTGAAATGGGCCCTTGGCCTAGACCAGGCATGTTCAAGTAGGTCTTTCACGAGCTTTCGAGGTTCCGCGAACCGGCCAGCGAATCACACGACCAGCCAAATCATAAAAAAGACGCGCGGCAGTTGTGTAAGCGAGAGTTTGCCGGGGCGGTCTGCTGGTTTAGTAGGGTTCGCCGGTGGTATTCGAGACGGAGCGAGGTCGCTCGCGGATCGGCCCCGACGCGTCGGCTCTCGAGGAACGCGGGCTTGCGAGGACCGGCGCCCGGGCGGTCCTGGCTCTCAACTTGCCGGAACTGCCTCGCACGGGCCACCCCTTGGACATGACCTAGACATTTCGGCGATCATACAAACCGGTATGCGTGTTGGAGCACCCTAAAGTTCTCGCAGACATCTGCGACTGTCTCTCGCTGTTTCGAGCGGCGGCTACCAACAACTTCTCCGAGAATTGACGTCGCGATGCCTCGGCATGATCAAATTCTTGGGAACAGTTCAGAGTACACACTTCAGGTGTGGTGAAGAATGCGGATCGAAATAGTCCTTTGAAATATATTGAATTTTTAGTGACTGGACGTGGGTAAATCGCTTTTAGGGAGGATAGTCAACACTTTATTTATTTATGATTGAGTGAACACTTTAAAAATAGGATAACTTTTTCCAAACTGATCTAAATTACTTGAACTTTTCTGTAAATGTTAGAAAGACTTTTAACTTTTTAAAAATTTTACTATTTTATTAAAAGTAATTTTATTTTACTATTCTACTAAATTTTACTAAATGCTTGGAAGAAGACTACCTTTATTCACTTTTTTATGTGAACCTATAATAAAGATTTAAAAATTGTATTTAGTACCTATATATAATTTTACTACACAGCTCCATCCACCAAAATTTATTTAACCAAGTCTCAGCATAATTTCGCCGCAATTCTTACATTTTTCTTAAATTTTTTGGTCCCGATTCGATTCGATTCCGTGAGATTCGCTCGCAGGGTGGACCGTACGCAAAAGTGAATCTGTCGAGGGAAGATCTGATAAGAGACGATCCCGGTAGCAACAACCGATGAGAATCAAGATCGGCAAGATCTTGTTAGAAGCCACGTGCGGCTGAAGATAGTAGCAGGTAACCGGATCCGTGTTATAGAATTAGGAGGCGGGTACAGTCTCAGGACCGCGGAAGAAAAATCGTCCGACGTTCACCGGTTGATGATCTTTCGGTTACCGGCGAGGCACACTGATTGTGATTTAGGTCTCGTACCGAAGCGATTAACTCGAACTCTCTCCCCCGCGCACTAGACAAAACAAGTAGAGCGAGACGGTTGCAAAGGCCGAACGATAAATTACGGCCGTGGCCGGTTCGTGTAACGAAGACGCCGCGCGCGAAGCTCGCCCGATTGATTTTCGCTCGAACGTAAAAGGTGGAATCGGCCACATTTTCTCTTCCCGCTTTTCTTCGAAAAGAAACCATTAGCGCAACTCGCGCCATTACTAGTTAGGCAGTTAGTGTCATTCATAAGTGAGGAAATCGGGGCTAATAGCCCCGGAGGCCTTCGCCTATAACCGGCAGATGTTGAGCCGCAGTCTTCCGCAGCGTCTCAGTCGGAAGTTCGAGCCATCGGCTCTCGTAAAATCAGGGTTTTAAGGAAAGAAGGACGTCTCGGATCTTCTGGCCGCAAAGGGCGTCCTCTCTCTCTATCTATCCCTCTCTCTCTCTCTCTCCCTCTCTCTAGAGTAGTTCTTCGGGTATATGGATATGACGAAGACCATTAGTGGGATTGCGTTCAGCATTACTGCATAGTTAAGCGGGCATGGCTCATCCTCGATGATGATACGGGGCTATAAAGATTTATGGAGTGATTCGATAGCGTGCCGGATATTCGGCTAGATAAAACCTGTCGCTCGTGAAACAAGGGAAGCCCTTTGGGGCTATCTTGTCAGTGATCAACTTTTCTTCGAGGTGTTATTAATTTTCCATAGTTAGCGACGGCTGAATTAACTCCTTGCATTCTTTTGTCTTGATTTTGATCGAAGATGTACTTATTTCGAAGCTATTTTTCTTCGATTTTTGGATTAAGAGGTTGCCATTACTTTTGGATTTAAAGAAGCGATGTAATTTGGGAAGGCTGTAGATTTGATTCTTTTGTCTTGATTTTGATTGAAGATGTACTTATTTCGAATTAACTCCTGGCACTGTAATAACGAGGCAGACTCGTGGTGAAGATTTTATGCAAGCTCTACTAAATATGAATATTATTCATTTCTTCTACGTCGAAGTAAAAAATAATTCTTCTGTTATCAGAGTATAGAAACGATGTTAAATAAAAGCGATATAGGGAAAAGAATTGTCTGATTCTATTTGCAAAATTATTAACTAAAGGGAGCGATAGTGCAAGGAGTTAATGCAATTATTTGACTGTGAGTGTATTTGTCACACTAGTGAATAGGCGGAATAGAAAATTATAGAATAACTGAAACTATAGAAAAACTATAGAATAGATTAAAAGAATTTAACTTAAAATTAATTTAAAAAAAATAAGTAATTATTTTTAATTTATTACAATCGTTTAAAGAGAAAGAACAATTTATCCAGCTTATATTTTTCATTATTAAGTTACACAATTATCTGAACTTACAGTGTATCTGGAATTTCCTGTCTTGTTTTTCAATATTCATGAACATTTACAGCGATAATTAAAAACAGGCTGCGATTACTTTTATGCGAAATAAAAACTCCATGCATCGTTTGCAAGACTCTTTTAATAATTTTAATAACTCAAGAATAATACATCAACATTCTTAATTCCTTTGTATCGTTTCACTGTTTCCAGTTTTATTCTGCTATTTTTCTACATAAAATCCACAATGTACTTATAAGACAAAGAATCTAGCTAACAATGTTTATATTTAACGCATTCACTTTTCCCATGGATTCATAAAATCCGCAGTTTAATAATCGCTACCATTAATCTTCTTCTCCTTTATATCTTGTAGCAAATATGTAGAACGTTATTAGTTATGATTACGCTTTTGTTCATTTTCTAAAAAATACGAGAACATATTGTTTAATGAACCGACCTATTCGAACAATATTAATCTCAAATTATTCAGATTGTTTATTTTACAGAGAAGATGACATTTTTATTAGTGCGACATACAGTCAGTCCCATAAGTATTCGTATCTTCGTTGATTACAAGAGAGGAGTAAAATCAATATATTTTTGTTATTAGTCAATCAATTTTGTTATAATTTGGTATAAATAAACTTTATAGATGTGTTCATTCATAATAAAAAGTTTATTGCAAAATCTTACAAATTTCTCTTATAAGCAACGAGGGTACGAACACTTATGGGACCGACTGTAAATGGATCGATGCGTTCTATTGTCGCGCGTGACGTATTAAATTGTTGAGACGTTTTTCTCGTGGTTTGGCTTTCCTAAAATCCCATAAAATATTATACGTACCATTTGGAGAGCGGTGTATGTATAGCCACCACCCGAAATGAATGGAATAGAATGCATGCTCAACCAAGCGATAAGAGAGTAGGGCAAACATCTATTGCGAGGGTGCTGGTGGAACAGAGACTCCCACGAACACGACCGCTTATGATACAATAGCGTGATCCACGACCACCATTGAATGAGCACAATGTTATCTGAATCGGATTTCCTCGGCGGCCAAACCTCTCAACAACGTTGCCCCTGTCTTTTTCGAATCGTTTGACTGTACGCTTGTTTTTGGAGCTGTTTCATCGTAACAATTCTAATTTCGCTTTAATGTTTCGAGTAGGACAAAGGGAACAATGTTAAACCAAATACACTAAACAGAAAGCGCATATGTACATTTATTAACCCTTTGCACTCGAGCGGTGACTCAAAAGCACCATTAAAATTATTATACTACGTTTTAGAATAATTTATATACATATTATCAAAGTTCAGATTTACACAATTGTTAAATTTCTAATTTTGCACGAATCGCAAGATTCGATTTTATATGCATAGAGTGAACTTTGTTATAGAAAATAGAAATACTGTTAGTCAGAAAAATTGTTTTAGATTTACGATTAAAATAGCTTCGACTGCAAAGGGTTAACACGCCGCACTAATAACATAGCTGCTTTCTATTCATTTATAAAATAAGATTTACATGAAATAATTTATAATTAATTTATATAGATCTATAATCAATAAAATAAGATTCATTCTAATTACTTTCGCAAGTAGCACATATATAATATTAATAAAGTATAAATGATTCATAAATGTATCTTCACGATCTGAATGATCGTAAATTAAAATACACGACCTGGCATTTATTTAATTTTATTAAATTATCATAGTTAATTATTACAGTAGGTCGAATTAAAAGATTCGTATGTAAATAAGGTTGATAAGAAATTGTTAATTATCCAGTAATTTCAGAGATAACAAATCGCGTTACGATGTGTAAAGAAAAGGTTGCGGCTGATTTCTGCGAGTGTATCGGTCTCCCTAACGATGCGCGAAGGCAGATAAAAATAAATTTAAAGCTGACATTTCGCGATGTATAATAACGGCGGCAGTTGAAACGACTTTCAACTTTGAGCCGGTGGAAAAAGAGAAAAGAAACGGTGGAAAGTTGTAATCCATCATTCGGCGGGTCTTATTTCGTATTCTTCTCTCTCTCCCTCTCTCTCTTTCGCTCTCGCTTGGCTCGTCTTCGCTTCGCGCGCGAGAGGCAACCGTCATCAAAATTCACCATCTCCTGTTCCACATTATCAACGGGGATACGTTATTTCACCGGCGGCGTAACGCGTATATACGTTTAGCACAGCATTACCGGTGTCCGCGCGGCCGCCGCGCTCGTTATTTATTGCTTATTCGTTTCAGTCCGGCCGCGGGAGCAAAACAGTTGTATACGGGGGAACCGTAAACTGATCCTAGATGCACACGATATTGCCCGCGCGCGCCGTCCCGCCATCCGACCGCGATTCCACGGACGTTTTACAGCTGACCGTGGGAGAATTGGAAAACTTTCATATTTCGCCAGCGCCGGGCAAGTTTTAACGGTTCGTCGAGATATTTAACCCCTTCGCACTGCTCGCGTCTTTCAATGATATTTTTTGATTCAGACTGTTTCGTCCTGAAATATTTCCTTCGTGTCACGAGATGATTCTTTTGTCATGTTTCTCTTCGTTTAGTTTCATTTTCGAATTTCGATGACAGGGGATTCAAATTTCGTTTTGATTTAATAGAAATGATTGGCAGCTAGATTTATCGTTATGTTTATAGGTTATATTTATCGATAGAAATGATTGGCAGCTATATCTGACTCATTATTATAGTGCAAGGGGTTAATATTTTTTAATTTCTTTGTCGATCGAAGATTTTTTAAACGATATAACTTTCTTAAAACTGTTCGAAATTATCTGCATTTTTCTGCATATGTTAGAGAGACTCTACAGTTAATAAAATACTATATTTTCAATTTTACTATTACTTGAAAAATTGTAAAAATACTATCATTTTTTTGTTTTTTTTTTTATCTGAGTCTGTAATAAAAATTTGAACAATGCATTTGGTATTTTTTGGTAATTTATATACTTGCTTAAAATTTCATCTATATTGATTGACCTTCACGTGAGCTGTAAACAATTAAAGATACAGTAAAATAACTTTTTTAAAACTGAATTACATGTCTTGATATTTTTTATAGATAATAAAATGAATAATCTACTAAAAAATAAATTATTATTATTATTGTGATTGTTTAAAGGGCAAAACGATATAATTAATAAATAACCACAGAAGTCTATCCAAATTAAATCTGCCACTTAATAATAAATATCATATCCAAAACACTGTAATTAATACAAGATATTGTAGAACACAAAGTTGATCGAAAATGGCAATCCAAATGATATTCCACTTGTTCCGAAATCTGCTAGTCCAATTTAGATTGATCAGCACGTAATGCCGAATATACCATACACAGTGAATGCGTGTATACTGACTGTACATACAATATACGTACAATGTATAGATGCATGAAATCCGAAATTAATTACTTCATCTAGGGAACATTAACTTCATTAGTCCGCCCAAATTGGAGGATACTTCATCAATCCTAATAGTTTATAGAAAACGTATAAAAATTTACGCTTATTATTTTTACCTCTTGTATTGTTTATTTATTTATCAGTGAATCTTCGTGCCAATTCTATTTTTCCTTGATGGTAAATGTTAACAACGGGAGAAATAGATATCTGTTACTGATAAAAGATATGTAAGGTTAATTATTTTTTAATATATAGATTTGTTTTTATTTTGAAAGTTCATTATCCCTATAAATGCATAAGAAGTCTGCAGTGTATTAATTATTAGATTGTACTTATTGTAAAAATGTGTCGATGATATTTGAAATAATACGACGATATAATTTGATATAAGAGAAATATAACAAGTCTAATATATTATAATTGATTTTAGTTATATTTGACTATCATTTGTCGCAAATAAACAGTCTACTGATTCCATATAATTCACTTCACTATTTTAAAAAATTTAATAATAAAATTCCTAGATCGCAATATACATAAAACAATAAATAAAATAATACTAAACAGCAAAATTCGATCCATGCGTATCACACATAAAAATATGTACACAAAAAATTCTTCCAGCAACAAAGTAACATTATTAATAGACAATATATTTTCACAAGGTTCATAAAAATCTGAATTTGCACAAAGCTTTGCAATCTAGCAATTTCCGAGCTTTCCATGAATTCGAAAAAACAGTCGAATTCCACGAAATACCATCGGCAATAACCTCGCGCCGATTTGCCTTAGTTGATTTCGATTAATTCGGGAAGGCAAAAATAATTCGAATATTCCGTCGGGCTTAACTTTAATCTCGATTTGTACGCGGTACCCAGGTGGCCGGTGTTTACCCGTGTAAATCTATCCTGAAACGGAAGAGCAACGCGCAACAGCGATGGCCGGGCGAAACCCCGTTGAACGAGCAATGCTCCGGCCTTTATCAAGGGAAGAGAATCCGCGGTTAGGTGTGTGTCGGGGTGACTCCCGGGCCTCGGTCGAACTTTCGCCGTAGGGGGCGTAACCTCGCCCTTACACCCTTGTAACCCTCTTCACGATACTTAGGCTTAACCGTAAAACAAGGTGCGCGATGTATCTGCATGCTCTTATACGACGAACCTACTTTCGTATGCCCTACACTCCTGGTTAAGTGCTCTAAATTACCGGAGCACCTGCACAGGCCCGGATACAACGGGTGTCCCAAAAATCTTCGAATCGAACGATGATTTCTGATTCCGAAAATTATTTTAGATTTAATATATATATTCATCCGCGTGACGAAAATTCGTCAATTCGCAATTCGTCGTCTCGCAAGTAATCACCAATAGCCAAATGACGAAAATTTGGTATTTGTATATTACAGAAAATAATTCATTTTTGTTCTTTTAATTCTAAATAAATTAAATTCTAATTTTTCTTAAACAGAGGTAATTTTAACCAAAGGTGCTATAATTGTAACCATCACTGAAAGATATAAATAAATATAACCGTCACGAAAAATTTTTTTAAGAAGTTATGTTGTTTTTATATTGATCATATTGTTTTTACAGATAGTGTCAAAAAATTCTGACACTATATGAATGACGGTGCAAAAAATTACTGGACGAATATATGTTAGCTACTATACTCGAGTTTCGACTCTGAGACAGGACCAAAAAATTGTTATACTATTTTATAAAATAATTGCAACAGCGTCAGATTTGTGCATAATTCGCAAATAAATCGTATAAAATGAAAATACTGTAGACCCGAAGAAATTATTTTGTATCTATTATAATTATAATTAGTTAGGGAAATATATTAATATTTCTCACTATTTGGACTTTCAATTAGAACCCTTATTTATTTAAGAAAAATGTAAACTGCTTAGTTGATCGTCGGTAACTATCACAGCTCAGTGAAAACGATCAGAAAAGACTAAATAAATTATCGCATGTCTCCTCCTTTCTAACATATTAGAAGAAAAATAAAAACCTTTTTATTGCATCGTTTTTTGCATTCAACCTATTTATGTAAATTCCACGATATCAAAAGTAGCTGCCAATTTCCGAACGAATTCGAGACCGCCGTTTCAACTAAGGGGCCTCGATTCGGCGGTGTTTCATAACAGGCGCGCCCGCCCATCCTCTTTTCACGCAACGGGCGCGTAAAGTGCGAGAGGGCCCGCCCCGATGAATTTTCCCTTGCCGAAGTTCGACGGAAAATTTTCCGCGCGATGGCAATATCGATCAGCGGGGGGGACGGGGGACGGGAGGGAGAAGCGCGGCCATTTAATTGCTTGACAGTGTGTGCTCCTTTGACGTTGTTTGAAAATTTTCCGCCATCGCCGTTGTTGCAGAATTTTCCGGCAACACATCCGCCGGTTGTTATTGATATTTTCATATATTTTTCTCTCTCCTCTTTTTTTTTGTCGGCCGGCCACGGACCACGGAAAGGATGACAGGCATTTTCGGAGTCAAGTTGAACGCGCAGTACAAAGGGCGGATGCGCGCGCGCGCGCGCGCGGGGGTTAGCGTTTCGGATCTTTGAAAAATTACCGGGGCGAAACGGTTGCCAGGTATTCGAGCGATTTTATAATGCGAAATGGCCCGGGGGTCGCGCGACCCGTCGGCAACATTTTTCTTTTTTTTTTTTAACGATACTTTCGGCGATCGCGCGTTATCGAACACCCGCGCCTCGTAATCGTTGCACGACACTTTCTTTTAATGAGTTCGAACGACGCGCGCGCGCGCGCTCGTGTTCGCGCGGGGGAACACCGGCGAGCTTGTCGAGCAGGGCGTTTTATAACATCGATGATAATTCCAGGCGTGAATTTTTCCTTTAACGCGACGATTGCTGGCCGTGATTGACGCAATTATCGGGACAGATTTAAACAGCGATTTTTTGGGCGTGTACCGAGCGCGTGAAATTCAGCGATCGTCTGAATGTAATCGCGGGATACCGATTTTTAAGCTTCTTTTTTTTATCGAATGGATTGTTACGATTTCATCGAATTTCTGGTCGGTGGCTCGCCGATTAAAACGTTAAGGAGAAATCATGATATAGGGGAACGTGCAATTGCGATTACAAATTGTCAGGTTAACGCGATTCGTAATGGCGCGCGGAGAAAATAATTTTAATATATAATTTATGATTTCGGCGAAAGATCGTTTTAACCCCTTGCACTATGATTCCTTTCACGTTGCTTTTATTGTTTATTTCTCTTTAATAGGACTAAACAATTCCTATTTCTTATTTTGTCTTTATTTATCTTCGTCTCTGTGCTTCGACAACAGAACAATTAAATCTGATTTCGATTCGAAATAAATTAATATTTAGTGGGTCATGCATGAAATCTTCGTCACGAGTCTGACTTGTTATAAGTTTTTATCAAACGTTATCAAAGTTTAGAAACAAAAGTACGTAAAGACAATAAAGGAAACAAAAACTGTCTGGTGCTATTATTAAAACTATTAAGGACACATAAACGGTGATCCGCGCAGCGTGAAAGGAATCGTAGTGCAAGGGGTTAATTATAATTGTTGAATTTCAACAAACAAGTTCGATGCAAAAATCAATCAAATGGATGGTTTATTTATTTACCACCGGATATGTTTAAATCGTGAAGGCATGCGATGGTTTATTTTGTCTCTTCTGATCGTTATTGTTTTTATTGAATTAATTCGCGTTGGTTACCTGAAATATCTCAAATAGAAAGGACGCGATTTATACCTTTCTTTAATTAATAAAATCTCTAGTCAAAGTTCTCGTAGTCTGTAACAATTAATTATTCCCATAATCAATTTATAATTCCAACAATAATAATCGTAAAGAAAATGGTACGGCAAGGGTTTAAAACTGAAAAAATTCTCCTACGCCGAAATGGATAAGTTTCGACGCGGATCGTTCTATAAATGTCGTACATTTTCGGGCGGCGTCGCCGTTAAGCGCGAAAGTAAATGTCGCATCGTGAAGGAAGATTTTCTGGAACAAACGTACGAGCTGAACGGACGACGGCGGAATATCGCCTAATCTAAATTCCCGAGTTTCCGGTGTGGCCGCAATGAGTCGAAAAGTAAAAAATTCCGAACACTTACATATGAAACGCAGCGAGCCGGAAAATACCGACGGCGGCGCGCGCCGATAAAACGCGAACTTTCCCTCGGATTTTTAAGGCGTATCCGCGAATTTCGGTCGCGGCAGCGTGAAGCCAGCCAGTAAGACATACGCATCGCTGATTTTGCAACAAGCGAAGTTCGGGGGAAGCGGAGGCATAAAAATATAGTAACGGAAATTCGCCGGATGAATTTCCACCAAACAGAGACGTCGCGGCGAGCAGAGTTTCGATGGAAATCGAACTGTTTGGGTTTATTATTACTAATTTAGGAAATTGTTTGTTAAATAAAACGTTTGATAAAAGATTTAAAAAATTGCAGTTCGGCTGTAACAGACCTTCTGGAAGCGTTAGTTGATTTTATACTGGACGGGGGTTCGTAATTTTCTTGGATAAGATTAATTTTCCTTAATATTGCTATTTATTTATTTCCTTGACGTAACTATATTTTCTATTAATTCGCGCGTCACGGATCCGCTGACCAAACGAATTTAATTAGGTCACAGTGCACCGCGCTAACTATTGTGACCGTGTACCAACGAACTTATTACCAAATTAGAAAATTGTTAAATAAGAGATTCGATGAAAGGTTTAAAAAATTGCAATTCGACTGCAACAATACTTCTGAAAACGTTAGTTAACTTTGCACTAGACGCAGGTTTCGTCATCTTCCTAATTTTCTCGGATAAGATTAATTTTCCATAACATTGCTATTTGTTTATTTATTTATTTCCTCGACATAACTATATTTTCTATTAATTCGCGCGTCACGGATCCGCTGACCAAACGAATTTAATTAGGTCACAGCGCACCGCGCTAACTACTGGTGGACCATGTACCAACGAACTCGCGGTAACTGCGATGTTTAAAAGTTCCCGGTGTCCGCAAACATTTCAATGAAAACGGCACCGTAAGCCCGGGGAATTTATTGCCTCGCGGACCCGCGCGCGCGCGCGTAAACTTCGCCCGAAATTCTTCGCCGACGATGGAAAAATTCGTAAGTCTTCGAAGTTCGATTTTTAGTGCCCGGCAGTTTATGTCCACGGAAAACAAGGAGAGCGCCGACTCTATATGGTCGTCGCGTCCCGACGACGTTTCGCTAGACGCCGCGGCGAGGGCAAAAGACGAAGGGAGAGCATCACGTGTAAATATCGATACGGACCGTTGAAGTTTCGGTAACTCGTAGGGCTCCGCGCGCACAAAGGCCCCGGATCACCTTGTACTTGTCAGCCGAATAATTTAGTTCGACGTCCCCCCTCTCGACGCTCCCTTAATCTGAGGAACTTATCTTCATGAAAAAGATATAAAGTTGGTGCGCGCGGCCCCGCGTGTTTCGCGGCGGGTACACGTCGTCCCCCGGACGGTTGATGACTCCGAAAGTACACACCGAAGTTTACGCGAGTCGGCGGCGAAGTTGTACATATCCGAAGAACTCCGAGGGAAATCATATCGTTGCCGGGTACGTCTCTACCTGCGTTCCAGCAACAAACATCAAAATAATCTGTTTGAATAACACCGACGACGGCAGCGGCAGCACCCGCCGTCGTTACAACGTTTATTTCGGTGCTATCCTAAGGGTTAAAACTTTGCCAGGCCGATGTAAAATTTTACATCGGTTCGATAACTATTTTATTATATGCGCGACGATGCGCCCGGAATCGCCTCGCAGGCGGCGTAAAAAAATTTCTAGCACTTATTGGAAAGCTCGAGTCCCGCGGAAACGAGTGCGCGTAATTCGCTAGTTTCGCTCCTGAGAACCGTACCTCGCGAAAATTCTATCGATCTTGCGGCTACAGCGCGAGCACGGTTTTTCTGCGGGAACTGTAGCTTGCGAAAAGCGAGGAATGGTTTTACGGAATCATTGAGGATGTTGATAATACCGCGTTTGTTGCAACGCTGACTGTGCCACGTTAATTGGCATATTAATTGTAATATAACATAATTTGATATTATATCATAATTTTATGTTATATTATAATTTGATATTATATCGTAATTTTATGTTATATTATAATTTGACATTATGTTATAATTTTATATTATATTATAATTTGATAATAATCCTAGGTATTTGGTGTAAACCGGGGGGAACATTCTTTGGAAAATAAACTAATACATTATAGTTTAAAATTCGTTTCTTGTACGTACATATTTCTGATTTAAATATGCTATTGGTCAGGGGGCGTGGCCAACCTCCCAGTAGTATATATATATCGACATCAAATAAATTAAATCCACTTTGCGTATATTAATTCATGGTCTGTTCGAAAGAATTTATCTTAACCTTACATAACCGTAATCCTTTGCACTCGAATGGTAACTCTGAAGCACCACTATAATTATTCTATTACGTTCCAAAATAATTGTTTTAACAATAAAGCTTAGATCTAGATAATTATTAAGTAGTAAAATTTGCAATTGGAATGGCTTCGAGTGCAAAGGGTGAATATGGATAAGCTTGTTGAGAAATTGTTGAAAAGAAATCATTGTTGAATAATAAATGTAAGTCTCGATTATTAGGTATTCAATTTCAGTAATTATAGATTAACATACTTGGTACGCGCCATTTACTTAACCTCACGTGTAATGTTACTTAACCTCAACTTTAAC
Source organism: Augochlora pura (assembly GCF_028453695.1). Taxonomy (NCBI): domain Eukaryota; kingdom Metazoa; phylum Arthropoda; class Insecta; order Hymenoptera; family Halictidae; genus Augochlora; species Augochlora pura. The sequence continues at coordinate 24,085,467 of NC_135774.1, read as the reverse complement.
GCGTAATTAAAAAGAACAACAGTATTATTACTGTCGAAGTTTGTCTTTCTGTTCCAAATTTGTTGCAGAAGAACGTCAAACGACTCTCAACAAATTAATAACAACAAATTGATAATAACTTTCGATAATTAAATATTTTGTCTTTCACGCGTCCTTGAGATCTGTACAATACGTTGTAGAAACATCTACAATAAACAACGAAGTGTGTATGCGTACAGGCACTTCAGGCATTAATCTATTAATGAAGTAGTTATGAAGTTTGTCCCATAACGCCACAGCTGGCGTTGTTAATTTTCATCGTGGGCGTAATACAAATTAAATGATCAACTACGGTGCGTCACAGTTTCGTTGTTGCTGAAATGAATTCCTTCGCTTGTACATTTTATAAAACACTAAAAATTGTATAATTGTAGGAGAAAGGGAGATGTAAATTTTAAATGTATGTATACTTTGTTTGTCGAGCAGGTTTTACGACGATATTTTTGCTGTTTTATCACTTCTCTGCATTTAAACGAACGCGAAGAAGTGAGGATGCAAAATTTGTAATTGAAACGATTTGATTTTATAGATAATAATATTGAAATTTTGCGAAGTGCTGCAATTTCTGATTTTTGCTTTTGAAGTGAATGTAATTAATAGAAGAGTAAGAATAATTAATGAAAAGTAAGAAAGTTTTGTAAATATTTTGAATTAACCCTTTCCACTCGAAGTTATCTTAACTTAAAATCAAGAATAGTTCTTTTTACATAAGGTATTTCTTTTTTGTATAACTTAAGGCACAACAAAGTCTTATGACTCATATAATATTAATTACGTTTAAATACGAAAAAATTTACTAATGCAAAAATTAATTTAGAACAATTTTAATTTACAATTTGGCGCCTCAGAGGCGTCACTAAAGTGCAAAGGGTTAATTACAGTGCAGCATCGCTTCAAAACTATTCGCATAAATTGTTACATCCACTCCCAATAAAAACTTATACAAAATTCCCCAATAATTCTGATTTTTGTTGAGAATCATAAACCACGTTGCCGCGCACATAAAAGATAATTCTGGAAAATGCAGGGCGCAAGCACTGACCGATTTTGATTGAAAAGGCCAGCAGGCTGCCGCGAATAGGTTCCCCCACAGTATAAAAGGCGATCACTGGTCAGCCACACCTAAAGTACCGTTCGAAACTAAATTCCACGTATGCAGCCATCATACCGCACTTTCAATTCATTTGATCGCCCGGCAATCGGTCTGTTTCGGATCGTCCCCTGAAAAGCGGTTTGACAAATCGCCGGAACGGTTTCGGGACCGTCTTTTAATCATACAATCAAGGATACCATTCCCCCCTCGCGGCCGGATCGAAAACATTTCGTCCGGGGAACCTGGAGCCGGTGAAACAGCGGCTAATAAATTGCCACCCCTCGCTTTTTCTTACTTAAACATTTGTCTTGTCCCCTAACCTCGCGCGGAATCAATCCGTTGGATTATCTGCGAGACGGAGTCACTTACGAGGCGAATACTCGGACGGTAGAACGATAATAGAGGAGGAAATTATTGATTGAGAGGGATAATAAATCGTCGGCGTAGAGTGATATACTTACTGGTAGCGCTGACAGCTGGTCCGATGACCGAGTACTTGGGGTTACCGGTAACGGCCCCTGGGATGACCTTGTCCAGCTCTGAAATACATTATTGTAATTATCCTCGGAATATACAGTGCCGTTAATTACAGTTGGGAGTCGCGTGCGTGCGCGCGCGCCCCCGAATGGAACACGGCCAATTTACCGTAGCAAAGGATCCCCCGTTCATGATTTATCGGCCCCATAAATAGCCGGACGCTTGAACGCCACTTATATTTCTTGCCCGCTTTCGCGCGACATCCAACGCGAGCCCGGAATTCTGATCGTTTACGAGATCGAACGACTCCCGAAAAAAAAAACCAGCGCGTGATTAACATCGCCGACGCGTGGCCGGGATGCCGGATCGATCCCTGACAAATCGTTCGTTACGACCGTCCCCGGGAACGCCTGGAGGGATCCATCTAATTAGGGGCGCCGCGCGTCGCTATCGACTGAGCGATAAACGCTCCCTGCAAGATGGCGGCGGTCGACGGTGGTTGACGGTGGAACCTCGGTGTTCCGCCTACGCCACGCTGGGTACATCTCGGCGAAAGCTCGCGGACCATTTATCCGGGAAGATAACTCGTCGGACGAGTTACCAGAAAAACCGTGGACGCGTCGGGAAAGGCGGCGGTCTGCTTTACCGACCGGGCACGAAAGATGCTGGAAAGCTTCCAGCGAGCTCTACTTCGCGGAGCTTTCCGGACGCCTCTCGGTAACGAGTATCCGCGAGGAGCTTCCGTTTCGTTTTCGGCAGGTGCCTGCCGTACCGACCACGCGACGAATTTACGAAAAACGGCGGGACAGACTTGGCGCAAGGCGAACGGTCAACTTTCCCGAACTCGTTTTCTATTTTAGCCGGTCCCGAGCAGTTTCGTTTAACTGTTTTCCGGTGAATTCGTTTACGAACTTTCCGCGGAAAGTAATCGAAAAAGTTCGCCCGCCGTAAATTGTCGCACTTTTAGCGACGCAATAAAGACTTCTCGCTGGAAGTTACTCTGAATGGGGCATAATTAGAGCCGGGACGGTCTGCTTTTAGCGAATTCCCTGGGATCTCGGAGACCGTTGTTGCGTGCGCGGTTTGAACGGTTCATTCGATGCACGAAATTCAATAGTCTTCGGTGAAATCTGCTACTATTGTGAAACGTTCTTTGGTTGTACAGATTCAACGATATTATGTTAGAATTCATTTTCACAATGACTACTTGGATACAAGCAGTTTGTATCTTTCTATAGCGAGGATAAGTTGTGCACAAAAAATAGAAAAACTCGGGCGGATTTAATTTCGTTTTAATTAAATTTTCAAGCTGAGTTCTGTCGCCATTTTTATTGTAATATATGTTAGGATTAAATAATGTATTTCATTCTTTTCTACTATATAAAATAATTTACACAGGATGAATTTAAATAGTATAATGAGAAGAAGTCAATCATTTACTTTTGTTAACCGTTTGTTACTCCTTTTATATTCGAGGACAAGAAGTAGTATCGACATGTCATGGTCAGACACTGTCAACTCACTACTATTATTTCTCTAACCTAATTTTTCTCGAAAACCAAGCCTTAACCCTTCCGATACGAGCACTCTGTTCGCCCTGACACTCTCTCTATTAGTCCTCCTTTATATAAAGATTGTCCCAAGCGTTAAATAAAAACTGTGCTCAATAAAACAGTATTTTTCTAAACAAAAAATGTTGCTTCCAGCTTTGATATTAAAAAATATAAAATTCTATTATTTATATCGGTCGTCACACGAATACCTGATATATATCCGGCACTCGTACCGAAAGGGTTAAATGACAAAATAATTCTCCTTTTCGTTTCACTTTTCCATCACCATTTGCTACCCACCCGGTACAACGTCAGAAACTCCGAAACATAAAACGCGACGGCGGCCATTTTGATCTGGCCGACAGTTTTATCGTTATCACGGATAATAAAATCGCATCGGAGCGGATTAAATGTCGGAAGTCGGTGCATAAATCGCGACAATTCCGTGAAATGATTCGTGGTTTCGATGTAGGGCAAAGAAGTCGGCCGCTGATGCGAAATTAGCGAGAGAGAATATAGGGGGGGAAAGAGTGTCGGCGAATTTTCATAATGCCGGCGGTTAATGCGATTCGTTTACCCACCGGGATGCGGTGCATCGTCCAATGGCTGGAATTGGAACATCGCCTTGAATCCCTGGCCAGGCCACTCCGAATTAGCGACGAACTCGACGTACAGGTCTGGCCCCGTGCTGAGTACTTCTACTTCCGCTCCTTGGTTGCAGAGCACGGCTATTGTGGGCGCCCCTGTATCCGTTCCGTCGTGCACTCTGATTAAATCCGCTCTATTCAGGCAACTGCAACAGGATACCTTTCGTTAACAACGACAACTTATCGGTATATTACCCTAGGCGGCCGAATAAGTCGGCCGGCAGCAGCCGGGGCCGACCGCCGGCATTGTGACCGTCGCGCGTCGAAAACATCGATCAAATCAAAAAGTCTGGACAGGTGTCGGGACGAAGGTAGATCCGAACCTACCGCACCTGGTTTATTTAACGCTGCTTATTTTATTTTGAGATATTTCGTACTATATAAATCACTGAAATAATTTTTTGATTAGAAGTCTGTCGATTTTATGGGTTCAGGAAATGAATAAATAGCTTAACCCCTTCAGGGATGAATTTTTATAGTAGGGAACAATTTAGTTCACCTCTTAGCTACTGTGGCCGCCTATAGGTGCTTAGAAATTTTGCGTTTGCAACACTGAAAGCACCTATAGGCGTCCTGACAATTTTATTGATAATTATTCCGATAGATCTCACCACTGTCAGGCAAATGGCGCAAATGTTATGTAAGATTTTGTATTTACCAATGTTTATTAAATTAAATCATACTTTACTAGATTATTAGATATGTTGTGAAAAAAGCCTTACTTTAATATTAAATGTTCAATGTTTACAGTAGCAATCTTGTTCAGAATACGAAGAAAGAAATAATATTGTTTTAATATAGTGAAATTTAGTTTCTTGATCATTAAGATATGTTTTCATGAAAACGCAACTCTACTCAAACATTTGCCGTTCTCGACGCACATCGTAACTCAATTCTTGCCGTATGGTAAGGTTATGTGCGTATCAAAGTCTGCCGTAGTCAAGGGGTTAATTGTTTCTTTTTTATTTATCATCCACCTCATTTCGTTCGATGAGGTTATGTTAGTATTACCGAGGAATTCCGTAGCAATTAATTTTCCGCGTTACCGAAACAAACGCGGACTAATTAATATCGGAGATGGATCAATTAAAAAAAAACTAAACTAATTACTAAATCTGGAAAACCGTCCGATACAATCGATACATCAATGAATGCTTCGAGCAGCCACGATTCGCGATACTCGTCCCTGACGCGATCACTTTTCGATATCGTAAATTGTTCGAGCGTTTCGATTTCCACGCGAAGCGTTTCGCCGGAACGGCTTTTATGGAACGGAACCACCCGGCGAAAGGAGAAGAAACCGTTTCGGCCGGTAACCCGGCATGTTGTTCCCCCCTCCCCCCCTCTCTCCCGGTTTCGGTTCCTCTTCCTGCGGATTCAGCGCGCGCGCGCGCGCCGCGCATTTAAGTTGCCGCTCGTCGAATCACCGGCAATGAAGATCACGGTTTATTTTATTTTGTCCCGGTATTTGGTAATGCATTCGGTCCCGGGTAATCCGTAGACAAGTAGGCGGAGGGGGGAAGGGGGGAGAAGGGTTCGCCGAAGGAACCGCGCTCGTTATGGAAATCCGAAAGTTCTCGCGAGTGTTACGATCCCCCGCGTGCGCTCGCGGATGAAAAAAATAAATGAGCTCGCCGACGTTGTTGCACGAAGAAATCCGTAAACGCTTCCGCCTGCGGAAAAATGCCTGGCGGGGAGAAGAGGGGATTATTGTTCCCGGGGAAATTCGCGCGGAGCAAAAAATTGTTCGATGCCCGCGAGGGGGGGGGGGGGGGGGGGCACGGCGACGCGAGGAAATTGTTCGCAGTTTGTTGCAACATTCGCCGGTATTTTAATTAAAACCCTTTGCCGTACTTTGACGAGTCGGACACGCGATGAAGATTTCTGGTAACAAGCTGTTAGGTGTGAATGTTCATCCCTTCCTTCAAGTAGGAATCAAATTTTATTCTATCTTGTCGCCCATATTTAAAAATTAACCTTTAAGTAGATGTTTACAATTAAAATTAAACATTCAAGTAGACGTGTGCACGCAATAAATATAAAATTTCTTTTCCTTTCAAGAAATCAATGCGATCAGAAATATTCGAATTATAGCAATTGTAAATGAGATGACACGGCAAAGGGTGTTAATGCTTCGAAAGCGTGATAAGGTGTCGCATTCGTAAGCTATTTTTGTAATAAGTTTTCACGCGTGGCTCGCGCTTTCGCATTTCTGCCGTGGATGCAGTTGTGTTCTCGTAGAATGATCTTCAAATTTAATAGAATTCTCTTTGGGCGGATTTTACTTTGACTAGCCGCGCGGCGGTCGTTGACGGACATGGTTTCTCGTAGGAGAAGCTGGAAAGAGTGGCGAATGACGTGCGGTAGAAATTAAGTCGCTTGGTAGTATGTTAGTTTTTAAGTGGTTATTTAACGTTCGGGGATTATTAGTTATTGAATTGCGGATTTTTATGCGAATAAAATTTGAGAAGAGAAACTTGAGAACAAAATTAAGTTTGATAAGGTGTTTTTCGTGTTTTAATCGTTTCAATAAGTTACACATTTTGGAGAGACATTTTGTACCTAACCTAGTCATTTTATTTAAAGAATGCAATAATTCTTGCAGTCTATTGACGATTTTAACACGTCAGGAAAATAAATAATGTTCTTGTAGTCGCGTTGCATTCGTTTTTTAAAAAACTGTCGAATATATCTCTGTTTTCACAAACGAACTATAATAAAAATCGCGAAAAATTTGAATACATTCAATCTCTCATGGTGCAATTTTCGTCAGCCGTTTTGAAACCTCGGTAGGTTTATTGTTAACACACTAAACCATCAGAGAATTGAGATTCCGTCCAAGACTCTTAAAAACCAGAAACATTATTCTACGCAGCGTCGCCTAGCGCGCGGCTCGAGTGCAACGAAAGCGGTTAGCGCGGAGGAGATTACACGGGGGCCACGATAAGGGAAGAAAAAAGAAAAAGAAAAAAAGATCTCGAAAAGAGCATGAAAATCCATATATTCATCAGAGCATCGTTAATCCCTTTTACGTTGCCGGTTGATGAACGAGTTCCACGGCGAAAAGGGGGCGGAAATTGAAACGCGCGCGCGACGGGTAAAACCTGCACGACGACTTTCCGGCCTGGCTTCATTTATCGACGTGTTCGCGCGGCTTCAGAAGAGTTCCCGTGCTCCCCCCCTCCCCCTCCCCCTCCCCCTCCCCCTCCTTGGCCATGAAGTCGATCCTCCTCGGCTTTGGAGTAGTCTGCGCGAGACTCCTACATACGGTCTCTCTCTCCGTGTTCCTCAAGGTCTGTCGCTCGGCGGAGGTGAGATAAATTTCCTTCGAGTGACTCGGCTCGTTGCGAAATCTCGCGAAAAAAGGGGGAGAGAGAGAGAGAGAGGGTGGGGCGAGGGTGGCCGAGGGTGAGCAGAAGAGGCGGCCGAGGTCGGCGTCGAGAGTGCCGACCCAGCCCGGGGTTAAAGGTGAGCCTGTGCGGAGACACGCCGAAGCCGCCGGCGAATGGAACCACGATGAAAATGAAGGAGAGAATGGGGCGGACGAGAGAAAGAGACGAGAGAGAGAGAGAGAGGGAGAGGGAGAAATTACTGGCGGTGGTTGTTCCATCAATAGCACGGTGATTCTCTTCGCAGGTGTACTAGAGACGCGAGCTACTTTGCTCAATTGAACGGAAGAGAATTACACCTCACGGTTAGCGGCGTCTCAGGCTGCTGATCCGATCGATTTAAAAGCTTGATCGATGATGACCACCGGATAACCTTATTGCTTCCACCGGCTGGCCAATTACAACAGAGAAATATTATCATCGGGAACGTCCCGGGGATTAACCCGTTTGCCCTCGAGTGGCGATCACGAGGCGTCAATCGAATCTACGATTCTGCGATTCCACCTTGCTTCATTTGTTTCCGTTTAACCCTTTGGATACGCTAGATTTTTATACGTACATGCAACACGTCATAATACAACTGCAATCTTTATTGTAAACTACGTGTGTGTATTTTTCAAGTTTACATCGAAATTATTGCAACACCGATTCGTACTACGCAGGATCGTAAACTATCGCAAGGCGATGGCTGTGTCAATTTTGACCCGAAGTATTTAAATCGTTCACTTAACCACTCAATTTGCGACAGTTAAATAAAATAAATTATTACGTTCGAAACAGAAGAAAAGCTGATAAAGCTGTAAGAAATGTCTGTAAGAATACGCTTTGAAAAATTGCTGAATAAAATTCGGAATTGTCAATTTTGACCCGAAATATTGGAATCGTTCACTTAACTACTCAATTTACGTCAATAAAATAAAATAAATTATTACGCTAAAAACAGCAGAAAAGCTTACAAGGCTGCAACAAATGTCATCAAAAATATGTTTCGGAAAATTGTCGAATAAAGCTCGGAATTGTTATAAACATCATTAATAGTACACTCGTAAAAATGATTCACCACCCGGAGGATCAATAATAATAATAACGATAATAATTTCTGATAAAATTTACCGGTTGCTTACAAGTGTTAAACACTTACTCAAAGTTGGGCGCCTGTAATGAACAATTCCCTCTGAACAACGTTAATTTAGTGGCCTTTGGCGCTGGCACGCCTCTGTAACCAAATTAAATCGCGATAATCCGAATTAAACGTTGATTTTGTTCGATGAACCTTCGGTGTGAGACTCAAGAGAATTCGAAATGCCGGTTCTGAGGGCGAATTATCGCCGAATTTCGATTCAACCCTTCGTGATGCTACATATTCTGTCTCGATTGCCGTGTACTGTTGCAATAATTCGAAGCCGGTAGAATTGTCAAGAAACGTGCATGTTGCTCCTGCATTTTGCGATTAACAAATTTTTATTTTGCTGTCGAGGTTACGTGATGTCATTTAATTCTTCTATTTATTTAAAGTAACATTGCGGGGTAGCGCGCGATGCAAAATAAAATCTTTTTAATCAAAACTATTCTTTGAAAATATTCCTGGCTTTTAAAATGTAACAAAATGTATACTATTAATATAAAATGTATACATTACATATTATCATATTAATACTTAATAATATAACTTATTATAGATCCTTAAACTAAAATGCAAGGAGTGTATTTAAATAAATGAATAAATACAATTTATACATAGTACTTAATAATATAGTTTATATATAATACTCAATAATATAATTTTTATATATTATTTAATAACATAATTTATATATAATACTTAATAATATAATTTATGAGATCCTCGGCAACCCCTTAGGGCTAGTTCTAAACTCGAACTCCATTCAAATTGCTTAAGAAATCATCAATCGACCATAACGCTATGCCCGCGATACGTTTCGCCCTAACAAATTCAGGTTACAGAGACTGAGGAAGATAAAGAGTCCCAGCGGTCGCGTCGAAACGAGTAGAACCATGAATTCGAAATTACGGATTGAATAGTTAACATTTACTCCGGGCGAGCCGTTCGCGTGATTATAGTATATAGAACGGATTCTAAACCAGAAGTAGAACGCGTGGTATATCGCATACAAGTTCCCACGAGTGTTCAGAAATGGATGTATCGAGTGGCTGACGGAGAGGAGTCTCTTGGTATACATCAGCCCCATTCAGGATAATATCCGAGTGCGTCTGACAGGCGCGGCTCAACGCTGATATATCGAGGCATTTCTCAGCGGTCTTCCTCGCTCTTCAGCGGAGTTTTGCCGCACAACTTTAGCTAAACGTTATCCGGCCAACGATTAATTAATTGAATCGCTCGGATTGTAACCCCGGCCCACGCGGCTCCGTTTCGCTCCGTTTCGGTCATTGATGCCGGGCGTCGAATTGCTCGAACTTCCGGCCTCTGTTTGCTCGCGATAGGATTCTTTAAAACATTCATTGCGCGGCTGGCCGTGGATGGTCTTCCCTGCGGTGAATTACCATCGGCAAATTAAATTCGATGAAACGTCTCGTTCGAGCAAGAGAATTTCGAGGAACGAAGAGAAAATTTCAGTCTTTAATTGACCGAAGGAAAATTTTAAAGAACAGCTGAGATCGTTAAATGTTAGTAACTTAATACAACCACAGTAGTATTAAAATTACGATCAATTGCAAAAATTATATTAACAAAAAAACATTTTAACATTTTAAATATTTTAACTTTAAAAAAATTATATTAACTTCTAAATGATGTAGATACCTTTCTGAGTAATTAGAATGCATTTACTTCTACACTAGGTTCACGTTAAGTATTGTACTCTTTTTGATAAAGTTATCGACTGGTTGGAAATTTAATTAATTTAATTGATTTAATTCTTCAAGTCTGAGAAATATTTTCTCGAATTTCAATTCTGTGTTCGTCAAATTTATTAAATTTTTTAAAATGTTCCTGTGAACCCGACTTAGCGAATTATCAATGAAATATTATACATTGAATGTTGGCTCCGTTATTGTATCACATCCAGCAAGTGATACAATAACTCATTGTTTCACATACTCGATTCTACATGAAATAATCATGTAGATTAAACAATGTTGATATCGTTATCAATGATATACATTGAATGACCATTATTGTACTCGACTAATAATTACTTAACCCATTGCACTCGAGTGGCGACTCTAAGGCTGCATTACATTCTAAAATCATTTTTACATTATCATATTTATTGATCTCTTAAAAAAGCTGTCATCGATGTACCTACTGTACGAGTCACAAAATTCAATTTCACACGCATGAAATGCAATAAATTATATAAAATAAAAATATAACAGATCAGAAAAACTGTATTGTATTTATAATTAACCTACCCTCGAGTGCAAAGGGTTAAATTATCATCTAAAAGCGGGACACCTTTAATCACGCTTAAAGTGACACGATATTTAACGAAACAAAATAAGGTGCTCCACGCCGCAAGAAGCATTGTAGCCGTCAGAATAAACTTTCCTTTCACCACCCCCGGGTCCCTCGTCAAATAAATTATGGAGATTCGCATTTGCATGACGCGGTCCAGCTGTTCGGCATTTAATTTCATTCGAATTCGGAGGCGCGGAAACGGAAGGGCGGAGGTGGCGCGGGGTAACAGGTAAACATTAAGTCGGACGACGATAATTCGATAGCGGGCTACCATCTAGACACCTTACCAATTTGGCGTTCCCCTTTATACGAAAAGTTCGCCGAGCAATGTAGAGTATCGCATATAATCCATGAAATCTAAAGTAGCTTCACGCTGCGCTACAAAAGTTTTAAGAGCGATAGTAAAGCGAGGCCACCGGGCCTGTCGGACGGAAACCAGATCCTTTTTGGAAAAGTTAGCGGACTCGCGTCAGGTCCGGAAAATTGTGAACGGTACGTAACTATTAAAGACGGGTACAAGAGAGAGTGGGAGAGAGAGCGGGGCCAGAATAAGGGGCACCATAAAAGAGAAGCTCGAAGCTGGGTGGAAATTAAATTTTTAGGCGGGGCGCTTTATACATACACAGGGAACTCGCCGGGAATACGAATCCTCCGACAACTGCTGCAAATAATATTATATTGTCTCCTTCATATTTTTGACAATACTATTGGGTTGGCAGTTAAGTGATCGCGGATTTTGTTGATAAATGGTTTTAGCACGTTCTCTTGTTTTATCAACGCGTTCAAAGTAATTAAGTTAGTTTGTTTTCTTGTTGTCTGGAATTTCATATTCAATTTAGTAAGAAAATTGTATCGATTAGTTATTTAGTTTCGTTTTTATCACTGTTTGAAGATGAAAGGACGCGAAGCGCATTTTAGACATATTTTATTACATTATTTTCAAAAAAGCAAGCATCGCAAGCAGGATTTTTATGTTATATACAGTATATTAACCCTTTGCACTCGAAGTCATTTCAACAGAAAATCTGAAATAATTTCTCTGGCTTCTAATATTTCCATTTGATATAACAAAGTGCATTCTATACACGTGTTTAATTATTTCTCATCATTCGTATCAATGTAACATAACCTTAACAATTTTTCTAAAATGCAAACTTGATTATTACAGAAATTATTTTGCAACGTGATAGAACAATTTCATTGGCGCCCCACAAGCGCCACTCGAGTGCAAAGGGTTAAAATGAAGCCTTGAAAGAAAGACAGCGTCAAAATTGAATAAACATATATTTTTAAGCAAGAGAATTGAATTTTTCTTCTTATTTTAAATCCCCAATTACTTTGTTGCCAACCCAATATATTGTTCTAGTTATATTTTAGTATACAGTATTTCTCGTTAATTACTTTATAGAATTCAGAATAAAAGCGACTTTTATCGAAAATATAAAATATTTATTTCATCGCGTAATACAATTGTTCTTTGATCGAGCGGCGTGCACCATTTTTCGGAGAATAATTGAGCTCTGATTTGTTTTATCGTGATTCCACGATTCCAAAATCTCAAATTCTCAGTTCATAAAGATCCGCGGCGCAACGAAAACATTCTAAAATTTTAATGCCCGTTCCGCCGCGGGTGGGCGAGCGAACACATTCGGAGAACACGGCGCCGAACGGCGAAACATTAATTCCAACGGAAACACGGCCGGGTTAATCGATTCAACGGAAACAGTGAAACGGACTCAATCAATTATCCTTTGTCGGGGGAGGGGGGGAGAGTGTTTGTGCTTCAGCCGAAAACTCGTAACGATGCGATATTAGGTCGGCCGCGCGCGCGCGCGCGGAACACGGAAAAATATGCGGCTCGCGCGGCCGGACTAATATTTGAGGGTCACAAATTTTCGCGTTGCTGTAATTGCTGGTTTTTGTTGGCTGCAGCTTGGATCGGCCATGAATCAACGCCGCCCGTCGATATAAGCAAAACGGAAGTAACCGGGACGCTCGTAAAATATTACGTGTTTCTAACAGGGGTCCGGCCACTCGGGCGAACTCGAAAAACAACCCGGTCTCGATGCGCGTCCGTTAGAAAAGATCTTCCGGTGTCCCGTGAAAAATCCCGCGTAAATGAGACGAGATAAAAGCTTTAACAAATTCTATAGGTATTAATGGTATTCGAGAGGAATTAAAGAGATAGGAGAAACATTGGTTATAGAACGATTTAAATAATACCAGTTTTGAAATAAAATGTCGAAATTCTTCCTTTTATTTATTATCGACTAACGCAAATACGGTTTTTTATATTCGTCAAACTTTATTTTATAAAAGTGCATTGATAAATGCACGTAAATACTAAATGCGTGAAAATTTGGTAAAACATTTTATTAATACATTGTCCGATTTTTATATATAAAAATAAGACAGAAAATGTTACATAATAATTTAAATAATTCGCAAATACTGTATAAAATTTTATACAGATTTCTATAACTTATAAAAGCGTGAAAATAATAACGAAATATTATTATCGTTGTTATATATCGTATGAAATAAACGAAACATGTATTTCAGACTTTCGCTCGATATTGCAAAATTACGAAGCTCCCCGTGTAAAACGACATGAATTGTTATTCCGCGAGTAGGAGAGCATTGTTGCGCACGTATTGTAAATATGTTGCATCCACGCTAAACAAAAGGTTCGCATAAATTCTTGATGGAAAATTGTATTTACGAACAATACCCCTAAGGCGTGCGAGCTGAATCCTGAAAACTTGTTCCATCCTCCCAGACGTCGGCAAAATATTGTCGGCGTGAAAGCCGATTATGCCTCTGACGATATTTCATTCTTTCTCTTCCCCTGTCTTGTTTTCGTATTCCGACTTGCGTAATAACATAATACGATTTCAAAGTTGTTCATTACTTGCGCCCGCATCGGAAATTATAGTCGTTCCTGGCTTCGCGGAGGTATTCTTTCGAAACGCGCGACGTGGATGATCTCAGAGTGCATAAAATACGGGAAAAATAATATAATACGTATAATAGTATAACTCGACCGTGATAGTGTAAGTGAAATAGTATAAAATGGAGATACATAAAAGTTATTTAATAAATATTATGGTGTAGAATGTTATTCAAGATTCTTTTATAAGCAAGTACTTACATTAAAGTGTGACAAAAAGTTACTTAATAAATTGAGAGATTTAGACAATTATCCAACATTTGTTTATTAGTTAACATATTCACTGAAGTATGTAAAATAATTTTATAATAAATTTAGTGATATAAAGTGCTATCTAATATTCGTTCATAAGTAAATACATACGCTGGAGTATATCAAAGAGTTGCTTAATAAATTGAGTGATTTATACTACTATTCAACATTTATTTATTAATAAACATGCATAATAAAGTATGTTAAAAAATTGTCTAATAAATAGAACAATATAAAGAGTTATCCAACATTTCTTTATAATTAAATACGTACATCAAAGTACAGTGTAAATATGTCAAGAGGTCACCTAATAAATTGAATGATTTAACATGCTCTCCCATATTTGTTAATAAACAAATAGACACGCCAAATTACACCAAAAACTTCCCTAATAATTCGACTAAAATACAGTACTGCCTATCATTTGTCTAAATCAAATTCTAACCCTATTTAATCACTTAAAAGGAGTACACTCAATGCATGAATTAATTAAACACCACTCGCAACATTTTTATCTCTAATAATGAAAAAAATACAACTGCGCTGAAATTACAAACCCGCTACAATTAAACTAAGAAAGATAGACAAATAAACAATCCACAAAGCCAACAAATTGCTGAAATCTCCAACAGGATTCACGATCATGCAAAGTTCCAAATGAGTGCTCCACACGTCTTTCGCATGTTTTCGCGAATTCGCTATTTAGAGCATTCATGGTAGCTGTAAACCTAGTTCCGCATCTTGCATGCACTCTTGTCTTCGGAGAGAGCAGCAGCAGCAGCAGAACGGCAATCGCATTCGCGCGTAATCGAATGGAACGAATCTCGGATCTTGAATTTTGATTGATGTTCGCGCGGATGAGCGCCGTGCCCTAACTGGCCCGGCCATAGAACACAACGGGGAACGAACGTAGTCGTACGAGACGATACCGGATTCGTGATTCAAGGTTCCCGAAAGCTGGGAAGAGGTCAACTGCGGAATGAAATTAAGGAAGCTCGATACAGAATTAGGACAGAGTTCGAGGATTTATCAAGGATTAACTCCTGCACGGCGCAGCTGGAAGTCTCCGCGTGCACCCTCTTGTTTCCCAAGTCGACCTCTCTCTCTCTCTCTCTCTCTCCCCCCCCCCCCCCCCATCACCATTCCCGGGCTCTAAGTCTTCGCGCGGAGAGGAACTTTATGTGGGTTAAGTAGAATCATGGTACCGTGCCACGCTCAAAGGATTTAGGGGTCAGGGCATAGAGACCGGGCGCTACAGGATTTAAAAACGTGAATTCTCCCGTGGAAAGTACGTTACCCCGTCACTTCAAGTGCCTATTGTGGTAAGGTTAATAACGACTGATGGCTCGTGCACCGTGTTAAATTCCTACGTTTTTACTGCCGCCGCTGAGCCACCGTGAAAGAATCGCACGGTATCCGGTAGCCTCTGCCTAGCCGGAATTAGGCGAACAGCTGCGGTATTTAGATAAATCGGTGCGGTCTTTCTTTTCGGGTTGAAACGAACTTCGGCTGCGCGTCTCTCTGCTTAGCGGTGTCGTTAAGCTGCGGGAATTTTCGGGGAATCGGCCCTTTCCCTTCAACGCTTTGCCCACATAATTCAGAGAGATATGAATCCTTCGGAAAATATTTTCTGAAAATATTCTTCAGAAAATATTTTTTGAAAATATTATTCAGGAAATATTTGCAGAAAATATTATTCAGGAAATGTTATTCAGAAAATATTATTCAGGAAATGTTATTCAGAAAATATTATTCAGGAAATGTTCTTCAGAAAATATTCTTCTTAAATATTCTTCTTAAACATTCCTCTTAAATATTCTTCCCCGATTCTTGTATTTATCAAAATCATGTCCACTGACACGGTCAATTGACCAAACAATGTTGTTGATACGCGAATTAAGCGCGCATTGTCACGGTACTAACATCCACCGAATTATTATTTTGATTAAACGCCGACGGCGGCGACGCGTTCAAGCTTTTATTTAAATGTGCAAACGAAGTTGCAATTCGATAATTACTTGTTGGTAATTAGTTTGCGGCGAATGTTTGGCGCAACGTTTTGCCACGGAATTTCGTAGAATAATTACAACGTAACGTAATTAAAAGCGTTTCAATCCGCGTCGTCGCAGCTTTTTCTTCCGTCACGGGAAAATGTTTATTATGGGGAAATCGATCGGATCGAACGGTGGCCGATTGTTTCGTCGCTTTTGCGAAACGGTTAACGTTTCGTAGCTGGAGGAAATTTTACGGCGTTATCCGTTGAAGCAACTTTGGGAAGACGGGGGGGGGGGGGATTCATGATAACCTGTTTAAAGGGACTATAACAGAGCCCTCAGCATTACCACGTGACAGATTTATGCCCGCAATATCGAAGGCATTAGACGTTTGACATATTGGCGACGGTGAAGTTTGAAGAAGCGTAAGATTTACGTTTGATTCATGGCTGATAAGATCGTCGGACGTCAGCCGGTCGGACGGAGGACCGGAAATCCTCCACGGTTACAAATTCTAAATGCGCGTTCGCAAATCGGACTCGCTTTGGTGCAGCTTGCAAACGCGGGAGAGCGAGTATTTGTTAGTTGTTTAACGCGTTCGCTAACACGTGTGACAACCACGACTTTGTATTTCACGTTGAAACGCCAAGTTAATTCTGTGAATATAATCATTTAAAACTGTAGCAACTTAGAACAATATTTAGTGAATTGCGTTGCATTGAATACGTTACATACGATGCATTTAATACCAGCATGATAAATATAACTATGTACGCTAGTGACGCTGGTGGCGAACGTGTTGAACTACGACATGGAAACATTCTCTGTACAATAACCGTTGTTATAAACTAAAACAAAACTTACATGGAAACATCGGCAAGTTAAAAATTCCAAAAAATTACAATTTTGCAGAAATATATTACAAGCCATTGAGAAAAAAATAATTTTCAAAATACACGAAAAAAGTATAAGATATTAAAAGATTGTTGAATTTTCGGTTTCAAAATGTGGCAGTATATGCCATATAAAAAAGATTCATTATATGCCATAGATTTGTTATATGCCATATAATAAAGAAGATTCGTTTGAATAAAGAAAATTTAGATTTATATTGATTATTTTTAAAAATAATATAAAGTACAAAATGCAAGAGTAAAGCTATATTTAAGTAGAGAGAATTTATATTACCATAAAATCGTGTAGTTCTATGGCACATTTTATTTACCAATTTATAAATTTTCTTTAAGAAGAGAATACTTTTGTATTAAAATTATATTTATCTTTTAACCTTGATATTCACAGTCATGCGCGCGGATTTCAACAAATTAAGGTCCTCGGGGACTGACCTCGCTTCGACTGAAAATCTTAACTCAAAAGATTCAACGCGTTAATTTTTCTTTGGCGATAATCAAATAATTCCTTCAACGTCGTTATTTTCCACCAATTCCGCTATATTCTTAAACGTCGTCGCGCGAGGACACACTCGTCTGTTCTCACATATTATCGGGGCAAGGCCGGTCGATTTCGCACATCGGACAAATATATGGGGCGCGCGTTATCGCTGTTCTACGAGGATTCTGGTTAGACAGCGCGGGGGGAAATGGTGCGGGGGCGGGCAAAGACGAAGGGAACGAATCTGTCCGAGGGTGTCGTTGCAAGGCGGCGCGGCGGGGCGGGGGCGGGGGCGGGGAGGGGTTAGGGGGGAAATAACGAAGAATACCGGACCCGGTTCGCTGCCGACCCTCCTCGCAAGGATTTCTCTCTCGCGCGATTGTTCGCCGGCTGCCAGAGTCAGCTTTAGGTGGCTTTATATCAAAGTTCCCGCGACACCGATGATGACGCCTACGTCGACGACTAGCGGCGGTGATGTCGCCGTGCCTCGTCCCGTCGACATTATTACCGGTTCGCAAACATTTGGACAACTCTGATTAGTTTAGTCGTTCATTTTAGTTTACGCCCTTTCCAGCCACCCTACCGCCTCTCACCCTCTCCCCCTCTCCACCCCCTCCCTCCGTTTACGAGGTCTAGCGCGCGGTCCGCCCGTGTATATATTTATGCGAAATTTCGGCCCCGTAATATTCCTAAGTGAAACGCGCCACTATAATATTTGCGCGGGAGTGATACACGGCAACCCGTCTATGTAATCGCGCTGTGCACTATTAACACAATGCGATTACGGCGGGCGGTACGATTTCGCGATTGTTTCGTACGTTTCTGTGTCAACGACTGCGACGAACAAGTCGCTGCAGACGTTGAAAAGAATGTAATGGATTTTTGGAAGTTTCTTCAATGATCAACTGCTTTTGCAATGGACGAAGCTGGAATTTGTTGACTTTTGTAATAATTTGTACTGCATTGTAGTCGATCTGATAAGTTTTCGTCTAAATAAAATCATTAAATTATCTGAGAAGTTCATTTCGTGTTCGAAAACGTCGTATGGTTTAACCCTTTGCACTCGAGTGGCGCCTCTGAAGCGCTAATGAAAATTGTTATATAATTGACAAAATAATGTTGACATCATTAAAGACCCTTCTGTTAAAAGCGTAACAGTTTTACGAGTCACGAGACTCAATTTCACACGCATAAATTATACTAAGTACTATACTACAGCTGGTTTAAATAACAGTTTTGGATCTAAGCTTAAAATGGTTCCAAGTGCAAAGGGTTAAGACAATAATAATAAATAAAAAAGAATTATATCTTACATCGTACATGATGCTAGATTAATATTAAATTGCCATTTAATGTTAAAATTTGCCACAAGTCACCTAGAAGACCAAATCTAGTTTAACCCTTTGCGGTCGATTGGCGACTCTAAGGCGCCGCTAAAAATTATTATGCTACGTTTCAAAAAATAATTTTTATCAAATTTACTCGTATTCAAGAAATTCCATAACGTATAAAATGCTCCAAGTTATATAAAATGGACGCACTGTGAGTTTAAAAAAAATACTTTAGATTTCCAGTTGAAATGGTTCCGACTGCAAAGGGTTAAATTCATGCATTCATTCCGAACGTAGTTTGCTTAAATGTCCCTAACAATTGCTACGTTTTAATGACAGCTTCAATTGTTAGCTGTCGCCATTGTTGATTTTTCGATACGACGAATGTTCTAATTTATTGTAACGAACCTGAACGTTTCCGTGCGAAAAGCGTCAATCGTAATCGCCTAAACACGAGAGGCATGAATCAAAGGCTGGAATAAAATGGTTATCTCACGCGAAGCGGCGTTGCTTAAAAATTCAATGATACGAATAAAATAAGCTGGTTCGATGCGTGAGCAAGCACTAATGAAACGGAGATAAGCTTATCGAACACAATAAACCTTTGATATGCATAGAACACGCGGCAATTCGTATGGAAAATCAACTGGTTATTTAAATCTACGGACACTATCACGCGCGACCGCGCGGAGTTAATAAATTTCAAGATCCGAATACAATGAAACGGGATTCTAAATAATCGGCTGTAGAATACCTATCCTTAAATATTCTAAATATTGTAAATTATGTTTATTGTTAATGAAAGAGAATTTTTTGATATCGAATGTAAGAAAAACTGATTAACAAAGTACTAAATCGAGCGCCTTTTTAACATGCCTTTTTAACAAGCAACAGGAATTAAATAAGAATAAATATATTCTTCCGATAATTTCAATAATTAAACTAGACTACACATTTTCAAAATAATGTAATAATATTATTAAATTGTACATACATCTTCACAGTTTTGCATTCGAAATTCTAATTTTTCCAAATAAATGCACCGATCCTAAAACTGTGCGTCGTCTTGTAGATTGAAAAGCGAAACGAGCTGACTAAATAAATAAATAAACGTTGCACGTGATTCGTACAATTAAAATCAAAATCCATGAAAATTCACGACCGCCACCGTGTGTCCTAAGCGCCGTGTATTCTCATCTACCTCCTTTAACCGTAAAGACGTCGAGTCGCACGGCCAAGTTTACGGCTCCTTAGCGTTACCTTGTTTAGATCCCATTAAAGTTTAAACAAACGATTGAATGGAAAAGAAATATTAATCCCGGGAAGTTTATCCTGCACGCAAATCTCCATTGCGTGTTTAATCCACCTAAAGCCTTGGGGTCCCTTGGCCGGGAGCGTGGTGGGAGAGGGGCGAGTCGGGAGGGCCAGGGCGGGGGAGGGGGGAGGGGAGCGGAAGTTGAGGTACCATCGAACTGTAACGAATACAATGTTCGGGCTCGCGGAACTTTTAAATAGAAAAGTTTCGTCCCGGCGCGCTCGCGATCTTGCTACTCGTTATCGTGGCTCGTTAACTCGTAAACGTTAATAACCGACAGGCGTCGTAATTCACAATTAACCTAATAGAAGGCGCACAACTGACGCGACCGGTGGCTCTCGCACGGGTGGGGGGGAGGACGATCGGTCTACCGAAATTTATCGCGCGCTATAGGAAAACGGCCGAGCGCCTATTAAACTCGCACCGACATCGAGCACCGGCAATTAAATTGTTTAATGGACGCGATGGAACCGGGACCCGCGATCTCCCTATTTTTCGAAATTGACACCGGGCTGAAAGAATCTCCAGAAATGGATTCCGTTATTACGTTTCGCGTTCGTTTTAGACGAATCGCTGTTAGGCGATTCCGTCTAAAATAGCAATCAACGTATTAAATTGCCGGTTACCAAATTGATCTCGCAATTAGTGTTAAATTGGATCACGATAGTCTCCGAGGCAGAAAATACCTCTCGCAGATAACTGGTTCGCGTTACGTCTACCATAAAGGCGGATCTTAGGATAGGAAATTGGTCCAAACGTTGCCGTAGTACGATCCTTTGGTTCTATCGAAATAATTAATCGTTCGTGTTGGTTCGCGCTTCTCTACACGTTATATTATAAGACGTGTGCCGAACTGAATTTTGTTGCGCTCGCCGTAGAAGAAATATCGCAGCTGCGCAGTGAATATTGTATGAAGCTTTCATTCGCGTCAGCCTGTTACATTAATTACGAGTTGCCTGCGGATGTTCTTTAAATACACGTGAAAGCATCGGGAAAAGTTTAAGAGATGTTTAAAGCATAAATAGATTTATATTTCGACTAGTTGGATGCAGGAAACTTTCTGGCGTCAGGAAATGCAGTTTGATTATGGCAATCGGCTATCTTTTACTTTCGATAATATTATTATTATTATATTAATTATTATTATATAACAATATATGTATATAATAGTTAATAGTTCTACAGTTTTCGAACATGGTTAGATTGTTTCTCCGCTGTTCGCCGCGACAAATTTTCGACCGCGGGCTCCCAGTTCGGTGAACGCGAGCAAACATGCGATTTTCGAATGGAAAAGTGTTCGGCGTCGATTCACGCGACGAGTCGTACACGCGCGCGGCCCTCGTACGGAAGAAATTTCATAAATTTCGCGCCGGCACTTTATTCCGATCGTATCGCGACACTGCAACTCGCCCCTTTTGACGCGACATATAGTTTTGTACGTTATAAATCGGCGGTTCTCGACCATAGTTCATTTCACGGTGCTTTCTTTACCGCGTCGCGACGGAACGGCTCAGGCCATATACTTTGTGAGTCCGCGTCTTTGATCCTCTATGTTAAATCTTTCTCCTTTGCTTCTCCCCCCTCTCTCTCTCTCTCTCGCGCGCGCGCGCGCTCTCTCTCTCTTTCCGGCAGGTTTAAAACTTGCTGAACTCAATTTCTGTACGGGATATGGGACGGATATACATACAAGGGGAACTCCTTAATTCAACATACCGTGACATGCGCGTATCACAGTCGAGCAAATTTTCTTTCGAATGGAGATCATAGTCGCTGTATGAAATGATTCATAATGCGAGATCGTAACTTTATCATTTCGGCATAATAGGAAGCCGTACGGGAAACGTGAACACTTTTGACTGATTTTACTGTGCGCTGTGCATATTTACGGATTTGCTTAATTCCGCGAATGCGAAATAAAATTAAACGAACGGTTTCGCTAAAAGTTTGATACAACGCATTAGTTAAATGAAGATTTTAATCGAGCCTGGGCTCGTGTTATTAGTCGAATGAGGATTTTAGTAAAATTTGATACCGCGTGTTAGATAAATTAAATTATATTGGAATATGATTCCACATATTAGCTAAATTGCGGCTTTAATAAAATGCCGATCCGTGTATTAATTAAATGAACGCTGACGTAAACAACTTTCGTTCGCGAAGTCGAGAGGAACAATGTTGCATACCGTCGGCTGTAATCTATTTTAGTGGGGCGAAAAGCAAGAGACAATTTCCTAATTAAGTGGACGTAATAAATGAATGAAAGTCTCACCTCAAATCTCCTTTTTGTAGAAAGATCTCCTCGAAAACTAATCGGATCCTCTCCTTCATTCTGCAACAAAGTAATTTCATAAATGTCGCTTCAAGCATCGAGGTTTAAATAAAAAGATTACTAAAAATAATTGTAAATTCAAAATCGATTTCGTGGATTGAAACATCACGTGGATGATTGCGTCATTAATAA
Source organism: Augochlora pura (assembly GCF_028453695.1). Taxonomy (NCBI): domain Eukaryota; kingdom Metazoa; phylum Arthropoda; class Insecta; order Hymenoptera; family Halictidae; genus Augochlora; species Augochlora pura. The sequence goes on along the minus strand of NC_135774.1, from coordinate 24,063,135 downwards.
CAAAACAGTGGATTTTATGAATTCATAGCAAAAACGTATTAAAAGAATTTTTAAATAATATCATTTTTATCTATTTTATTTCTTCCTATTTACTTTAAATATTACTATTTTCGATTTAATAAAATACCTATTATTTCCAATTATTTCATCTACTTTTCATTTCTTTCTGTTATCATAGATAATTTTTATCTTGCGTAAAAATCCGCATCTGTTAAAACACGTCACCGAAATAATAAATTTTATCTAAGAAAAATAATCTTCGAACAACATCGCACGTTCTAAATGAATTTAATAAGATTTAATTGAATTTATTAAATTTAAATGAATTTATCAAATCTAAATGAATTTTTGGCAATTCTAACATCGATCGCGTCAATATTTGCGCGCTCCTTAGATTTCTTTAAGCAGGTGCACACGGTCCGATTAATCAACGACTGAACGAGTAACGAAGCGGTTTATGGTGTTAATGTTGTGACAGCTAGAAACGCGTACCGAACGGAATGTCGCATGCGTGGATACGCGCGCATTCGTCAGGTTTATAGTTATGCGGCGAGCGTCGCGCGGCCCACACGCCGAGCGTCGCACAACCGCGCCGTAACTGCCGGGCATACTGAAGTGCAAACGCAACTTTGATACAATTACTGCAATTAAGCGGAAGCCACAATACTACGGAAATCATATCTGCATATTGGCTTCGCGTCCCGATTAAATTTACCGCGCGCGAACGACATTCTTCGATCGCCGGAATCGCCGTTTCTAATGGTCGCTGGACGTATGCGACCGTCGACAAATCCACCATTTCTTACGTTCTTGCACATACTCAATGATAATCTATTCATTTCTAATTACAATAATTATTAGACATGTAGATTAAATACATGTGCAGAATATTTTTTAAAAACTCTATTTTAAATCAGCAAAGTTTCATTATACATTTGCTGCACGTGATTTAGGCTTTTTTAAGTGCAAAATATTATCTAAGAGTTTGGAATAAATAGTCTGTAGATGCATATGTATGCAATATGAAAATATTGATCCATCAAGTGCAACGGAACGGAGCTAAATAGACAGGTCATTAATTATTAAATCATTCTAGCAATTTCAAAATGTAGGTATCTTCTTAAACTATTTTAATCTTCTGACTGTTTCAAATTTAACGTATCCATCGTTATTATAAATGTATAAAATCTAATAGCAAATATAGAAATACCATATCTGAATTATCGTATTATTATATACGCCTTGTTATATAGTAATGCATTGAGTATAAAAATTGTTCCGCTCAACTTATTTCATCAATTCAGCACACGCATTTAGTTAGAAATATGGTTCATTTTGAAACATAATTACGACGCGCGTATTAAAAATGGTACAGTCTTAAACATATCACGTCTTTAACCATGACTACAAGAAGTGGTTGAAAAATATCACGATTTCTCATTGAAGACTTTACAAATTTGATAAGTAGTCGCATAAGACACGCGTGAAAACCGACGTGGCGCGTTGGTCGGACAAAGGTCGACTTAACACTCGTTAAATAATTCGCAGCGCGGAACAATCTAAGAACTTGGAAAGTTCCAAGGTCTATCCACGCGCGCCTTTTGTGAACCGCGTACCAGCGGGGGGCCAGCATCATCTATCAGCGTCTTTTAGCAAGTAGTCGCGCAGTTATTTCAAAGATCCGGCCTTAAGAATACCAGCACTTCCGGCATCCCTCCCCCTCCCGTGCCAACATCCCCGCCCCGGTTCTTCTACGCCCTGTCCGGCCTTTTATGCGGTTAGAACGAAAACGCTCGGCAGACCTCGGCATAAACTTTCGACAATCAACGTAACAAGGAGCGGAGATGAGAAACAAGGAAAGTTACGTCGGCCAGGAAACCGGAAAATTTCTACTGACAAGAAGAGAACTGTCGCGTTCCTCTAACGAAATTATATCAACGAGAAATGGCTATTTAAATGGAGTTTAGCTGCGCCAAGACAGATTTAACTTCGACGATCGTTTCTCTGGATTTTATCAGTCGTAATTTACGTAGATTCCGTCGCGCGACCGTGGTGGGCAATCCGGACAAATTGCAAATTCAACGCTTTCTTAAACTCCTATTTGTTTCTCTTCTTTTTCATCTAACGCTTCGGCGCAATATCTGGTACGTCGAGAATTAATAACGATTTAACCCTTTGGCTACGGCAGACTTTGGCACGGCCGTAGTTTTTCGTTAGACATGCATTTCTGAGGAAGTATATTAAAATATTCAAAATATTGAATTCTATTATATTAAAGCAATATTACTTAAAGTGAACAATAATTTTAAGCCTTTTTTACAATATATAACATAAATATTACACAATATATAATAGATCAAATTTAATAATAAACGGGGGGAAATTTTATCTCGACGCCTATTAGCGCCTACAGTACCGGGAAGCCAACATGGACGCCAATAGGCGCCAACAGTAGTCAAAGGGTTAAGGGCGAAGACAGTAATTTACGTACGCAAATGTGATTACATGAAACGTCTTGAGAAGTATTAAAAATTAACAAAGTATCAAAATTCATATTGTACAAACACATTAAAGTGTTATCTACTTAATATCTTTTTCACTTGCAACAAACGCGACAATAACGCCCGACCAAATTCAGGCTGAACGTCTTACTTTCTCGAACAAACATAAAACAGGCGCTCTCAGCGCACCGTAAATCCAGCGTTAATCCAAGCCCAAACACCTAATGAAAATTTGCTATAGTCGATCACCGTCTACTACGCCGAAGCCACCGCCGAAAGTGTGAAACTTCAAAGCGCCCGAGTTTAAAGAGGAGCGCGGCGAGCTAAACTACCCCCTTAACTCCGCCGGCAAGACAAAGCGCGCGCGAGTGATCAGTCAAGAACAATTTGAGGTCGAGCAACGCCGACCGTCGGCGATCTTTATCCCCGCGTAGACGAAGACGCGAACGAAGACGAAGATATCGGCGCGGCAACGGGGGAAGAGAGGGGATGTTAATTAACTGGCAACCGGATTACGGATCGTAGACGTTAAATGCCGCGAGAACGTTAGATATACGGCGCGCGACTCGAGATTGGGTCCCGGTATGCATTATATATGGATTATGTCGGGATCAGTTTGCTGGCTTAATAGTAGGTCAGCCTGGTTACCTTGCCCGGAAGAGGTACGAGCACCGGATGTTCTTTGGGTAAGAGGACGGGTACCGTGGCGAGTAGAATCGTCCGTACTGCGGCGTTGACTGTGAACTGACAAACTCGAGGTCGCACATCGTGCCGGGAATCAGCACGCCGTCCGTCTCGAACAATCCTGGAACAGAAACGAGTGATAAATGGTCAGGTGGGAATGCATTTCTCTCGCTTGTCTACCCCCGACGTCCTATCCTTTTTTCGTCCTACCATCCGAGGGAACTTCTCGAGGAGATTCTGAATACTTCGGGGACAAGCTAAACTTGAAGAATGATGCTCGGTATCGTGACTGTATTCTTGCCGACACGCCGTAAATACTGCAACGCGTTATAACACGCTGCCGAAGGAACCCGTGCGCACCGTTGATTTTGTTGCCAGTAGATTTACAGGACGAAATAGCGTTTAGAATAAACAAGCATACCCTTTGCAACAAGCTAACACAGATTAACCCTTTGCACTCGAAAGATTTTTCTGACAAATTCTTCATAAATTGTGATTTTGCTATACAAAGCCGTATTGGAATAAAAATCATTGAACTGTGAAATTTTATAGAAATCAATAAACGAGAGATTTTGTGCTTTTATTTGTGTGTTTTACCTGCGATTACGTTACAGTATGAAAAAGGGAAATGTTACTTTGATGTGTGTATTTTTCCAAAATTGTTAAAGGAATAAAATAATCTATTACTAGAGTCGAATAAACGAAGTAAATAAATAACGTAAATAAAGAGTCGATAAATATTTCTTACAATACGCTTTTTAAAGAATTCTGTTCATTACGCGACCAATATTTGTTAAAAGTGCATCGGGAACAAAAGGAACACGGCGACACAGGGTTCTTAATTTAGTAAATGGCAGCTGCTATTTGGGGAGCAATCGATGGAATAGAAATTTAATATCCGCCTCAAAGCAAATAATTCTCTCATCGAGATACGAAATATTTGCTCCGAATTAACGAATGAAATGGATATTTGCCGTGCGCTGTGGAATTCGTACGAATGGAAATGTTTATTGTGTTCTCTAATCAATCGCTTTGGATCCTCATAATTTTTTCGAGCGAAAATAAATATTTTTATATTTCTCGAATAAATATTATTTCGCATCGATTGTTGTATAATTTGTAACTTTGTTATCGCTTAATATGTATCTGCTTTTAATAGTCCCTGTTTCGATTGATAAATTTTTGATACTGATCTCGTGTATAATTTCAAACAGCGGCAAAACCGTTCTCGATATTATCGGCTGTTTCGATTCGACAAATATGCGAAAACCCCTTCGAACCCGGCTACATAATTAGTTTTCACGAGCATGTCACTCTTGACCTGGCGTATTATAAGTTGTCTGTAAGTTGGTTTAACTTTCATCGTTAAATAGCGAACGCCGAGAGAGGAAAATCTATACCGGCCCCCTCATGGGCCGCAGTTCGGGGAGACCTTTGGACCTTTGGTACGCCGAGCGTTGAGTACATGTTCGTTTATAATTTCTTGCTCGGAAGTGAAATCCCAGAAATTTCTTCATAACCGGTCGGAAGGCAGAAAATGTTTTGCTATTTCGCAAAGTAGATTTCAAACTTATAATGTATGCAAAAGACGTTTGACTGGCAGTCTCGTGTACAGGGTGTACCAGAAGTACCTGCGGCACCGTATGAGCTACGTAACAAAAATTATTCTTAATAATCTTCTTTATATTTTTGTTACAATGTCTGTAGCATCCTGTATAATGTAAAAATTATATTAACAATTTTGTCACAGGGTGAAAAAGTTAACTTTTAGTTTAAAATTCAGCATAGTAAAATAGATAATATTACACGTTCCTAGTTCGACACTGTTAACCCTTTGCACTCGAAGCCATTTTAGCTCTAAATCTAAAATAATTTCCCCAGCTTATAGTATTTTCATTTTATGTGACAAAATATATTCTATAAATATGAAATTGTTTCTTGTGACCAATAGTTTTACTGTTAAGAATTTTTTTAATCTGAACTTTGTTAGTATAAAATTTATTTTGGAATATAATAGAATAATTTTAGTGGCGCCTTAGTGTCACCACTCGACTGCAAAGGGTTAACAATTGTCACGATATTCACGATTACGCAACGTTCCGATTGACAAGATCGACGAGATACAATTCGTCTCGAACCCATGTCGACACAAAGCTAATCCCGGAATAGTTTGCAACGTAAGGAAGCTAATGAAATTGATAGAAGGACGACCGATGGAACGGTCCCGGAGTAATTTCCGCTGACCGGCGCGAGATCAATATCAATTTAATTGTCCACTTCGGGACGTTATTAAAGCTTCAGAGGAATCGACGGGGAACAGTGGCTGGCCGTCACTTCCGGTCGCCGTCGTCGCTTTTGTATTTTGAGAAACACCAGGAATTTCGAAATCCCTCAAGTCCCCGTCGAACAGTTAAAACTCGCAACCGAATCCGGAACACCGCGTGTTATGTCTTTTCCAATTCCCACGCAACCCATATCGCGTATACTCCCGCGCGCTCCGCGTCCCATATAACTTCGCGGAATTTAGGGTTTCCGTAACCAATACCAGCACCCAATCTCCCCGTTCAATAACTCGGAACGTTACTTATCTACAGTCGTTCGAATTTAATTAACGGAACTTATGGGACGGCTTCTTTACGCTGGACGCGTCGACGACTCGAAATGATACCGCCGAAAGGTCGCATGATGTATTTAGATCCTGCGTGACTTTCGTCGTAACACGTAGCGTGGACAGATATACTGGACAGATGTAGACGCCTTATATAATGAAAGAACATCTTTCAAATTTTACTGAACGAGTCGAATGTTTCTTGAGCTGTTGAAGGCGTGAAACAATTTTAATTCAATATTTTAATTTTAATCCACAATTTTGATTTTCGTTCAAAATTTTAATTTTAAATCACAATTTTGATTTTCATTCAAAATTTTAATTCTAATTTACAATTTTAATTCTAATTCTAATTTACAATTTTAATTTTAATTTAAATCACAATTTTAATTTTAATTCAAAATTATAATTTTAATTCAAAATTTTAATTTTAATTCAGAATTTCAATTTTAATTCACAATTTCAATTTTAGATTACATTATTTGACTTACTAATCTCAAGTCATGCGTTTTTGATCTTCGAAATCTTTAATTGTAGCTCAAAATAATGTATATAAGTTGCCGAAAAATATCTTGTTTCAATTCTCGTTATATTTTCAAAATAAGTAAAAAGTATTTTCAAAAATTATTTACACATTATCTAGTAAACTAGCCATTTTATCATCTCCGAAATATTGACATTGTTCAATTTGAAAAGAGTTGATATAAAATGTGTTACATATATTTATCCACAATTATATACTTAAATAAAAAAAAATTCAATAATATTCCATGCAGGCAACTATATAATTGGAGGTTATAATGATCTCCCACCCCTGAGGTTAAAACCCGCCCCTTGGCATTTATCTCTATAGCAAAGCAAGCTTTCATCCCATACTCATTGTCAACTATTTTTCACTAATAACTCGTAAACAAAGTCACGGATCGCATTTTCGCTAAGAACAAAATTATCTTAAATAACCTCAAGAAATAATCGAATAATTATGATACACCTTGTACATTGCTATTTATGGATCCCGTTTCAGTTACCACTGTAATGCGCAATTTATTATTCATCACTGCTTTTATAAAATGTTTGCTAATGGAGAGCACAGCCTTGCACTCATGAAAATGGACCGGATAATACTTTGCCATCTATAAAATACACATCTAATAACGAGCGCCATTACGCGCGTTAATGTACCGATTGCTAGAAGTCCGATCTCCCGTCGACGAGAAAAATTCTCGTTGCCCTGTTTATTAAATCGAATATCAACGAAATATTCCGGTACGGAATTATTAATTCATCGTGCCGCGCGCAATACGTCCTCCGTAGACGATTTATTTAAATACAGAGGAAACAAATGACCGCGTCGGTCGCACATAGATGACACCAATTTCTAACTAGATTTTGCAATGCATTATTATAGCAATAAATTCGAACAAAACAACCATTTCCGTGCTTTTCACGCTAAATAAAAAACGCTAAAGTATTATTAATACTCGTCGCATTAGTCTCGATTTTGTTTCTTTAACAATTTTCCCGCTGACCGGCGAATAAATATTTATCAAAATGTTTGTTGTCTCGTTTCCTTTTTGTAAACCGGTCGCCGTGATTCGATAACATTGACGATGACGGAAAAATAAAATTTCACGGGCACGCGGCTTAGTCATTGATTAACGCGCGTCTCGGTTTCGTTTTAAAGCAAGCGGGATCGCTCGCCAATGATTGCGCATATTTCGGGCCGAGATTTATTTATTCAGTCGATTTATTAAACACTCGCGCGCGCGCGCGCGCGCGTACGCGACACGGCAAAGCCGAAAACGTTCCGCGCGTCATTGTCGGCCGGAAAACATATTCGGATTGCATGAATCCCGTGGACCGCCCGCTCGCCGCCCGGAATTATTTTTCTCTGGAGCAGATACAGTGTAATTTAAAATTAAAGCCGGACATTGGAAAGCCCGGGGAAAATAACAACGAGCGCGGAGAGAGGCTGAGAGAGAGAGGAGATATATCCCGGGCATTTTCCAATTTCGTTGCAAATACACATAGATCCGGAAAAATATTCGACCGTTCGCGCGTACGATTAATTTGTCAAATTATTTTTCATCTTTATTATTCCGTTAGAATCCGTTCACCGATATAGGCAGCGTTATTTATTCAACGGCGATCGGAATAATGATCAAGCCCGCGCGATAAAGCAGAATAAGAAGTAATTATGGGGCACGGTTTCACGAAAATTATCTGTTTTATTGCCCACAGTACACGTATTTAACGCTAATAATTTTTACGCTCTTAACGGTCGATATTGAATTCGCACGACTCGATATTTGATAATGTTATTCGATCTAACATTAATTTTAAATATATAATGCACTGTTACGTAATCCACGAGCTTTTTACCTGCGCAATAATTATGAGTTCTGTATCTCTTCAAAGCTTTTCATTGTCACATTTCTCAATCACTATATTATTTTGCAATTCGATTACATTTTCAATCCGTTGATCGATTCGTAACGTTGTCGAACAGTTTTCATAAATAATGGTCTTAATAAACGTTTGTTCCGGATTCAATAATTTCACGATCGCGCGAAATGTTGTTGCAGTTTCTGCTATAGTTTACACGACCCAGTTTCATTTACCGTAAGACAATGGTACTCTCTGTTTAGTTGTCACGTTACTGGTAATACGGAGGTGTCCCGGTTAATTAGATAATCGCGTGATAATAAGGAAAGGGGTGCCAGGGCGCTCGGGGCTCTGTTCGATGCAATATGACAGACCGCAACTACTTATCTTGACAAATGGCGATTATCTGGTTTAGCAACGCTTGACTGACGTAATCGGACTGTTACATAATGACGTGTCAACGCCCCAAATCTAGGGGGGTGTCCCTCTAATTGCCGGATTCGCGGCGAACGAAATAATGGGAATCTGATTTTATCGGTCGAACGCCGGATGACTTTTATCGTCATCGCCCCGTGAAATTTCTACCAATTACGGACGCATTATAACGCCGATGATAATTAATTCATGATACACGTTGCTGGCCAATGATTCGGCATCATCTGAATTATTATCTCCACGTCGTGTACATAATTACTGTTAAATGCGGATCAACTCTTTTATAATCGATTTCAAAGCGCGCCGCCGCCCGCGCGAATGTAATTATTTCACGCGCCGGATTATTATAATCATCTATTAGCATATTGTGTCGTCGTGCACTTAATGGCTCTGTCACCGGCGTGTCTCTGCCTATTTGCATCACCGTGTGGTTCCTCGTTACGATTTCGATGCAGTTGTTCAGGTTATGAAAAACGGAATAAAAATAGCTGCAATTTGTTCTTTCGCATTGCCTATTTCTTTTTTACCTAGAAAAGATTAATCAATAATTAGGTTACACTTAGAAATTATAGGCAGAAATTCTGTTCATTAACTATAAATTTAATTATTAATATATTAATAATAATTAGACGGCGATTTTTCGGTATTTTTCATAGAAATCACTAGATCGAATAACAAATTTGTAAACATATCGAAAGAATTTCAGACGAATCTTTTATTCGGCTGTGATTCTCAATGTTCTCAATTATATTATTTTGCAAGGTATCTTGGAATCGGACGATTCAAGTGCTAGCAAATTTTGCTAGATAATTAACTCAGTTATATATGCCCGATATCCCGTATAATTCAAGACTCAGCAGCAGGCATCTCTTTGAACTTATCTAGAAGAGAGCATAATGCTAGCGGGAGTGCTATTCAGCTTCTAAACAGTCATAAACTCTCGTAGTATAAAATAGCCCGGACAATACGCTGCCGAAATATTCATAAAATACGTTGCCTGCTTGCGTCGTGTCTAAAACTTCGACGAAATTGGTTGGAGCTACTAAAACTGAATGTTATCAAAGTTATTCAGTAAAATATAATGCAAACTATAACCTTTTTTATATATCTGTCAAATATATAACCAAAAATTATATCCTAGTCGCATATATTTAACAAAATTATAAGAAACGCATAAGAAGAGTAAATATTAGTTAATCAAATAATTATCAGTAACAAAGAATAAAAACATCTCGATATTATAAATCAATATATATAAATTAAATAAATAGTTGACTGATCGAGGTAAAGGACATCATCAACCACCAGAAGTGAGTTACGATTTATAATAGCTAATCGTTAATAATGTTTTGAGAATTACCAGGTCAGGATTCTTGATTATGCAATTGTAGATAAGAATCATACAGTTCGTTGGATTGTTAGTGCTTTTTCATATAAATCATTATTCACTTCACAGTATCCACACTTTGTCACGCATCAAGCTCTACTTTCGAACACGACGAATATCATCGACAGTCGACAGCAGATGGCAGCACGTTGCAGAGATTTGTGGCGCTAATGTTGCTAAACTATTTCGTTACAGTATGGTGAAGTGTGTCGTCAAGAATTGGATCTCCTTTTAAGAACTCGTTGAATGGTAAGTGACAATTAAATTGTATAATATAAAATGATTACTGTATTTAATTCCTTTAGCAATCTTTCGTGCCCGTCCGCAAATGCAAAACCCTCTCAATGACGACTATGTATTTTAGACTCTGTTACATCAATTTAGAGTTTCAGGATAAAGGTTAGTGCAAAGAATTTTAGACATCAGAGTTTTGATATTAATGACATTGTATTGTTACAGATTTTACGAAATAGACATTCGTAACCCTTTCCAGTCAAATGGTGACATTAAAGTACTATTAGAAATTGTCACAACATATCTCAAAATAATTTGAATATTATAAAATTTGTTTATATTTAAATAACTGTTGGAAGGGCAACTGTTGCAATTAGTTAAATTATTTGAGTTGAATTAAATCAAAGACGACAGTGTACTTGGAGAAAATGTGTCTCCAGCTCTTTGCTGAATTTATTTGTACATATTATAACAAAATATGTAATTAAAAGTGAACTGAATAACATCTGAAAATTTAATGACACTCATTTGAAGATATTTTAAATAAAGGTATTTATTATTACTAAATTATTATACATTGCAAATTGCATCATATTTATACAATGGTCAGATAATCAACTTGTATTTTGTATAATCGAAATTAGATTATAAGCTTGATTTCTAACCGTTAAAATAGAAAGTAACAAATGGAAAAATACTGATATATTGCCACATTGTTATTTGTAACAAAAAACAATGTTCAATTTGATATTAGATAACGTTATCAATAGTTAAGATGTCAAAAATGTAGCGAATATTTCGCTCGAATCGCGTGCGTCTTATTGCATAAATAATTTTCACGTTATTTTGTTATTGGCGCGCGAATTGCCGCGATGTTTCCCAATCGTCACGTGATATTTCCACGTATTTGGTAAAACCGGCGTATCGTTCCATAAGCGAAACGACGGCGAGCGAGTCGCAATTAACTCGTGTACCAGTTTCGATGCACCGGTAGACATCTACCGTCCCGCGGAACAATGCTGTCATAAACCGCGGCCCCTGCGAGACACCCTGAGCGATCGACACGGCCAGTTCACGGAATCGGTCCCTTAATTAGGTCGAACTGTCCCCGCGACCGATTCGTCCTCGAGGAATTGTCGCTTTTCACCTCCAGGAAATAATTGACCAATCATCGCGTGTAGATTTCGCTTTTCATTCGACGAACCGTGACACAAACTTCATCGAAAAATCGACCAACGAAGAACGCCGCGGCCACGAGAGAAGTGAAATATTGACTGACGCATTCTTTCGACGTACGTTGTCTAATGATAAATAATTAATATAGTAATAATTATAGAAATTAGAGAATTTATAGAATTTATAGAATTTACAATTAGAAGATTTTCACAACAAGATAATAGAAACGAAGTGAAAAGTATACCAGCTAGAAGAACAATAAATATAAATTAATATATAATTAACAATTTAACTTATTATTAGCTAATTTTTGGAATTTTAAATACAACGTTATGGAAGCACTATTTTTAAAAATAATAATGCAAACATTCGAGAGATTAATATCGAATTGAATTTTTTATTTCGCAAGTACTCCAAAAAATTATAATTTTTAAGATAATTTCAGACAGATAAACATTGACTCATATATTTTCTAGTCACCATCAATGATAAATTCTGGTAAAACCTTTTCGACGTTACCTTCGAAAGCTATCAGCGTTTTCAAAATTGTTCAATGGAAAGTGTCTCGAACGGTAGCCGCGCTTTGATTATTTGTTCGCGCGCGTGGACCTTGAAACGAGGCTGTACTTCCTTAATTGAGTGTAAGGACGTACAAATGAGATCGTGAAGTGGCCACACAGTAACAGTAACGACGTGTACAGGCTCGCGATTCGGTTGCAAATTCTCTTGGGTTGTTTCCCCCTGCAGCGATTTTATACCCCTCGCAATTAGTGGTCGCGAGAGCTAAATTTTCATCATACTTGTACCCCAATTAGCCAAGTAGAATTTTAATGGACGCCGCCGAAGATGGCGGTTTCAATATCATCGCAATTATATTTTTAGATGCCGGGCGAAGCACTTGCAAACCTTTCAGTCATCGCTCGATCAATTAATTACGGTTCGACGGTACTCCGATTCGTACGAAATACCGAATTCTTTCGTTTCTCTTGTATGCAATAGTTTATACAAAAATTTCTATTAGAAAAATTACAATGTCACATTTTTAATTCTGAGAACAATGTTTCATGAATTTATATTTATGATATGAAAGAGTTTTAATGATTAAAAATTTATTATTGAGCCGGACTTTGAGCATTGATTTTTTAACCGTATGTTAGAACAATTGTATTATTTCTCTATTGTTCTAAGTAGGCTGTGAAGTCAGATATGGAAGTGTAATTGAATTATAAGAATATTTTAGATTTATAAGTAAGTTAGAATATATAGATTTAATTTCACACAGATTTATTTGTAATAAATAATATAACACCAAAATCTGTTAGTTGATAAAAATAACGATAAGCAAATAAAATATTTTCTTTTTAATTTAATTAATTTTAACCTTATATAAAAATATAAACATATTATATTTATATTTTTACAATTATACAATTAAAAATCGTAAAATATAAGTGACGAAGAATTCTCCATTTGTCTAGGGCTGTAATTTTCTCATCGATCGCTTCGGAATAAGAATCCGCCCCGAAAAGACTCGTCGGTAAGAAAAACGTTCATTAAAAATATATCGGGGTGTCTTCGACTTTTTCATAATTTTATTGTGGACTTTCTCGCGAAGTCGGGGGGTGGGGGGCGTTGAATATAGATATATGTCTGTGTAGCTGCTGGTATCGGGGCCGTTATACGTATCGCAGGAAAGATTTCCAGTCGAAAGAGCAACGGGGTAAATTTAATTTTCAGATATTCGCCGGGGCCAGTTCGGTTTCAACGGAGGTGATTTCTCCTTCTCTCCGGCCCGGCTGGTTATGAACCAGTTTCGTACCGCTTCCGGCAATGCAATTTCCGTCAGCTAGCCGCGCGGATTCTTTTCCGAGGAACTTTGAAGATAAACGCAGGGGGGGATCGGTCCGCGCCAGGTAAATTATGTATCAATTCCCCATCCGTTTGAACCGTTCTCCGCCGCTGTGTTCGTAATTAATCGTTCGCGAAAATATTTTTCACCGGACGACCGCGACTCCGCCACTCGGAATCAAATACAATTAACGGAAGTGTTCGGTCTACCTAATCGGATCGCGGTTTTTCTTTGTCGCGAAATTTCAGTTTCTTCGGCGTAATTTTGCAGAGGCACTCCTACTCCCCTGCCCGGTTGAACGGAGCTTCATTTTCTCTTTCAACGATTTTAATGCGGCAACGTCCGGGCGCAAACAATATTAAAATTAACCGTAGCAACTTCTTTTGGCCGCGCGTTTTCAACGTGTCGGCTGAAATTACGGGAGCTTTGTTGAACAAAAAGAACATGTTAATTGGGTGCTTTTGTGTCACGGAGTTCAGTCAACGGTTTCAAGATTGCATGCCGCGTGGCATTTTTCGTAATAATAACATTTAGATTAAAATGTCTAGGTTTTAATATTTGGATTTTAATATTTACATTTACTAATTTGGATTTTAATATTTAGGTATAATAATTTAGCTTTAGATTTAGAAATTCTTTTAACGTCTCTACAGTTTTGTATTTCGCTCAATTGATTTTTATCATAATTGCATAAAATTCACTGTTCAGTTATAAGCACTTTTTCTGCTTTATTCTTCATAATTATTAACTAGAGCATTACTCACAATTTTTAATTTACTCGGAAAAATAAATTATTAAATTTAAATACTTGCACGTAGCATTAATAATTACTCTTTCTGGTTCGTTTATTAGAAAATACACTTTTAAAATTAATTAAAAGTTAGTTTAATAGACTTGATCTTCCACCTCGACCCTTCCTGATTTAAAAAATAATATCGACAGGCGCATATTATATTCGCAATTACGCGCATTATTAAACTCTCCGTAACGGATTAAGAACGACAAGTTTGCATCCCTTGAAACTGTCTTTTCCTCAAGTAATAGGATGAAGGTATAGAGAAGCTTAGCCTTTGTATATTACATTCGCGGACTTAACCACTCTATACATTATAGGTTGGTGCTTCTTTGTAAGCACTTCTTCGTTAGCTTAATAAAGTAAGATTAGATGCCCGTGATTTACAGGACTTATCGACTTTATGACGTCGAGAGAAATAAGGCAGTAACGGGGGGGATTGTATTCACAGAGCTGACTTTTAATAATAAACCGCAAACCGTAAAGAATTTTATTTGTTTCGTATAAACTGTTTAAGCGGATTTTTATTCCCACAGCAGATAAAAACGCGAATATAATTCGATCTGTCGCAAACAATTGAAAAACAATTTTCTAATTGGGAAATATTAATAGAATAGTTGAGAGAAATTAGAGAATAAATAATAAAATAAGAATAAAATCAATATATAGTTTACCAAAAAATTAGTCAAAAGGTAATCAATACCTTCTGAATTCACTAAGTGGGAAAGATTTGTAAATTTCGATGGTTTATGCTCGATAAACAAATTCGAAACTGGAAAAACGATAACTCAAGCCTCCTTTAAATTCTCGTACGGCGCGTCGTGTTTCATTTGCAACAAAATCCCTGAATTTCCGCGCCTAAAGTGATCGATATTCCGTGCAGTGACCCAGGAACCATACAGTTCACCATTTGTTAAAATTAGGGAGCGACTCGTAGCTTATCCGGCATAATAAAAGTCGTATCACTTTCACAAACGTTTCCATCGTCGGAGTGCATAAAAATCTTATCACGTTTTTCGAAACTGCTGTTCACTTTTTACAGTCAAATTTTCATAGCTATGCCCCACAGAAAATACAAAAAAGTGATCATTATGCTGCGCTACACTTCTTCAATTTATATAATTTAACTTATAATACCGTATAAAAATTCGTATATCATTTATAATTCGTAATTCGTTTGAATCGAAATTAATTCGAATAAAAATTAATTTGAATAAAGATTAATTCGACTAAAAATGAATTTGAATAAAGGTTAATTTGAATAAAAATTCATTTAACTAAAAATTCATTTGACTAAAAATTCATTGAAATAAAAATTAGTTTGAATAAAAATTAATTTGAATAAAAATGCTAGAATAATTCGAACAATTAAACATCATTAACTCCGACACTGAAACTGTAAAACAATTTAAATTGTATAAATAAAATCCTGTTTTGTGCAATGTCGGGACAAAGGATTCTCGCGTCCGACATTATTAACAAACAAACTTTCCCAGACGGCTTCCGAAACCGTGTAGAAGTTCCGTTATTTTTCGGAAGTTACGGTCCTGGAAGCACCAGAAACAACGGACCGGGGCAGATCGAGTTTTAGATAAAGTTATTAGCCGAAACCTTATCCCTCATCGGACACATATTCGCCGGGCCGGTACGCAAGGAAATTGGAGATGATCCGCGTTTTCGACTGCTCCGAGTAGCTTGCGAGCGCGAGCGCGCGGGCGCGCGGTTCCCCGCGATTACCGTGGATCGCAGAATGTGCTAACCTCGGCTCCCTGAAACTTTCGAAAGAGCCAGGAGCATTGTTTGGAACGTGGAAAGAGAAGGAGGGGGATGGTGGAATCGGAACGACGAGTTTCGCGGAAGTTGAAACGTTCGTTCGCGCGTGGGGCGTTTCTCGCGGGGGCCGTTTAAATGTCCCTTTTCCTATTCTCGTTAAGGGCGAACAAAGCGTTTAAGACGGCGAAAAGGCCGCTCGCGGGACCCGCCCCCACACCACCTTCTGTAAACGAGATACCGCATTGACCGGCTCCGTCCGGAAAGGAACCGCCACGCCATGAATCTTTTACGATTTCGCAGTGCGGCCGCAACATCCCCGGAAATTCACTCTTTACCCGCGTCTCTGATTGCGCACATCACTGCGCGCAGAACGCCGCGTTTTTTCATCCCCGTTCATTGAAATATCCTTGAAATTTGCAACGCGTATGAATGTTGTTCTACCTCTTTTATGTCGCGTTCAGCTGTCTACGTTCGCGCATTTCATTTGCGACTCATCTTGCGACTTTCGTCGCGATTGTTTTATGCGGGGAGAATAAATTCTGTTCTCGTTTTAAACTCGCGTTTATTTGCGAAATGAAATGTTAAGTTTACTAGTAATTTGGTTACTGTATAGGAAATTATAGTATTTATTAACCCTTTGCACTCGAAGCCATTTTAACTGTAATTCTAAAGTAACATTTCTGACATGTAGCACTTCCATTTTATAAGGTAAAGAGGTTATGTTCAATTGAAATTGCATCTTGTAACTCATACAAAAACAGTTACACTTTTAATAATTTTTTAAATGTAAGTTTTTATAATAGAAATATTATTTTGTAACGTGATGTAACAATTGCAGTGGTGCTTCAGAGTCACTACTCGAGTGCAAAGGGTTAAATTCAATGATATTAAAATTTTTGAGGTTTTTGGAAAATAGGTGGTTCTAACCTTAAAACGGCTTCGAGTGCAAAGGGTTCAATGCAATCGTCTACTAATAACAAACACAAGAAACATTGCTTAAAACTTACTATTACGTCACAAAAATAACATAGCACGTTATATCTTACATATTCTATATTGAATATTCTATATTCAATATTCTATATTCAATATTCTATATTCAATATTCTATATTCAATATTCTATATTCAATATTCTATATTCAATATTCTATATTCAATATTCTATATTCTATATTCAATATTCTATATTCTATATTCTATATTCAATATTCTATATTCAATATTCTATATTCAATATTCTATATTCAATATTCTATATTCTATATTCTATATTCTATATTCTATATTCAATATTCTATATTCAATATTCTATATTCAATATTCTATATTCAATATTCTATATTCAATATACTATATTCAATATTCTACATTCAATATTCTATATTATATTACATTAGAACAATAACCTTCGTTTGTGTTTGAGGACCGTTTACACCGGCAATTTCCTTCGAGTTCCCGTTGAAAAATCGCCGATCCCCTCGGCCGTTAGCGCACAAAGCGGGAACAATAGGGACAGCTTGCTGCTACGACTTAGAATACGGTTCCTCGGGGGTACCGAGTTACGATTCGAGTTAGGATCTCGGCTCGTTAAATTTATTTCGTCGCAGCGAACTAGCCATTTACCGAGCAGCGCGCCTCGCCGCCCCTGAAGCGGAGTTCCTATCGGCAGCGAACGATGCGACTAATTTCGGAAAGATCGTGACAGTTTAACGCCGGCGTTCGCGCGAGCTTCGAGGATCGCGCGGCGGAGTCTCTGGAATGCTTCACGAGAATGAGAGACTCTCGATACGAAAGAGAGCCGTGACACGAAGAACTCGTCGACGTCGAGGTTTCCTGGCGCACAGTGGTCGGGATTAGCGTAAAGTGTGACATTTTACCAAAAAATGAACTCTTACGTATCGATCTGTATTGAATGTATACTACTACCTAAATGTCTACCAACCTCAAAAATAGAAATATTTGCGTGATTAGAATAGAAATATTTAATACAATTTTGTAATAGAAATGATGGTTTAAAGTCGGACTTCCTAAGAATAGTGGTTTTTGTCAAAAATAACTGCATTTCTTCTTTTCGATGTTGTGACGTAACCATTTAATATTTTTATTTCAATCCTTTTCTGCACTAAATGGGATCCTTTCGCGATTAAAATTCATTCCTGTAGTAATAATTGCCACAAAATTTGTGCTGAAAAAATATTGTCAAATAAACTGTTAGAAGTTCTTCAAACTTTTTCTAATCGATAAAGAATATCTTTCAAAACCCACGGAATCCCGCAATGTAATAAATTGAAATATATTCAGGACAGCTTCCTCTAAATAACTAAAAAAAATCAATTCCTACTTGGTCCAACTAAGCAGAATAAGGAATTAAATCCAAAGGCGTTAGATTTAATATTTAAATAA
This sequence comes from Augochlora pura, assembly GCF_028453695.1. Lineage (NCBI taxonomy): Eukaryota > Metazoa > Arthropoda > Insecta > Hymenoptera > Halictidae > Augochlora > Augochlora pura. Next base: position 24,044,905 of record NC_135774.1, on the reverse strand, counting down.
TACGGAATATAATACTAATACTTATAATTATAATTACAATACTAATAACAATTATAATAATAATAACAGTAATAAAATTAATGTATTTTTTCTTAATTAATCCTTAATCTGACATTATTTTATTGATCAATCCAAGTTTCGCGATTATACCTTTTACGAATAAAGAGTTATTATTATTTATTTATTTATGAACTGTAGTCCTTTTTATATGAAATTATATATGAAGAGAAAAGCAAACATAATATAGCATTATTAAAGAAAAATAGATTTAATCTTATAATCATTCGTAATTGTCTTTTGAAAGATAGGAAATATTATTTGGCAATGGCACACCTTACGTCAATCCGGACCACTGTGTGCCGGTCTCCCATGACACCGCAGCCGCATCGTTAAAACGAATGCGAAGATTATGCGAAAATGCGACACGTTGCCGCTCGCGCATCCTTCCGCTCCGTTCGGGAAGCCGCGCGCGGTCGAACGCGTCCGTGTGCAACCGAAACTTGATTCCGCCGGCAACTTGCTCGACTCTTGAACCGTGTACGACCCTTTCGAGACGCGGCTTCTGTTTTTCGCTCCCTTTCTTTCTTGGCCGTCCTTTCGCCGTGCCATTTCTTCGAGAATTCTCTCTCTCTCTCTCTTTCGCGCGCGCTTCGCTTCGCTTCATCTCGGACCGAGGAGAAATCGGTCTCCGAACTTCTTTCGTTCACGAAATTTGTTCAGTCAGCTATTGTCACGTTCCGAACTGTCTTTTTGTTCGGTCTCTTTCTTCCTTCCTAATTAAGCTCCTCGAATCCTCGGCCAGATTTCGCACGGATGGGATCTCGCGTGGGTTTTCGTGGGTCTGGATTCGGCGGAAAATTTTAGGGGCACGTCGAACCTTCGAGGGGATAGTAAATCGAATCCGTAAGGAGAGATCGTGGAGAAGCGATAGTGCTCTGTTCGGAAATTTTATAGTTCGATCGTCGGCAATGGTATTTTGTTAAGAAATATTTTAAACCCCGAATAAGATTCGAATAATTACGAATGTATCGATGATATTCGTTAAATCGTTGTTTCTTTATTCAAATCAGCATTGTCAGCATTTTTATCATTTTTAAGGAAACAATTTTGTTTAAGTTATAGTTGAAGTAGAATTTCTATATACAGGGTGCGGTACCTAAAACAGGTCACTTGAATAAATCGCTTGCTTTTGAAGATAGAAAAAAAGGATCAGACCAAACTTACTTGATATCGAGGGGCTCCTAATCTGATGTCATTAATTTTTTATAGGTGGAGACGTCATGGAGATATGAAGGTCAACTCTGTTTTTTTAAATGGAACGATATGGTTTTTTATTTACATTCTGATAGTGTATTTCAAGACGAATACAATGACCTATTATGAAAGTCATTCAAGGTCACGCAAGGTATATTAAAGGTCACGCAAGGTATATTAAAGGTCACGCATTGTATATTAAATCATTCTTTAAATGAATTCTTACGAATAATATAATTGTTTTCAGAGAAGCTTCTAAGAACGTTTCATTGTTTTTCTAAGAACATTTAATTCTTTTTATGAGAACGTCTATTCGATTTTATCAGAACGTTTAATCGTTTTTACAAGAACTTTTAATCTATTTTACGTTTAAAACGTCTAAATATATTTGAACATCTTTAACCCTAGAACAACGTCCTTATACTTTTCGCCACAAATGGCATCGTATGGTTGCGAGCGCCTCAAAATAAAATCAGAATATTATTTATTATTTCCAAAATATAAAATAAAAAGCATGCCATGAATTATAATAGAAAACCAAAGAAAATCTCAATGTTTTAGTATTTATTTGCACGTTCACAAACAATATAAAAATATTGCAAACACCTCCACAGGGTCCATCTCGAATAAAAAAAGTCAAAGAAAGTTTAAACATTTCCAAGATCGACGAAACACACGAGTCGCGTTTCAAGTAAGTCGTACAACATTAAACCGGCATTAAAACAACATTAAAACAACGTTAACGCGAAAGAAGCGATTCGGATGTTCCCCCACAGCTGAAACATGGCGCGCATACATTCTCTGCAACACTATACCGTTCCGAAACGATAAAGTACACGATACCGTGTACAACACCCCGCGTCTCGCTGTCAACTCGAAAATTTATTCCCGGGTCTTCACTTTAATTCTGCATTGTAGTTGGAAATTTTCGAAATAAATTGCCGCGTTTTGGACGCGGAATCGTTGTCGCAAGTTCCCCGAGAGTGGCCGTGTGCGAGCACAGAGCTTCGCGCGAAAAACTGCTTCAAGAAGCCACCGAACTAAAGTTGGGGGTGGGGAGGGTGGATGTTGGCAAATTTGAATGTGATTTAAGGGAACGCGTTTATAATTTGTTCGCCGCCGTTTTGCCGCAGCTCTAGCATCTCGCGCGCGTCTCGGTTTCCTCGGTTTCGGATCTTCCGTTTAACCCCTTCCAGTACTTTTATCCTCGCGGCTACAACGATTAAATAATTTTCGATTGGAATAATTTCTTAGGGGAGAAGTAAAATTAATATTTATAGTGTGCTCGCAATTACTTCAGCGCTTAAAACTTTGCGATCGTATTAAATTTATACATAAGTCATGCTGGTTGTAATTCATTTTCTTTCAGTGGACAGTAATAAGATGACAATAATAAACGAAGGAAAAACAAAATTTATTAACCCCGTTTTAATGTTTAGACGTATGTAACACAATAATATGTTTTAATTTTATGTAAACATAAAAAAGATGAAATGTAAAAGGTGAAATGTATAATAAAAAACATTGTTTCTTTTCAGCGATTCATAAGTGTTAGTGAAGTATCGGTGTGAGTCAGAAATGGCAGTAGTCGGAGAGTTAAAATCGCTTCGAGTGCAAAGGGTTAAACTAAATATCGACAATACAGGAAACAATAATGGTCTGGTCCTGTTAGAAAAATGAAATACGAATAATTGCTAATCGTCGCAGCACGAAAGCAGCAATAGTGCAAAAGGGTTAAGCCTCGACGGGCGTTCGGTTTTCCACGAACGTCACGATCTTTCTCCGTCTGTATCCGTCCCGGTCCCGTCGGCGCTCCGCTCTTATTTTCTTCGAAAACGTCGCGGGGATGCGACGCGAAATTTTATGCATCGACACTCCGGCATGCGCGACACCTCCGGGCACCGCGGCGGCCTGTAAAATATTCAGATGAGATCTGTCGGTCCTCGACCCCTCTCCTAACGTTCGCCTCCTGAATTTCATGTACCGTATAATACCCGCGTATTACGGTCGCGCGATTTCGCGACAACGAGATTTCGTTCTCGTTTAACTGTAATCGCGTTCGCGTTGGGAGCAGGGAAGAGGGGGGATGGGGTGGAGGGGGATGGGGCCAGCTTTGCCCTAACGCTTCACCTGTCGCCAATTGTTCGCGCGATCGGCGAATTAAATTGTTGAGTGATCGTTGTCGACGCTGCCGATAAATTTCGGCGTCGGATACGTTGCGTCGCGAAAATTGCGCTTCTCATTTTATCGTCGGGCGCCATTTTATTTTTCCATTTTATTTTAGTTTACCCCAATTTTTGTCACCGTTCCTGCGGAATTTTACTTACCCCTTTTGCAGCTTTTCGGTGTAATCGTTGTATTAGGGTTGGATAATAAACAAAGTTGTCATTTTACCTATCTAATTTGACCAATTAAACTTTAGTATAATAACCTAACGATAATATTAATGAATTTATGAGAGGAATGTCCAAGAAAAATATCCAACCAACCTTTAAAGACTTAAAAGATCCTTTTGCATTCTTTTCTTTTTTATTTTATATAAAGATCTGCAGTCTATTAATGAATAACATATTATTTACGCTAATAATTATACCATACATTTGCAGCCAATTTCTGCCTGTATAATTAACCCTGCAAGATGACAGCTGTGTCAATTTTGACCCAGACTATTTAGATCGTTCACCTAATTTCTCAATTCCCTATAATTAAATAAAATAAATTACTAGTCAATTAACAGCAACGAAAAAGCTAATAATTATCACCGAATAAAGCTCAGACTTGCTATAAAATTGCTATAAAATTGATATAAACTACTAACGCAATTAAAAATTGATCCGTCATCCCAAAATTAAGATACTAATCTCCGCGCATCAAAACCTCCGCCATTTTGATATTCCTCCAAGCTCGCTGAACAACATCGAAAACCAACTAACCGAAATCGTCCGCGGAACAAACACCGCCGAAAAAAACCGAAACACGCGTGGAACACGGAACAATTACACAAGCTTTTCTGTCCCCCTCCGTCCGACAACGATCCCTTTCATTCGCATTTTTCAGAATTTTTTAGCCCGACATTTGTTTTCACAGAAAAAAAAAACTCTCTTTTTCGCCGTTCTCTCTCCCCCGCCGCCACACCCCCTCTCCCCTATCCGGACGAAAAACATGCAAGTTCAGAGAAAAATTCTTGCCGGTTTTCAACGTCCGACATCACGTTTCCGTGTTCGCTTTATCGCCGCAGTTTTCGATAGTCTTTGCGCGGACGGAGAATGGCGTAGCCGGAAAACGTAGGTGGAACAGAAAAATTTTCGCTGGTGCCCGGAGTTTTCTCGTCGTTGTCCCCGCAACGCCCTTCCACCCCCCTTCTCCCCGTCCACCCCGTTCCGCCCCGGATCGGTCAACGGTTATGATTTTCAAGTGCCTTTCACCTGTCGGCGAAATATCGTCTTTCGCGCGCGCCCTCTGCCCGAAAGTCGGAACCGGTAGCCGGGCCAATCGAAACAAAATTGTTTCGCGCAGAATGTTATTTAATCGCGCGGGGCCGGCGCCGCGCGCCGAAAATCGCCGCGGCAAGTTCCCTTGATGGAAATACTTCGAAACCGGTCGCGGCTACGCGGAACTTTTGCGGGATTCCGTGTTCGCTGCTCCAGTTTTCAGTTCCCGCCGATTCGCGAAATATTTGGTCGGCGCGTACGAAACGCCGAATTTTAACATAAGCGACGCGATCATTTCTGCGATTTGTCGACGATTTACTGCGAGGAGAGAACGCGCTTCTGTCGACTCGTATTTAGATGGACGTTTATTTTTCGTACACTTTCAACGCTGTAATCTTGATGACGTTAACATTTTAACGTTATCTGGGTCACTTTGACATGAATACGTTAATAGTAAAATAAAAGCTATTATTTATTATTATTTAGCATAATTGTAATAATATTAGCATTATGACGATGGTTATATTAATATGGATATATTGATATAAAATTAAAGGGCGTTATTTATTTTTACACAGTATAATTATGATAAATTATTTTTGGCAGTTGTGACGAAAATAAATGGAACAAATGCTAAATAACGTTTAAATAGCGTTTCAATAATGCTAAATAGCATTTAAACAATTGGATAGTATTATTATATATATAATAAGATAATATTATCTTTATGGAAAATGACAATTGTCTCGACTACAAGATGCAGAAATTACACAGCCATTTATTTCTTTAACTAGTAATTTTAACGAGTTGAATACAATAATATTTTATGTTTTAATTATTTTTACTATTTCGCATTTGATCCACTCATTTTTCATGTAAATTCTAAAAATCAAGTCTAACATTATACTCAATCATAGTCAAATTTTTGTCAGAAAAATGACACTAAATATTCTTCTCCTATTTAAAGGTTAAAAATGAACTTAGACGAGACAATTGAAAAAGCCATTCCGTTGCCAAACGATAGTTAAAACCTTTAACGTAACCATCGCGATCGAACTGCCGGAGAGGATTAAACGGTAAACGAAAGAATAACAAAACTTGTCTGGAGAAAACTTTGCGGAATAAACAGAATTCCGACGTTTCCGTGCAGCGATCCGATCTCGCGCCGCGATTCCACCTATCGAATTTATATCCGACGGGTCTGCCGCGTCTCTTTATTTCACGGTTTCGCGGCGTACTGATAAAGGATATCGATAATCTTTCCGAGCATTACACTCCGATTCTTTCGGCTCGCCAACAATCACCCCGTTTTCCACGTGACCTGACTTTCGAGCGCGCACAGTTTTCCATCCGGTTCACATTAAAGGGAGGAAATATCTGTTGTTGTTACTTCCTCAATCAGAATTGCACGGATCAGTTAATTGTTATAATTGCTTCCCTTTGCCGTACGGCTTGTTAATTAACCCTTTGCTTCTTGAACTCGTTCTGTTGCCGGGCCAGCGAGCCCGTACCCTTTCTGTTCCCGACTGCAGCGGGCGGCAGAATAAATTGTGTGGTCACGGTTTGGCTAACGTTTTCTCTTCGAGTTTGGTGTTCATAATGTTGAATAAATACGCGCGATCGAAAATAACAGGGACGATACTGGATCGAACGAGCAATAAAGAAATGTTTACTTAATTTTTCAGAGTTGGATTTATTTATACTTTGTTCTAATAATTTCTGTTAATAATAAACTATTATTGTTATTATTGTTATTACCCTAAAAATAATCCCTACAATAGCCTCAACAATATTCAAAATGCAAACTTTGTTAGCGCGGAAAATATTTTGCAACGCGATGGAACAATTTTATGGTGCCTCACAGTCACCGTTAAGGGTTAAAAATCAGCTGATCACCGGAAACTTCTCATCGACCCGGGCTAACTAACGGCGCGAGCATCGAGCACGCTTCCCCGGCGCGGCTCTCCCAAAGCGGGGCGGGGCGGTTGCAGCGCGTCCGTCACAATGAGTTCACCGAAATTTCAAGCGCGCGTCGGAGCGACGGGGGGCAGCGAGGCGGGAGCGGCACGGCGATAACTGAAATTTTCATCGGTCGGAAATTTCACACAGTTGCCGGGTTGTCTGACTTGTGTCGCTGCCCCGGAAAAAGCCATCTGCGCGTGACGAAACTTTCCGAAAGCGGCCGCGCGGGGGGATCAAACGGGCGCGCGGAAAAGCGACGGAAGATGACCGTGTCCCCCCCGTTGGAAACTTGTTACACAACTCGACACGCAGCCACACGGCTGTTGGGCGGATACGCGGTGCCCCCGCGGCTCATTATTCCGTCCCGTTCGCAGCGCGCGGGCTTTCACTTTCTTCGCTGAACGCGAGTCCTCGCGCGCGCGCGCACGCGCGTGCGGCTGGTTCTTCTTCGCCGCCCTTGGAACACTATGAACGTATGCTAATAACGGCCCGCGCACCCATGAATATGCATGCCAGTCACTTAATCGTGTCGCGTCATTTAATCGCGGTAGCTGCTGAGACTTCGCGAAATTTTTAACAGCCGGCGCTTTTAAATTAAGCAATAAAAATTCAAGGGGTCGCCTCGCTGTTACCGTCGGCCGCGCCACGATTTCGATTCTTTCCGCCCGGACACGGATTTCCTGTGGTATTTAATCGAACGCGGTTTACACCGATTGGATACTTCTTTGTATTGCCAGGAATTGGAATTTGTATGCATTTAGTTCTTGCAAATAATGTGACAATGTTGCTACGTCTCTCCTATGTCTTCACATCGTCGTATTTCGCTTACCGATTTTTGCTGCGAATTTATTAGTAATTGTGTAATTTTATTATCTTAGTTTAATTAATAATAACGCGATTTTCAAGGTATTAATATGTTGACTTTGAAATGATCCTTTAGATTTAATAGAAGAATGACAATTTTAATATTTTATTCAATGTAACATCTATTAACCCTCGGACAGCGGACAATTTTCATAACTATACAGTTAAGTATTTACATATAACTATACAGTCAAGGCTATAGTTCCTCCCTCAAGCGAATATCATTATTTATATTAATATCTTAACACTTTAGCGACCGGTTGTTCAGCTTTATGGAGTAACTAAATGTATTAACATTGTTATATTTCGATAACATTAGCGTTGTAAAATACTTATTTTATTTTCATTTTATTCTGGGCGAATTATATATAGTATTTAAATAATGATATAATAATATTGGAGCTTACACAGATGTGATGCATAGATTATAAATTATTGGTTGCCATGGTGAAAAGCCGATTTATAGGCTACCGGTCGGTAAAATAATATTAGTATTTATTTTATATATTAATATTAATTAAAGTCTTCTTCACGAAATATTAACACGTTCATCGCCGCGTCACCCATGTCTGGGTGACATTAATTTCTGACCAATTTTGAGAATTTATTTTTATTGCAATATATTCGAGCAAAATGAATTCGACTATGATTTTTCGAATGCGAAAGAGTTCTAACGTCATCCCCTACGATAAATGTGAACTTTTCACTTTTATTTTAATTAATTAATTGCTTTGATTGTGTGGGGATTTTAGTGTCTAATTGTCGGCGACGAACGTGTTATTATTTTTGGCCACCGTACAGCGACGTTGAAAATTACTCGTGAAACGTACGCGCGACCCCTTAACCCAGAGACGTTTCAAGGTAACGGTATAATACTTATTCAAAACAGGAACTTGTTGCTGCAGAAGTGCCATAAGGGTCTCTTCCGGGGCAGTACTGTTTAATATACATACCTCCGAACGATACAATTGCTACCCCTAAAACAAACACGCCGTTACATTCTGACGACAGAATTGCGCCGTGCGCAAGCTCGTTCAATCCCACTTGCCGCGGCGAAACAAATACAGGCCCTTCTTACACAAATCGAAGCTATTTATTCTATACGGGGTGTCCCGCTAAATGCGCAGCACTTTCTCGACTTCGGGCTATTTATTTTAAATGAGAAATCTCTAGATGCAGTAATCGCGTAACATAGAAGTATTTAGAAGGTGTTCAGAAGTGCGAAAGATGCGAAACGCAGGAGGAAAATATGCAAGTTAAAAATTCTGCGAGATAATAAGGAAATAAGTATATGTGGAAGTTGTTAATAGCTTCTAAAGAGTTAATTAAAATGAGTTTAATCAACGATTGTAAACAGTTGAAGTATTCACCCTTTGCAGTTCGACGAGTTTGACTCGTAATAGCGATTTATGATAATAAATATACTATAGGAATTCTGTACTTTTGTTACTAATATTTAAACGCTGAAGTAGATATAGACACTATTATAAATATCAATTTTTATTTCTCCCCCAAGTTATTACAATTGAAAATTATTTAATCATTGTTACTGTAAAAATAAAGATACACTAACGATTAATAAACTAAAGATTAACCACTGACACATAGACTTGTATTTCGTTGTTGTATATCTATTTATTTCAGCATACTCGCAAATTGTAAAATGCAGATCAAACATTTTTAATTAAAATAAAAAAACTATTTCTGTGTTTTAGAGGTTAGAAAACTGCCATTTTGTTCCAGCATAAGAAAACCTCCTCTAAGAAAACAAATGTCTAATCAAATGATTCTCCAGCTTGTAAATAAAAACGAGCAGCTTTTTTATCACATTATTATTACAATATACAATAACATATTATTGTATTATCCGTGCCTCGTGGCTGGTTTTTCCAGTCGCCAAACAATCGGCAAGCGAGAGCGGCGTGGCTCGTACGAGTATAATCGCATCCCCCCAAGTTATCCGTTTTTGTTTGCAAGCTGGCGGGACAGTCGCGGAGAATTCGCCGCGGTTATTTTGGCTTTTCGGTTTTGACCTGTTATCGATTTCGCCGTCGCCGCCGCCGCCGCGGCGCGTTTTCCGCAACAACGTTGCCGCGAGAGAACTATGTATGTTGCACAATACGCTGTCGAGTGTGTGGCGCGTCGGTCAACAGAAAACACGCCGCTACACGATTCCCCGTTGGCCGAATGATTCGTTACGACGGAACGCCGGGCATAAGCCCGTAAAAAGAGCGCATGTACAAGCGCGACGTTAAAGTCTCGGAAAATAAATCGCGCGATTAAAAAAAGGAAAAAAAAAAGAAAAAAGAAACGGCGAGGGTTGTAAAAATCTATCACGATGGAGAAAGAAATCTGCGGCAGTAAACCGCCGCGAAACCATAATTCACAAAGCGTTATTACAAGCAGGAATTGGTCGTAATAACCGGGGAAATACCGTAGGAAGGTACGCGGGTTCCCCCCGCCAGAGAGGAGGGTGGTGGATATAAATGGCGTCACTTAGGCAAACCGAGACAATATAAAAGCCCGGTTTAATGTGCTCGAGATGTCCGAGTGAATAAATATTCGAGTTGGTCGCGTTTGGTCCGCTGACTAAGGAGCAGCGACAAAATCTTTCGATGGAAAAAGGAACGGCGTTAAAGCGAGGGGGTTGGGGTGGGGGGTCGGCGGCGCCGCGTTAAACTTATGAGCTTCCGTGCGGGGACCCGAAATTGCTTTCAAAGATAAATACCTGGATTCCGCCGCGCGGGTAGGAATACGTAGCGTGGTAAAGGCCCGGGCGGATCTGATTCGTCGGCGGTCGCGCACGGTGGCCGAGAATCCGATAATAAAACGAAGACACAAATAGTTTCTCGGGGCTCTTTTGATCAACTTGTACACTTCAAAGTTTCGTCGCAACGCCGGATTCGGACGGCTTCCGAGATGAAGAGGGAAATGTTTCTACTTTGTACCTGAGACAAGCAGTTTAAACACCAACGGCGCGCGGTCTGCGCTACCTTGATTGTAAAAGTTCGATGTCGTCGGCGCAGTTCGATTCTCATGTAGCGATTAATAGAAATACTAGTTGTTAACACTGTTCTCTGTGCTCTAATCTTATTTCGACAATTTTATCGACAATTCAGTGGTAATTATTATTATCTCTACTATTATCATTGTGTTTTATTTCTACTATTTTCATTGTGTTTTATTTCTATTATTTTCATTGTGTTTTATTTCTATTATTTTCATTTTGTTTCATTTCTATAGTCATTGTATGCTATATTTCATTTCTAACCTATTTCTATACTTTTTACTGTTTCTACTGTTCTGGATATCTTATGAAATCCTGAAATATTCTTTGACAATTAAAAAATATTCTTAAACAATATTTTTAACGAACATTTGTCAAATATTATGTACAAATTAAAACATTTAAATTAAAATATTCTGCTATATTTTTATACGATTGAAGTATATTGCCATTTTATCTTCCAATCTTATTTCCTTGGTTATCGACAATTCAGTGGTAATTTTTATTATTTCTATTATTTTTATTGTATTATGTTTTATTTCTATTATTTTCATTGTGTTTTATATCTATAGTCATTCTATGCTATATTTTATTTCTAACCTATTAAATTGTAGAGAATATAAGTGGGTTGAAATATTCTTAAACAATAATTTCAAAGTGCATTTGTCAAATATTATTTGCGAATTAAAACATTTAAAATAAAATATTCTGCTATATTTTTATATCAATCAAGTATATTGCGATGCATTTGTATTCCTTGTCTGCTTGATTTTTCGATAATTTTTACACGATCTCTTGCTTGCATTAAAACTAATTTAGGTACAGCTTTCACAATGCAACAATTGTATAAACAGTGCCGGACAAAACATTATCCCGCAATTATATCGCGAGACTCGCGAATTCTTTTTACAACGAACCGATTAATATTAAATAGCAACACTCAAGCTCGTTCTGCGCGGTACTCCGCTTCCGCGAAGCAATTTAATATCGTCAAAGGGTTAAGGCATTGATTGGTAGAGCCGGCTTTTTCATATTCCATCCCGTCGCTCTGTACCTTTGACGATTGATCCGGTCGCTTTCTTATCAATCGGAAGTGCCCTGTCGTTGCCAAACAAAAGGTCGGCGAGCATCGTTTTCCTTTTTTTTTATTTTTAATTATATGTTAGCAACCGATATCCTGCACTTTTCCAGCTAGAATAAACGCCCGGACAATGATCGTAAAAGAAAAAAGAAAATAATATTCTCTTGAAGCTTTATCAATGTCTATATAGCGACAAAAGGTTTTTGCCCCTTTATGTTCCTCTATTATCGGGAATAAAAGCAAACGCTTTCACTTGACCCAGATCCGCGGCGAACGTAGTGCGAGGATTTTTTTCTCATTCCGAGCGAAGAAAAAGCTTCGCAATTTTTTTTTTCCTCCTTCGAGCTCAAAGAAAATGAGGTAGACTCCATCAGAACGCTCTGAATACTGCCGGTGGAAGAAGCGATGAGGAACTCCGTGATTTTAGCTTCGCGGAATAATAACGCCGGTCACCTGACGGGAAATTAAGTCGTTTCCAATACGGGGAACGTTGGGGAAATTGTAATGACGATTGCCGCTTGTAATGTAACCGCTGCGGTGACCGTGATTGCCATCGAAATCATCGTATATCACTATACAGTGATATACGATGGAGCGCCATTTTCTTCGACTACTATCAGCTGTTCGTGATCATTCTTTTGATTTTCAATTTTATTCGTGTGTCATTTTAATTTCAGATTCAATTTTATTTAAATGTCAAGCATTTTTAGTTTATTTATTCTTGTTATAAAATATTGACAACAGAAGACGTATCAGCTAGAGAAAGCTTAATAATCTAGAGAGAGATAAATTGTTTAATTAAATAAGATGTCTTTTTTGAAAGTGACCTAAGTCCATTTTTATCGAAATCGAGATATTTAAGACCGTTTAAAATAAATAACACAATACTGTTTTTGTGCATCTAAGAGACTTAAATTGACAATTTCTATTAAAATAACAGCAATTATTAAGTAAATAATATACACGTTATGACAGTTAAAAGAAATAAAACAATACTGCTATTTGTATTTAAGAGGCTTAAATTTACAATTTCTATTAAAATAACAGCAATTAAATAATAGTAAATAATATACACGTTACAACAGTTAAAATAAATAAAACAGAACTGCTTACGTGTATCTAAGAGAATTAAATTTACAATTCCTATTAAAATAACAGCAATAATTAAGTGAATAATATACGCGTTACAAAAGTCAACTACAGATAATAACGAAATTAAATAAAAAATAAATGTTTTGAATCGGCGAATGATTCGCATTTAACTAAATTCTCAGCAAACTCCGTCTCGCCTACGATGAAGTAATATTTAACGCTACACGTACGGGGAGACCTAATTTCCATAAATTCGTCATTTCTTCGTCGCGCAATGTTCTGCAGTCTCGCAGTTCCCTTTTTGAGTTATTCTTCGGCTACGTAATCTCCGCGATTTCTGAAGGAAACGGAAGTGGTCTCAAGACAGAGGGGAATTGCAACTGACGAGAGTTATCTCGGATACGGTGCTTACGTGTACAGAGCACGGTAGCGAGGTTATAGAGATATGACGTTCAAGATGATTGTTATAAGTTGCAGACAATTTTGCTCCTACTCTCTGTGACCATTTCATCCACGTGCTATTTTCTTCTTCTTCTTGTACCATCCGCTGTCGTTCCCTTTCACTGGCCCTTCTTATCTGCTACAGTTATTTTCGTACCTCCCTGTCCGTGTTCGAATGTCTCTCGTTTTCCGTCGTTTACCTTCTCACATGCACGGACGATGACTATTCTTAATAATGCGTTATCATTGCTGCGAATTGCTGCGACGTTTCGTGGGATGCCTGTATTTTTTATTACGAATTTTAGGGACTAAATAATTCTCACATGCATAAACGATGACTATTCTTAATAATGCGTTATTATTTCTGCGAACTGTCTGTATTTTTTATTATAAATTTTAGAGACTAAATAAATTGTATCATTTGCTGCAAGTGTCAAGGACTGAATAAATTATATTTTTGCTAAAAGAATTTAAGGATACAGTAAATTATATTTGTAATTATAGATTTTATCGATTAAATTAATTATATATTCTGTTATATAAATTTATTCTTCACCAAGAGACTATTTTTATTTTATTAGAATACAATTTCTATTTTAGGAACCAAGTGAATTATATTCAAAATTTAAGTCAATTCCACTGGTATTTCAATTCTTAGGAAAAGTAAAATCAAAAATTTAGAAGTGCATATAAAAGTAGAATTAAGATATAAAAAATTATCTTCGAATATAAATTTATAAAATAAATGTAGTACGCATTATCTCGATCGTTATATGCAATAAGGGGGTGAACGTAATAGGAACCCTCGCGTCGAATTAAAATGTTCATTTCCTAAATTTGCAGATTTTCTTATCTCCGCGCGCGTAAAAATCCACAGCGCGGCGATTACTATTAATCGGCCAAGTTCAAAGAAGATCTTTTACGCGATCTTACTTTAATAGTTCTTCGCTAACAGTAATTGGTAGGGTCACGGGGATTACTATAACGGCGTAGATATCGCTGTTCAATGTTCATAACGCGCGGAAAATGAAAATGAAGTTCGAGCGTTTGACGTATGCCGTACGAATTGTTTGCAAGCTTCGGGAAAAGAGGAGAAGAAAGTTGGACAGATAAAACATCGTGGATGAAACGAAGTTTAACCTTCCATAACCTAATTAAAAATTTCTTTAGAACACTAACGCGACGTCGCGCCCGCACGGCACGTGTTCCGCCAACCTCGTCTCATTAATTTCATTGTTATAAAAGAATTACGAAGCTTCCCGACTTAAAAAATAATCCGTTTAAAAGTTTTTAATATTAATCCCGTTGGAACATCATTTCATAGAATTTTCGTAACACTTTTTGTTTTTTTTTTTTTTTTTTTAGCAAAAAATAATGAACCCAGTTTGCGCATTGAAAAATTGTAGCATTTTGCCCCGCGGAGTTTCTAATTTATACGCGGTCCATGTAAAATGTCAATGTATCGTTTTTTCTTTGATAAGACCGTGTGCATGAGCTGCGAACGTTACAATGCATTTTCGTGCATTTCAAAATTATTCCGAAAAATTCCGCAAAAATTAATTGGAAGGCACGATTGAAAATTTCGCGTTTCGGTTGTGAAAAGTACAGATCGTGGTTTTAAAATTATTAATAGTAAAATTATTCATAGTAACACATTGTTAATAGTAAAATTATTAATAGTACAATTATTAATAGTATAATTATTATTAGTAAAATTATTCATAGTAGAATTATTAATAGTAAAATTATTCAGAGTAACATTGTTAATAGTCAAATTATTAATAGTATAATTATTATTGGTGAAATTATTATAATAGCAAAATTATTATTAGTAAAATTATTCATAGTAAAATTATTAATAGTAAAATTATTCATAGTAACATTATTAATAGCAAAATTATTCATAGTAAAATTATTAATAACAAAACTATTAATAGTAAAATTATTGTGAGGGCTCAGTAACTAAGGCGATGGCACAGTAATCGACACACTTGATCTATTTTTCTTATCATTTCTATGATTTCGTCTAAAATAAAAATGTCGCTCTACACAGGATGCGCCAAGATCGAGGACCACGAATGCAAAGTAGCTGGTAGACACTCAATTCCCACGTTCGCCTCCCCCAATTTGAACCCTTCAAACTTCCTTCTGGCCCGTCACGTCTTCTAATTCCGCGTGCAGCAGAAAATCCGGCAATTTCTGCGCGCAGGCGAGCACATCCCCGAGAACAGTTCGTAGACGTTCGCAGCCGCCGTATAAAAAGGCAGGCGTAGGTGGCGAAGAAGGGGACGAACAGCCTTAGTTTGCGTCCGCGTGCGAGACGCGGCAGAGGTGTCCCCGGTGTGTGTATGTCGAATCTCCCTGTGTTGCTTACGCGGAGCCCATTTAAGCTCGAGATCCCGCGCGACGTATAAAAGTCCCGCGTTAAGCGAAGAAATTAATTTGGCGGTCGCGCGACGCCGTTTTGTCGGCGCCGAGCGGCTCGCGACGGGCCGCCAACATCCCCCCTCCCACCACCTTTTGTTTCGCCGAAACTTTCGACTTCCATTTTATAATTGTGGCGCGGTTCCAAAGTTGCCGGCGAAGTCCCGGCGAAAAGCTATCCTTGTCCGCCGGCCTGGACCAAGTTCCGCGCCGGTTTTCAGGTGAAACCGAGCGGCTCTTAAGCGATCCCAGCGACACACAAAGCGGTTCGTAATTATCTGGAATTTATGTTGACCGTACCAAGAGCCCGGGCCCGCCAAATAAATTTCGGATGTTTCACTTAAACTCCTCTTCCGCTAGTAATTGATGGGATCGCGAGGAACCATTACGCGCAAAAGTATTTCAATGAGCCGGACTCCGGCGCGAACGCCGCGAGAATGCTCTTCGCTTGATCGACGGCACGCAACTTTTTCACTGATTCGTTGGAATCCTCCTGTGTTTCAATGAATGGCGGAGTTACGGATGTTCGCGATTTCGCGAGTTTCTCTGTTTCTTGAAATGTAAGAATTGCCTTTATCGATAACAAAAATTAACCCCTTGCCGTACTTTAACGAGTCAGACTGGCGATGGAGATTTATAATAATAAGAAGTTATACACGAATTTTTATCCCTTGCACTAGTTCTTTCATGCTGTGTTTATTAGCACGTATTTGTCCTTAATATTTCCCTTAACAGGACCATATCATTTTTGTTTCTTCTATTGTCTTTATTTAGTTTCATTCCTAGACTTTGATAACAGAAGAATTCAATTTGATTTAAATTTACAAGAAATTAGTAATATTTATGTTTGGTAGGTCTGCCATGAAATCTTTATCACGAGTGTGAATCGTTATTATAGTGCAAGGGGTTAAGTAGAAAACAAATTTTATTCTCTCATCGCCAATATTTAAACATTCGCGTAGACGTAAGGACAAATATAAAACTCCTTTTTCTTCTAAGCAATTATTGCGATCGAAAAAAAATCTAGTCATAGCAATTGTAAAGAAATTGGTACGGCAAGGGGTTAATATAGATACTGAAACTCATATAAACAAAACTATGTAAGTATACACAAAATAGAATAAAATAGAGAACGTGTGCAGTTAATAAATAGAAAATCACAGGAAATGACACAGAATTGATATCGAGAACTTGACAATATTCACATGTTTCTAACAATTAAAAATTCACCGCAAACTAGAAAAATCTATTGCGAATGTTTCTGAAATAGTAACATGTTACA
Organism: Augochlora pura; assembly: GCF_028453695.1. Classification (NCBI taxonomy): domain Eukaryota; kingdom Metazoa; phylum Arthropoda; class Insecta; order Hymenoptera; family Halictidae; genus Augochlora; species Augochlora pura. Next base: position 24,028,067 of record NC_135774.1, on the reverse strand, counting down.
TTTGAATTTTGATAGAATTTTTTAAAAGAACAACACCGATATTGCAGTTTTTTTTATTATTTTATCGAAAAATGTTCCATTCAGAGTCGATTCGATAGCATTTTAAATATTAAACATTTATACACCAACATTGAAACGTTGTTGCAAGTATACTCTGTAAAAACTGTTTTTAAAATACTCTTTTACGCAATGAAGAATTTATAACAAATTAATGAATTGGTGACAGTGCTTGTTTGAAAACAATTCAAAAGCACAACTTTGTGTTATTGTTATCGTAGCTTGCGCTGCTCTCGTGCAACACATATTTGATTATCAATATGCAATCAATCTGTTGAATGAAATGCACAAACGAGAAAATAAAGTAATTTCAGGATTTTATTGTGGAATACGCGAAATTAAGACGTAATTAAAAAGAATGAATATCCGAACTTAACGTGACTACTTATATACATAACATATAATAGAAATACTAATAAAATAACTAAATTACGGACAAGATCAAACCACGTGTTGCACAAAAGACTCGCGACAACTCATCAACGCACGCGCACATTAATTGTACAACGGCATGGGCCAGTGCTGCCCAAAATAACTAGATCGAACTGATTAGACTAGAAATTAACCTATTCTAACAAGCAACAGACAAAGTAACAAGATACACAGAAAATGGCGGAGAACGCAACCTGCGCTCCACACGCGGGAATCTTCGAAAGAATTCGAGCAGCCCAAGAATAACTTCGCGTAAATTTGACTAAAGTTGCACATTGTGCGCTTGGCGAACTGTGCGAGACACCAAGTGCGGCTACAGAAAAAGAAATAGAAGAGGAACACGAGCGTCGCGAAAACAGAGCTTCGAAATTGTATTCCGCGCGCGGACACTCGGGACGCGATCGAAAGCTCCATTTCGGCCGTGTGGACTGGCGTTCCATGGGATCGGTTGATCACCGTAGAAAAATGTCAGGTGCGTTCCCTAGCTGCGAAACACGTGCAAGTTTCCCCGATACGACGAGCAACCGGGGGGAGGGGACGATGGGCGACGAAAGTCATAGGGTTCGCGCTGGTGATCCGCGTGACCGGAATCAACCGGAGACTGTGCGGCCAACAAAGACCCGAGATCAATCGATTTCGGAGTCGTTTACGAATTGCGGAAGGTAGGAGAGCTGAATTCTCAAAGGGACCGGGCAAGTCGTGTGCACAAGACACCGCATTCTCGTGTTTGCCGACGCCGGGCGTCGAGGAGCCGATGGACGGCAAGATTTATGCAACTCTCGTGCGAGATTGTTTTATTCGATTTATTTATCGTTAATGCCTTGAAGCATGTCAGACATATACATTAGAGTTCAATGTTGTGTATTATATACAATAGTTATTAGAAATTAATAATTATATTCTTACCTTTATTATATTATAAAGTAATATATAATTCTAAAGAATATAATATTGATATATTAGGATCTTGAATAAGTTTTTCTGCTTCGGATGCAGATTTTTTTTTAATAAAGTAGTGCAATAGAATTCCCCGCAAAACCACTTTATTCGGCTCAGAAGTAGACATCTTCAAAACCAATAAACAAACACGTGGTTGACACTATAGTGAACAATCTTACACTGAAATTTAAGGGAACATACAGTACTTTATTACCGATGAATCAACAATATAAATTCCATACACAGAGTACTACTAATACTGTCTTTTGAAAAACAGTGTGAACTTATTCAAGGACCTAATAGAATAAGTGGAACAGTCGCGAAATAACGTAGCCAGAATAGTAGAACAAGTACGAAATGTCGTCAGATAAGTAGAACAAGTACGAAATATCGTCAGACAAGTAGAACGAGTACAAAATATCGTCAGACAAGTAGAACGAGTACGAAATATCGTCAGACAAGTAGAATGAGTACGAAATATCGTCAGACAAGTAGAACGAGTACGAAATATCGTCAGACAAGTAGAACGAGTACGAAATATCGTCAGACAAGTAGAACGAGTACGAAATATCGTCAGACAAGTAGAACAAGCCGACGACAGTGGTATAGGAACAACACATAACCAGGCGAGTGGAATAGAGCTCTAATTAGGGCAAGAGAACTGACCTACGTTCAGAAGTATCAAATAATGATATAAATGATAAAGTGAAACGGGAGCAACATATAGCGAAATAAACAGAGTAATTCGGATGGTATGCCATTCGAGTAAGAGACCTTTGACCAGACAAGTGGATCAAAGTTGTAAATAGAACAACACAATAGAGTCGACTCGGAGACAAGCGGAATATAGCAGTTACGAAGACAGTAGGACAGGGACGACCGTCGTCAGACCAATGGAATAAGGACAGCCGTTTGTCAGACAAGCGAAATAACGCCGTAAGATCATAAGACCGGTTAAGTAGAATCTGAGCAACCTATAGTCGGGCAAATTAACCAGACGGCAGCGAAACAAACGGAATAAGGACAGCCTATAGGAAGACAAATCAAACTCCATTCAGCTAACAAGATTAATAATGGAAATTCTGCGTTACAAATTGCGCCAAACTGTACGGTGCTTAATGATCATTCCCGTCGACTTTCGTCGTCGAATCAACAATTTTACGAACTATTATTGCCACGCCGATATTTCATATTCCGCGTTGCCAACGCGAGAGCGTTGGTCCGCCAATGCTCCTTGGTTACCCGGGCAAACGCTGATCAATTATTTTCGTTAATAGAAGCCAAACTATCGGAACCAGTTCCCGGCTATTATTATCGGTGATCGACATTCGCTGCGGGTTTACATATTATGTTACGTGAAAAATGTGAACGGTAATACCGGTATAAAATGCATGAGTTACCTCTTGTCCGGTCAAAGCGTTCGACTAATTTCGAATGGAAATGAATTCTATCCTTAGACTGGACGAGCAAACGCGCCCGGTACCCGTGCAACGCACACGCGGTTCACGGGAATACTCGGCGCGCGCGCGGGACAACGCTGATCGATTTCTAGAACCGCTATTTATCTGATTTTAAACAATGCAAATTACAATTACGCCGTCCACCGATAACAGCCGCGCGCTCGCACTCGCCGGGACCCATTCGCATTATTTACAGTAAAAGCAAGCCCCGTTGTTATTCCATTATCAAGCTTGCGCTTAATTATTCCACCCCCTGGCCACGTGCTCCGATGCGCGACGTCTAATGAGAAACTCCGCGCAACCCGATATTCGAAGAAAAAGCTGATCGCCGAGTCTCCCCCCCCTCCCCGGTCCGGCAATAAATATCGGCTCGAATATGTCGTATCGATCACAGTCGTATATTTTTATCGTCGAAAGTTCACGCGCGAAATACAGTCGCGGACGAATATGTGTCCGGTGGAATGATACAGGACGACGAAGAAGTATTCACTTTTTAGCAATCGGTGACTCAAAGCGGTGTGCGTAATATTGAGTCAAAGCGTTTACGTTTTTATCGATACTTGAAGGGAAATCGACGGGATAACTGTGTTTGTATGTTTCATTCACTGTAGTTAAAGATGTAACAATTACTTTTTTAATAATTGTGATATTCATTTCTAATTTAATAGTTAATTTAATCTTTTTTAATATTATTGAAAACCTGCATTTTTTCATAATTCTTCACATGTCATCTGGAGAGCTACTCAGTCTGACATTACCACGTTTTTGGGCACGTTCCGTTCAATTTGAAAACTGTTATTCAATTATAAAATACTTGACTTAATTTAATTTAATTTGACTTCGTTTAATTTGATTTTATTTAATGTCGTTTAATTTGATGTTATTTAATTTCATGTGATTTCATTCGATTTCATTTAATTACATTTAATTTCATTTAATTTTATTTAATTTTATTTAATTTCATTTGACTTCATTTGACTTCATTTTATTTTATTTCATTCAATTTCATTTGAGTTCACATAATTTTATTTGATTTCATTTGATTTCTTTTAACTTCATTTAATTTCATTTCACTTAATTTCACTTCATTTTTAATACTTAAGATCCCAAATAAAGAGACCAGCGTTTCTGATTGATCGCCCAATAAGGTCGTAACGTCCCGATCGAAAATAATTGCAAGACCGATAATTTTCGTTTCCCATTCAGCGACGATCGGCGGTCGCGGAAACATCTTTCGAATCGTTCATTTCCATTTAGGTTGGCGTATGCAAAGCTTTAAATCAAAACCACTGTGGCCGGATCACAGCGGGGGCGGGCTCGCGAAAGGTCTTTCGCTTGATGCAGTGCTCAGAATTTCCTGGATTGAAATCGCTATTAAGGAAACCGTCGAAGTCGTTACTCAAAGCGCTGATTTGAGCCCGGGCCGCTCGAAACCGTCGATTTACTTCTTCCATGCCCGCGGCTTTAGAATAGAGCCTGCGCGGACGTGCGCGCCGCTGGCACGATTTCTTGCCCTATAGTCGCCGGCTTTGTTGTGTTTATCCTTCCAGAGTGCCGACTGTCCATAGACTGCACAGTTCGTGGCCTTGAATAATTGATGGCTCGGCTTCCTTCGTCATTAGCTTCTACTCAGTTAATTATATGAAAGAAAAGTCGGATAGAAATGTACTCTCTTTTAATAGTTTAAACAATGTGGGAGATTTTTCTAACATCACATGGAGCTAATAATGCAGATAATAATAACTAAGAATTTAATTATTGACTTTTAGATTATATATGAAAATTATACAATATATCAAAATTATATTAGGTCCTAAAAGAAAAACGACCGCCTATACGAGCAGAGACACGACAAAGTCATTTTGTTACGCGACAAAGCTCGGCCATATGTCGCATAACCAGTGAAGACCTACCTGGAAACGCTTAAATGGGAAGTTCTACTCCACCCGCTGTATTCACCAGACATAGCTCCTTCCGATTATCACCTATTCCGATCGATGGCACATGGCCTGGCTGAGCAGTGCTTCCATTCTAACGAAGAAACTAAAAAATGGATCGACTCATGGATTGCCTCAAAAGACGAATTGTTTTTCCGACGCGGAATTCTTTTACTGCCAGAAAGATGAGAGAAAATGGTCTCTAGTAATGGGCAATACTTTGAGTGAATCGATTTTGAACGTTATATTTTAAATAAAGCTTTTACTTTGGGAAGAAATCAGCCCCAATATATTTTTATCATTTTATTTTCGCTGTAATCATATTGTAATTACCGTGCGGCTTCCGTGTAAAATATTTCAGCGACACGTCGATTGAAGGGGTAACGTCGACCGTGAGAATACAGGAATAAATATCTGGTTCCCGAATCTGAGAGCCTACACGTACACGTTTCAATTTCTCCATCGATGTTCGTTAATTGCTTCCTATCGTATGGATACGTACGTATAGCTAACCGAATTAATCAATGCGGCACTTGGAGCGCAGCAAAAAAAAAGGAATACCACTTCCGTTTTTTTTTCACGAAGTTGTTAACGGTATTGGCTTGGAAACAATTTGAAAGCACTATTTCCATTATAAACGGAATAAAAAGGTAACGAAAAAGTGAATTGCAATATTTATGTTGCGCGCCGTCACGCGCAGCTATACGAGTACGAACGAAAACATATGTGTCACGCATTTAACGAAATGAAATAGAGTGATGCAGAAGAGGCGCCTATTGACGTTGATGTCGGGTCACGTGTAGCCAATAAAAACGTCTGGATTTATTTTGTTTGTAATTTCCGATCGATCGGCGATTTATTACGAGTCATTCTGAGTCAGCCGTGATCAAATTACAGTCTGTTGTAAAATTTGTCGAAAAATTATATTTCACAGTCTTCTTAACAATTTTTACGAAAGCATAGAATACTTGTATAAATAACATCTGTTTTATTTTCATATAAAGTCATAAAGACATATGTTATAGCTAACAAGAACAAAGCGTATTTACGTAGTTATTAACGAGCGAAATTACTGTTTCATATTTACCAATAAGTAACAGTAAGCTACCTTTGAAATGTTATTAAATCATTTTTGTTCTCTCCGAGTCCTGAAGTAATTATATTATTATTATTATTCGAGACTGAAGTTATTATATTATTATTATTATTATGCGAGACTGAAATATACAGAATTTTACACATCGTTCACGTTGGACGTACAACATTTCGCAAGCAGTCTTCGAGAACTTTTAATAACCTTTTGCACTCAACTTGCGTCTGCGTAGTGTCATATTAAATTGCTATGAAACATGAATGGTGTCTCGCGGGTCATCAATTACCTATGTGCAGGCAATTAACGGGTTCGCCGGCATCATTTGCTACACCCACCGACTTCGCGGATGTAATTAAGCTTGGAAACTCATGCATTTTTTTGTATTCGGACGTCTCTTGTATGCAAGAACATATTTGCGTTAATAATCACTTGTAATATTTACGCGTCAGTTGTACCATAAGATTTCTTAATTAACCTTGCTTCTGTTCAGATTTTTATTTTTATTTTTACGTAGCATTAATTGCATCGTCGTTATTCTAGTTAGATTAGGACACGGAATAAGACTGCGCGAAATATAAATGCTACGAGGGCTACGCCTTCTAATTTCTGTCGCAGCATTTCATTCTCTTTCGATTCGATTGATCTGACAGGTGTATTATTATGACTATTCGTGACACATTAGGGCAACAGCCGTCTTAGGCACGCACCTGACGTCCATCGAAGAAAAGGGGAGAAAGACATTGCAATAGGAAAGGCGTAGCCCTCGCGTCATCGATGTCGCGCGCAGCCTTATTCCGTGCCTCGACTTAAGCGCATAGATTTTCTTTACTTTAAATAAATTTTAGTATTCCGTGATCGTACGAACCCTGTTCCACTTGCCCGATCATAAGTTGACCTTATTTCACTTATCTCCACCATTCTGTTCACTTGAATGTCTCCATTCTACTTTTCCGACCACAAATCGATCCAATTTCGCTTATCTGATTGTAGACCATGCTCAATCTATGTCTGGAATCGAGAGGTATCCATATTCTACATGCTTGTTCTCCTATCCTCTCCTTATTTCACTTGCTGGATCTTAGATAAGACACGTTCCGCCTGTCTGTTTACAGGTCGTTCATATTTTACTCGCGCCGTTAGTTAACTTACTTAAAATACAACCGAACTATCTCTATTTTCTCACTATGAATTTTATTCTAATTCTTTGAACTTTATTTTACTTGTTGAATTTTCTTTTACTTGTTTGAATTTTATTCTACTTGTTTGAATACATCTTGTATTCTACTTGCTTGTCCGGTTGTTAATTTTTTATTCCATTTATCTGCTCGTTTATTAATTTTATTCTAGCGACTATACTTAGTCTAGTTGTCTGCTTATAGATAACTTCTATAGTTTTTGATGCATTGCCATTGTTAGTGGATTTTTGTGAAAAATAAATATTGCGTAACTTTTCATCTTTGTACAATTTCATCTAGCCATTTTTGTATGAAATGCGTATAAACTACGATTTAATTATTCTCATTCTTGTCTCATTATTCCTATTCTAGTTGTCTGATTATTCGTATTCTAGTTATCTAATTATTTCCAATCTACTCGTCTGATTATTTTTACACCAGTTGTCCGATTATTTGCATTCCACTTGTCTGATTATTATTATTCTACTTGTCCGATTATTCTTATTTTACTCGTTTAAAATTCTTATTCTACTTGTCTTATTATTCTTATTCTACTTATCTGTCTCTACTTATTTTGCTTGCCTAGTTAAAAACCATTTCAATTTTATTATACTTCTTCAATCATGCTTATTCTCCTTGACTAGAAAATTCACTAAAAATCATAATGAATAAGTAATAATAATAATAATAATAATAGTTTCATACTACACGTATAAAAATAACTATACAGTTCATAAACTGTACCCCTCTCCCCACTAATAATTCAGCCGAAATCGCCGTATAAATCGAGCGAAAAATCGCGTAATATTAATTCGCAACAGCTTCGGTCTGCCGCGGACGTAACGTGTTCGATCTCGCAGCGATCTCGAAAAATGAATCGGACGATTCCGTGCGCGGATGTCGCGCGACTATTTCACCCTTGAACGACCGTTCCGGAAGCGGAACTGCAACGGATAACGATCGCATCGTCGATATTTTTATCGCGAAGTGTAGGGGGGGTGGGGGTGCAAAAGTGGGGTCGAACACGTACCGCCGAATCGACGGGAGGCACACTTTGTTGATGCTAAACGTTGTTTCAGAAACATGTCGACAGGAGCGTATACACGGTACGCGGTCCCCCCCAACCCCTCTCCGAAAACGACTGTCGTTTCACACGCCCGCCGACCAGGGAGTAAATACTGAATCGATAGCCCCGTTGTATTACCGGCGTATGGCCGGTTGTAGATATCATTCGTAGGACGCAAACACCGGCAATGACGCCCGTTTCCCGTATAATTGTTAATTAATACGGCGCATCTGGCGGCAGTTCGAACGATAATGTTTTGCAAAATATCTTAAACGAGTGGAGCTCGCCGTGGCCGGATGCGGACCAGCTGTGTCCAACAATGGGGAGCGGTATCGGCGACCTTGTTCGTGATTTTGAAGGGAACCGCGTTCGTTAGCGCGGCGAAAGAGCGGACAAATCTATGGGGCGAAGAGCAGCGGGAACCGTGTTCGCGTCGATAACATTGTCTTTAGGAAACAGCCGGCCAAATATTGTTGCAATTTAATGCTTTCCGATTTCAATCGAACTTCTATTGTCCTGCAAACGAGCTCTGGAGTATCGGTTTTTAATTCAACTAATTTCTTTGGAATATGTTTAATGGTATATTTTTAATGACACGATAACGTTGTCTTCAGGAAACAGCGGACCAAATATTGTCGCATTTCAAGTTAATGCTTTTCGATTTCAAGCGCACTTCGATTGTCCTGCAAACGAACTCTGAAAGATCTATTTTCAATTTAACTAATTTCATTGGAATATGTTTAATGGTATATTTTTAATGACACGTTTATGTCTCGAAGCTTACTTAAATATATCTTCAAAGGAAATTTGTTTCCATCGTGTAAATAGTAACACTATACTTTGATGCAAGGATATTTCAGAAACATCACACTTTCTATAGTTTGTACAGTGTTAAGCGATTGAATAATGTGGTCGACATTGATCGTAACTTATTAACTGAAAAAACGTTTATACAATATAACTTGGAGTATAACTGCGGTATTAATAATTTAATAGTTGAGTCACGACACAACAATTCCACGTTCCGGCTGTTTCCCGTTCTCAGGTCGTCGCGTATAAATAAACACACGGTTTAATTAAATGCGCGCGAGATTCACAAAGTTTTTGGACGCAAGTTTTAATTTCATAGGAGATAATTGAATTTTCTTCGCGCTGCGCTAAATTGTTTTACACCGGTCCGCCGTCTCACACTGTGCTTCAACGTCACACAAAAAGATTCCAATACGGCTGCAGCGCATCAAGATTAAATTAAAAACTGCGCCGCCCCCGTTCCTATTTTTCTCGCATTTTCATTCGCCGGTCCCTTCGATTAAATCGTCGATTTTTAAGCATCGATTATTTGAACAACGAAACGCGAAATACGCGGATGCTTATTATTAATATTACGGCCGGGAAAGTCATCGTTCGGCAATTTATTACCAGATATATCGCCTTTATGAAGCATTAATTGCCGAAGATCAATAATTTCGTCGCCGCGTAATGCATTTAAAGCCCGTAAACCCTTGGAGCGCATTATCGAAGCTTAAATCTCTTGTAATCTTTGACGACGATAAAGCCGGTTTCGTAATAAAAGAGGTTCACTCGGGAAGAATCTCTTAACGAATTCAGCCAGCATGTTTGCACGGAAATACACGGGTCCCGTTGTTGCAGTTTCCCCACCGTCGTTCCGCGGTGCAACGAAATAATGCAAGCCGCCGAAATAAAGCGAAACGAATTACAACGTAAACAGTTCGCGGATGCTGAACATTTAGTATTATCGTTAATTACCTTTTTTATCGTCCCGCGAAAATATATTGCGTAGTTACAACGTTTATTAATAGTCAGCGGTGTAATAGTTCAATTAACGTAAATTCGAATGTTATTTATGGTAATAATATCAAATGGATGGAGTAGAGCAAAGACTATTAAAAAATGATTTCAGAAACTTTTCTTACAACAAAATGCATTTTTTGACGATTTTATTTAATGAATAATATTAAATAGAAGAATAATATTTTTACGCGCGGCGATGTGTTATAATTAGACTGTAGATTCATGCATTTATAGCAAAAACGAAGTGCAATTTTAACCTCTTGAAGGATACCGCCGCGTATGTGTACTTTTAGTTTTCTTAAAATTATTTTAAGTGTCAAGAAAATGAGAATTAGTTGAAGAATTATTCATTACAGATTCTGAAAAAACCTCATCGAATGAAATGAAATGGATAATAAATAAAAACGAAAAAATTAAATAGATTGTTCCTTATCATAAAAATTCATCCCTGAGGAACATTATATTATAGTTTTCTGTTATAGTTATTTACACCAATACGTTACTCATATTCTACAATATAAACTTATAACTTAACCTAAGTGTCAAACATTATTTTTCGTAAATATCTCTAGTCGATTTATAATAATCATCTAATTACTCAAAAAGGTAACTAACAAATATAATTTATCACACGTACACTACAAGTAATAAAAATAAACACACAGTGACGTCACGATTTTTCGCAAACCGATAGGAACTCTCCCCGAACTCCGTTCGGGCGCAGTCATTAGAAAATTGACTCTTTCGAGCTCCGGAGCACGTCCTAATGTCACCTCTCCCCCCCCCCCCCCCCCCCTTATTAGTTGCGCAGCGTCTAATGAGCATCCCTTCGCCGATGATCGTCGGAACTTCCGTAACTGGGCGAAGCGCAACTCACTGATCAGTTTCATCCGACAGCTTTCGACTTTCGCTGTCGAAACTTGGTTCGGCGCTCGGAGGGGGGGGGGGGGGGGCCCGTAAATACAAAAGCGAACAGTTCGCCTCGCCTCAGACGCATAAATCTTAAATGACTTTCGTCGAACGCGTCCCTTCCGAGGACAATTGATAATAGATCGGGACCCTCTGATTTCATCTGCGACTCGACTCGGCGACGCGGCCAACGACAAGTTCAACGAAACCCTCAAAATTTACTGCCCCTCTCTCTCTCTCTCTCCCTCTCTCTTTCTCTCTCTCTCTCTCTCCCTCTCTCTTTCTCTTTCTCTTCGCCTGAGCCATTTCGGCGTAAATGGTGATGAATGGTCTTCACCGCGGGGGATCGGAATAATGAAGAAGATCCCGATGTCGAAGATATTGAAAAACTTGATGGTTTTCCGAGCGGAGGATTCCGTTCGATCGGCATCATTCGGACGGTCAATGTTAATGACTTTCGAGGAATTCCTTCGGCTGCCAAAATTGAACTGCAGCTAGGATCCTAAGGTCGTAAGGGATATGTCGATCTCCTTACGTAGTCGCTGGAACTGCAAGTTCTTTTAAGAATAAAATATGCTCTTGGAAGTTTGAACTCAAGTTTATTACGCTAGATTTATGGAATCCGTCAAAATGGAATCCGTTAGTGACGTATTATTGTACTATTATTCAGATTTTAAAGATACGTTTATGCCTTATTTATTGAATATATATGTTACTTCCAGCAAATATTAGAATAATAGTCCTTCAAAATCAGAATAAACAGTTACTTTCGTAAAGTAATATAAAATGGCTGCTTTTAGTATAGTGCTTTTTAGTTCAAACATAACCACAAAATCTACGTCATTTAATCGACCCTAAGACCGCGATCGAATTTTCGATTTTTCTATACGAAATGGCGGACTAGTTTCATTCGTCGTACAGATACATCCCGAAATTTAAATATTTAAATTGTAATAAAAGAACAAGTCATTTTAACCGCTTCGATAGAAGCAGGTATAACACTGTGAACAAAAATTAAGGTGAATTTGTTTATAAAATGTAAATTCTTTTTTTATTCTTTTCTTATTTTTTTTCCTAGGTTGGTAAGACTGTCTACAACATTTGCCAAGCGTCTGTTTGTCAAAAGGTTTAATGATCTCCGAGTTACACGTGTTTTTGTAAACAACCAAAAGCCATCACGATAATGCACCATCTGATACTGCATTGGTTCTTCGCGGCTTTTTTGCCAAAAACTCGACTCATATCGTTCCGCAACCACCGTAGTCGCCTGATTCGGCTCCGTGCGACTTCTGGCTATTCAGCAAACTCAAAAGGCCAACGCGGGGACGCCGTTTTTGACACGATCGAGGAGATAAAAACCGAATCGAAGAAGGTCTCGAAGACTATACCCGGAAAGAGACTATTCCGACTGTTTCGAGGACTGGAAAAAGCGTTGGCAAAAGTGCGTTTTATCGGGCGGGGATTACTTTAAAAGGGGATGAAATTGATTTGCAAGAATAAATGAAGAATTTACATTTTATAAACAAATTCACCTTACTTTTTGATCACAGTATTATTTGATCAAGACGAAGTTAATTATTGATGTTTTTGGCTCGAGGGTCCCTTCTATTAAAAGGAATTTAACACGTTGAATGCCACGGGGGTCACCGGTGACCGGCACTGAACTTGGCAGTGACGCCATGTGGGCCACCGGTGACCGGCGCGCTCAGATTGATGAAAATATATATAATTTAAACAAATGACAATACTTATAATTTTTTTATTATTATCATCGTTGATGTAGTGGTGTGAGGAAATGAATGCCTTATAAAACATCTGAAAATAGTTTTATTTACACATGAAATATAGTTTTATTCTGTGACAGTATATGTATCGCATAATAGAAAATTCATCGTGGCGCCACGGACAATTCCTGTAAAATGGGCGTGGCATTCAACGTGTTAAGGCAGGCCGTGAAAGACACATGGTTTATTCGGAGTAGATTATAAAGAGGAAAAGAACAAAAGAGATTGACAACGATAGAGAGCGCGCAGTGCAAAAATAAGTGAACGCAGCATCACGCGGAGCTTGGCATCGCAGAAAGAAAACTAAATATGAAAATATACAGAAAATATACTAAACTCGCAGTAGCTGTCTCCATTATCCAATAACAAGTTTCACCTTACGAGTTTCATTAGCCAAGATGTCTTAGAATTCGTGGCAGATCATCGCGTTTCTGTAGCAGATCATCGACCCTGTCAATTTCAGCGAAGCACGGGCGAAACGAAGAAATTGGTGGACGATCACAGAGAGCGGATCCAGTTCGGCCGGTGGATCGTCGCGGTCGGCAGCGTTAAAACGGCATCACGGGCGCGAAAGGTTAACTCGTGGAGTTTCTTCGGTGGCCCGCGGCGTTCCTCTGTCATTTCATCTGATAGAATTTCCCAGGAGGATGAACTGTCGGGGCAGCTTCGCCCGGCCGATTATCGTATCCAAAAACTTTCGAAACGATCCCCGAGCGTCGCGGCGACCGAAGGAGCCCGACCGCGTTGTTTGCTCCGTCACGGTCGAAACAAAGTAAAGGCGGAACGGTAAATTGAAATAGAATCCGCGCCGGCATCGATCGAGGGTGGACGGGCATCGATCGCGCGCGACGCCGACGACGGCAGAGGACTCTCCTCCGCCTTTCGGGGTGAAGAACATTCCGCGACCGTCTCTATTTCCGTGGGTGATCTGATTTCGTGGAATTCGATTATTACCCTCTCCCCCGGCGGCCTTTGAGGGGTCGGCTCCTTTGATTTCCCCGCGCCGATAAGGCGAAGGAAACTGTACACGTGCAAACGAATCAATTCCCGACGCGGTGGATCTCGATAAGAAAATGAGGTCCCGGAATTGCCGCGTTTTGCGGAGAATTTCGAGAACTATACCTTTCGCGGAGGACACGGGGAAGACGGCGCACGTAGTCGCCGAATTGTTGGACGCGATTCCATCTGCGCCGGATTTCTGTCGAGACATATTTTGTTCGCGATTATGCGTTCGATTTGAGGATTTCGGTGGGCGTGTAATAACGAACAAACTAGGATTATTCACGCGAGAACAGAATTTACGAAGGAGAAGGTTGGATATACGACGTACTATTTTGTAAAATTTGAAATTTAAGTGTCTCAAATGTTTTTGGAAAATGATTGAATCCAAAGGAGAAATGCGAATATTTTATTTATTTTTTTTTGGTAGCAGCTTTGTAGGTTAGGTAGAAAATCGAGGATTTACGGTACAGAGTACTCTCTTTGACAAGTATGATGCTGGTCATTAATTAGGTTTTTTATAATGCATATAAGTTAAATTAATAATTTATATGTTAAGTTTTATCCTATTTTCATTAAATGAATTTCTTCGATATTATAACATTTTTTGGAGTTGACATTTGACACGTTAGTCAAAAAGAACTGAAGAGATATTATTTTTAATAAATTTGAGCAGATTTTCAATGTTTTTCCATTGCAAAATACTTTCCGAATTGGGGGAGTTTCCTCTGATTTATCGACTTAATATTGGCGTTAGTTTAAAAAAAAAAAACGGTATTTTCGAATATTAAAGGACGTTATATATGTTGCAATAACATAAATATTTTTATTTCTCCCAAAGGTCTATACAAGACTAATTTATATTTTTTAATATTTATATTTTAAAATATTTTTTATTAATCAACGTATAAAATATTTTTTATTAATCAACGTATAAAATCTTCAACAGTAAAAAATTCTGTTCCAAGATTACAAAAGTAAAACAGCGAAGTTTTATTATTATCCGCACGAATCGAAGAGAAACCGAACATTCGGTGTTTATGAATATTTAATCTTAATAACAGAACGTCTAATAAACGTGTAATAACTGTTCCGGTCGGAAAGTTCTTAACGACCGGGTAACTCTTCGCGGACTTGGCGCAATGTAAATTGCCGGGTAAGGGGTTAAACCGGAAATTTTACATAATTTCATCATGTCATCGAAAATTTTCAGGACACCGATGATCCCTTGTTATAAGTTATGATTGAACCAAGTTTAATCTGCGCGGCCGGGTACACGGGGATACAGTGTGACCGTGATATCGGCCGAGTAGTTGAAATCATATTTCGTTCTCCGCGGTGAAAAACCAATAGAATTATGCGATGCAAATCCGAACGGAAGTTATTCACGTGACAAATAAAAATGAAAGCGCGGAACCTGTGCGTCGTGTGACCGTTTCGAAATTATATGCGGCGAAATACGTCGAATAAAAAGTACATTATTTCGTTTATGAATAAACATAGCCGTGGAATTCATGCAACGTTTAATTTAATCGCAAGAGAGGCATTGATCGAAATTAACGATCCTAATAAATTTTAATAAATAGGCGAATTCGAGTTACAATATTTAATACATTTAATACAAGTTAATCCTTAGCATCTGAGACGCCAATGAAAATCGTTGTATCATTTCCAAAATAATTTTGACATTATTAAAGACCCTTCTATTTAAAAGATTGTTAAAAGCATATCAGTTTTATGATTCACCAGACTCAATTTCATATTCATAAATTGTACTAAATTACATAAAATGGAAATGCAGCCGGTTAAAGTAGCGATTTTAGATCTAGGCTTTAAATGGCCTGGAGTGCAAAGGATTAATAAATTCCAATAACACGTTAATAAATTCACAGTGCTTTGTAATTCGACTCTAAGCAAACCTTCTCTTTAAAAAGTGTATTATTCCTCAATAAATAAAATGAATCCGAAACAATAGAATTGATCTCTTGATCCACCGAATAGCTCCGAGGGATTTCGAAAATATTTGTTCAAATCTAAAAAACCTCGCGGAATAATAGCGCACGGTGTATTGGAAAATTGTCCAGCTCTACGGCGTTAACAGTAACAAAAACCGTTCATCTCTGTGCCCCGCTATTCCGCACGGTAATCCTTTTTTTATTGGCGGCGACAAGCCGATTACACGCGACGGCCGCATAATATTCCTGTTTTTCCGATCGTGAAAAGTTCGCGAGAAAGAAAAGTTGGAATGTTCTTGGATCGCGAAGGGCCGCCGCAATCCCTTTTTAAATATACTTTAGCGACTGCCGGTTGATCCCGCGCGCCCGAGGGCCATTTGTTTGTCCGTTTGACCGCGATTGTTCCAGCCGCTTGACACCCGTCGTCGTCCCCCCCCCCCCCCCCCCCCCCCCCACCGAGAGACCGTTCTCTCTGTTGTCTTAAGGACTCGTAGAACCGTGGGAGTTCGTTAAGGGCCGGTGTGTGTTAGCAATTCAACCCCCGCGCACCGGCGGCGGAGGGCTCAGTATTTGCGCACATATAATTATTCAAATTCGCGGTAATGGAATTTGGAACTAGAACGGCGCTCGGTGAATGTAAAAGCGCGGCTCGACGATATTTGTCTATAAAAGGCGGCAAGTCAATGCTCCGGATCTAATTGCCCGGCGAAAAACTTTCTAGCCGGAATGCGGCCAGCTCCGGTGACTGCGCCTTCGTAGGAATTCGGTGACCGTGAACGGGTTATGGTCGCCAGCTTTTTTTCTCAGATATCAATTTCGTTGAGACTTTATTTTTGATATTTCGAGCAGTTAGCGATTCTTGTGGGAGCAATAATTTAGTAAATAATATTTAGTAGTAATAATAATAAGTAATAATAATATTTAGTAGTATTAGCATATGTAATAATTAATATAATACGTATGGTGATATATGTATAATATAAGTAATAATATAAAATAATAAACAGTACCTTTTGCGATAGTATGTGTAATAATAATTTTAGAATGACAGAATTGTGGTACGATATTACTGCCTTTATATAATGTATTATATAATATTATAAATATGTACTTATATATTTTATATAATACTATTTAATACTATAAACATATATTTGAATATTTTATATAACGTTATATACTATTATAAATATATATTTCTATATTTTATATCACACTATATAATATCATAAATATATATTTACATATTTTATATAAAACTATATAACATTAAAAATATATATTTCCAAAGACTCTAAACAATTTCCAAATTACTGACAAATTGATTACGTAAAAGAAACTATATTAGTAAATGAAATTATGACTTTCTTGAATTAATCATTACACTCATAATTACTGTTGAAGATAGGTGTCGCTTTTTAAATAAAATAATGCTATTACCACTTTCTCCGCAGCGCATAAAGGTGCATTTGTACATGATATTTGAAATGAAAAGTTTAAACCTGAAGCCAAGATACGCCAGAAATATAACCAGTACTGTGCCAGTTAATTGGAAGACACGATCTTCTTAATGAGGAAAGTTTCCTTCAGCAAAATAATAATTTTCTTCGCAATAATTAAGAGTGGAAGTATAGGTTCGGAACCTTCGTTTTCGATTAAATTACACAAATCTCGTGATACATCTCATCTGTATTTTAAATTATATAAATCAATATTTATTAATTCCTTATACATTTCTATCAACAAATAGACGTTCGCTCTGTGATTTTTCCGACGCGTCATCAGCGAAGATTATCTGTCTGTTTCCATAAGCACCATTAGTTATTTCAACGATGGTCGCGCGTAATTATTTAACATTTACGTCGGTCGATGTAATCGTTCGCAATCCAGAAAATTGTGTATTGAAATTATTATTCATAAATCCGGCGCTACGTGTCGCACGCCGGATTCGAATCCGACGAATCCCGTGGCGAATTAATCACGGAACGAGCCGTCATTTATTCATCGAGTATAGGTTAACAATTTAAACGAAATCTCAATTGGCGATTGAATAAGAAAATTCCAGAGAGATGTATTGGGTTGGCAATTAAGTGATTGCGGATTTTGTTAATAGATGGTCTTAGCACATTTTTTTGTTATATCAACGTGTTCAAAGTAATTCAGTTATGTTTTCTTACTGTCTGGACTTTCATCTTCAATTTAGTATGAAAATTGCACCGATGAATTATTTAGTTTCGTTTTTATTACAGTTTGAATATGGAATTTGAATATTAACCCTTTGCACTCGAGTGGCGCCTTTGAAGCACCAATGAAAATTGTTATACAATTAACAAAATAATGTTGACATTACTAAAGACTCTTCTGTTAAAAGCGTAACAGTTTTACAAGTCACAAGACTCAATCTCACAAGCGCAAATTATAGTAAGTACTATACTATACTATACAGCTGGTCAAAATAGCAATTTTAGATCTAAGCTTAAAATGGCTTCGAGTGCAAAGGGTTAAAATGAAGCCATGAAAGAAAGGCAGCGTCAAAATTGATTTGTCTAATTGGATAAACTTATATTTTTAAGCAAAAGAATTGAATTTTTCTTGTTATTTTAAATCAGTAATTACTTAGTTGCAAACTCAATAGCTAGATTCTTTGAAGCCTCCAGAAAATATTTGACCGTGAACGTCGCGTCGGTCAGCAATTAGTAACGGAGTACCGAGCTGTTAATTGCTGCCGCGTGGTCGGCCGCGCGAGCCTGCTACCCCGGCACGTAAAAGCAATACCGCTTCAACAATGTCTGAAAATAAAATTGACGAGTTTCGTAGGCGTTTCAGAGATGTTATTACAAGATTTGAAATCGGTATTAATGCGTACATAAATATGCATTAATTTATCGGAAATAGATAAGTATTATAATTAAAATAACTGAAAGAAATATAAATAATAATAGTTGAATATAATTTTCAGTGTCAATCGTTTTTCAATCACAGTTTCAATCGCGAAGATTAATAAAAAGAAGATCGTTTAAAATACTGATCATTATTTTAATTAGAAATGATTAAAATCGTCAAGTCTAATAAAATATTAAATATATTTTATCTATTGTTAAAAGCTTGTCTTCGATATTTTAAAAAATATGAATTACTAGCCAATGGATCTTTATGCAAAATAAAATTTGTCTACCTCAATTACCAAAAACATAAATAAAAGAAAAATATATTTCTTCATTGAATAATTTTCATCTAATCGGAGGATATCGATGTTCTTAAACTATTCTAACATATTTAAACTTTCATATATTATCTAATAACTTTTTTTAAAAAATTCATGATATTTGCAGTCTATTAATTACATAATCTCAAACGTTTTACTCGCAAACAGTGCAAAGTGTAAAGCAATGCGTAATTTAAAGATCACGCGCCAGAATATTAAATTAAAAGTAGCATCGAAAGCGGGGATATTGCAACGCCGACGCCGCTGGGTGGACATCCTCGAATGTCCTAAAGGACAATGTTAAGGCTTATCCGGTGTTTAAGTGTTGCGGCTTGTGTTGTCAAGGCTATCGCTTTCCCGACAAGCACGTCTCAAGTATCCAACAGTCCTCCATCTAGGAATTTCACAGTCCCTTTGTCTACTGGCAAGGAAGGTCCACCCTTGAAGCCATTATCCGAAATAATTGTATCAGGTAGTAAATTACAAATAATCCAATTCGATTCTTGCAGCTACTAATTTATACTCTATTGGCACATCATAAAATTCAACAGTATTAAATTACATTATTACGTTACGGTATTATATTATTAACGGAACAGTGGCGCATAGAGCATTCCCCGGTGGTATAGCTCACCGAATAGCCAACTCTGTGTACGTAAAAATTAATTATAGTAATTCAATTACTTCTATGATTATCAATTAAATACTCTTTCGCGTATTCTGCAGTTCGTTTTTATTCTATATAACTATAATATTTTTTAGAAAATGTAAATACGGAAATATTTATATAAATATTTATTACTTTATATAAATGTATAAATATAAATATATATAATAAAGTTACATAAATATTTTTTTCTGAAATGCTATAAATACGAAGAATTAATGTCGAGCAAAATTAAATCTCGCGCCTAATTTGCATTTAAAATTAACAAAAATTCAAACATGCTGATTTCCCAAATTCAAATTCGACCATCTCGTTAATATTTATGATTTTATTTTCGTTATACTTTTTATTTTTAATAAATGAATTTCATTAATCTGAATTTGTTTTACGTGACTTAACGCATAACTTAATCACATATAAATTAATTAACATGTGGGAGAAAAGTTGAAACCGCTGGTGCACACTATACACTACACAATTAAAAAGCTAATTATTTCCTAAAAACAAATTCTCACACGAGCTTCGACGTTCCAAATCGCGCCGTTCGCGATCCATCGAAGGAGTAATTTTCGCGTGAATCCAGGAGGACATTTAGCTCCGGAGGATACAAATTTCGGGCTGTTGCACTTTTAGCAGGGCAGGCAAAAATAGAGGTAGGAATGAGCTGAAGAGCAAAATAAATTCGCCCCGCAATTATTTAGAACGATCGATGTAGGGAAGTTTTCGGAGGGGGAAAGGGGGGGGATGGCGCACTTGAACTACCTCGCAGCCTCTCGGCGGATACATTTCACCGTTTCCGTTACCGTGCACTCTGCAGAATGGAGGCCACGCTTGTTCCGACAATAATCGTTTTATTTTCTTAGTTATTTACAATATCATCTCGTCCGCGCGTTTCCGCGCGGGTTTTCGGCGGAAATTTTTGCTGAAACTATCCGAATCCCGTTGAAGCTAATAATGCGCAGGCTTAACGAAGCGTTATTATTTTAACGTTATGTTTCGCTACCGTTGTTACCTTACGCCTCCGCGCCTATTATTTCGCGTTATTCCCCCCCCTGCGTAAAGTCTGCTTCCAGTTTTCGCGCGGCGCGGCTGTTGAAAATGGAAATTTGTGTTTTTCTATACGCGTTCTCGCAACAGTTTTCGCCCGTTCCTTCGGGAACGCGACGAGTGCGCGCGAAATTAGCATTGATTTCAATATTTCCCTGGAATTAAATGTTCCGATATATATTAATTAATAATATCGTAATTAAAAATATCGTCCCCGCGTTTGTAACGTTCTAGACGCGGGGATTAATCGAACACGCGACGCTCGAAAATTCGATCCGTTACACGCCGCGTTTACACGCTCGCGTATAACCTAAAATTTACATACCGTGTTCTAGCAGGCTGCTTTCATTAATGCGATTTAATAGCTATGAATATCGCGTTTATAACAATATACCGTAATTTCCGAATAAAGTTGTACATTATTTATTCATCGGGCTCTATCGATATCAAATTTGCAATACATTCGGAGATCCGTATCTTCGACGCTGACAGTTTAATTAGTCTTTGGCAATTTTAACGCGAGAGGATTACGCTTGTTAACTGCAAAAGTAATTTGTAACGGCGGCGTGCAAATTAATGGCGTTTGTGTGAAAGTGATCGCGCGATAAACGTCGCATAAATAAAATTTAAGATAAATTGAAAATTTCACGAAACCGTTCGGTCACTTTGCACGCGGACAACTGTTAACAAACAACGAAAACACAATTTTCGAGGATCAGTTGTTCCGCGTTGCGTGCGCGTGCGATTTTTTTAATATCTCGTCCATCTAATTTGCACGCGCGCCGTTCGTTTATTTTCGTCGTTTATTAGCCACTCGTTCGCTAAATGCTCCTCCGGAGGTGCACACGTTGCGCGCACACACACCGAACAATTTCCGGTGGTTTCAAAAAATGTAATTTAATAAAATTTCATAAACCCCCCGGGGGCACCGGCCTGGACAACCCGACTTCCTTTCTGCTAATATACAACGGACATATATTTCCTGCGTGTAAAATATTTACATACATATTGGGCCGGTGGCCGTGCCTCCTGTAACAGTGGTTTTCTATGTACAACAACCTTGTATTCCCCTCTCTCTCTCGTACCGTGGAACGACGGAACCCGCAATCTGCTCAGGATATTTAATAAGCCCTGTTCGTTTCTTTGTTAGGAGAAAATTAAATGTCTCGCGTCGCGAGTCTTTCCTAAATCCGCTTCCTTATTGGCGGAAATCCTTTATTCGGATTTAACGCGCGGCGCGCCGCTGTCGACGCGTTGCGTCTGATCATAGGTCAATTTACGATTCAATTATAAATTTGATTATCGAGAATTATATAGGATTATAATAATATTGAATTATGTACGAAGATGTTATATTATAAATTTGAGAAACTGTGCAACGTTGTCCATGACTGTAAATAATGTTTTGTACGTAGATGTTCTTAGAATTTTTTAATATTTTTTCGGACTTGATATAGGTTAGTTCTGAAAAATAATTCTTTGGAATTTGTTTAATAATAATTGATGAAATGTTAGCTTAATATAAGCTTGACAATTAATTTTGTTCTCCACTTTTTAAATTGCAGCAGCCGTGAACTATTTCTACTGTTTTACCTGTCGGATGTTGGCGAATGGAGAGGCAATAATTAGGTAAGGAAGTGATTTAATTAAAAAACATTTTTAAGATTTTTGGATTTTTTAATATGTAAACTAAATATGATTTAGAAATGCATCGTTCTATAACTTTTTGACACGGTTAGCATTGATATTTTATGCTTGCGTTTTTCAACCCTCTTCAAAATAAAATTATTTTCCTAAACGTAATTACTTTTCGAGAAACCTAATTTAACGTGCGCGACTAAAAAAATCTGCGAGAACTAAACTAACCAGCACAAACCAAGACACATTTAAAACAGCGTAAAAATGCTGTCCCGTGTATCGCGAGCCGCTATTATCCAATTAAACTACGCGACATCCAATTCTATTACGCCGTGTCTCATTATTACGTGTGGCCGGACAACGAAATCCCGCGCGAAACGAGGGGAAATTTGGCGGGCGGTCGACGCGAGGAAAGCAAAAAGGACCGGAAAACGAGAGGATCGGCGGACTTATTCCGCAACAAATGGAATATATTTGTATACCGACGTGGCGGGGACGCGCCGCATCCCGCTCGGCCGTGAATTTAACATCGTAAACATGACGGAAAATGTAATCCTTTAATTTCCAAATAAGACAACGAAGGGGTGCGCGGGATGCCCGATGGCGGGAATATTTGAGAAGTATATACAGGATCGCTTTGAATTTTATTCGTCCGCGCGGCGAAACGCGTTCACGTGCCCGGCAGGGAATTAAATTTTCGCCCGTCTTGCTCATCTTGCGAATAAAAGCCGCGTCCGCGGCGGAACGGCGCTCTTTATCGCAAGAGATAGAAACTCGCAGGACCAAACGGCTGCAAATCAATATTTTCTACCGTCATCGGCTTTTCAATTCCATTTCATTTTTCTTTCGTTTCTCTTTTCTCCCCTATCTCTCTTTCTGTCTCTCTCTCTCACTCCTTGCTCTTCGATCCCAATGATGAATCCCGTTTCGTCGTCCCCCCCGCGCGGCATAATATCGTATACACACTCTATATCCGTTTTTAGCGAGCACATACAGTCAATCCCATAAATATATCCCCATTGCTTATAAGAGAAATCTGTTGAAATCGACGGGTGCATGTAAAATTTTGCAATAAACTTTTTATTATCTTATATAACATTTTTGGATGTGAGGGAAGAGGAAAAGTTTGGAGAAAGCCTAATACACGCGTCCATTGATTTCAAAAAATTTCTCTTATAAGCAATGATGGTACGAATACTTATGGGACTGACTGTAAATAACCATGTTCCACGCGTTTCCCTTCTTTCGTTTCTCCTCTCTATTAATAATGGGTATCCATCAGCGACAGCCATAAAACGAAGCCCAGGAAGCGAACAACAGTTTCCGTACTATTATTTTCACGAGTCTCGACTGTGATTGAAAATATCAAATAAAATTTTTAATAACATCGATGCTTTTTACGCGGTCGATCGGAGAATTACGATTTTAATCATTTTCTCTGTTGCGCGAGCGGATGCGTTTTCTGTTTTTAATGGTTTTTATTAGGGGTGGAAAAAGTTCTGGAACTTTTTAACACGTTCTCTTTGTAATAATAGTTATGCAACTTTTTTTAAAAAAATCTTTAGGTTGTGTAAGTTGTTTTCGGTGAACCTTTATTGTATAAATTCTAGAATTTTAATAGAATATATTCATTTTCTTGATAATTGTTATAAATTCTAGAGAAATAGATATATTTTCTTGAGTGTACCAGAAATTACTATTTATTACTATTTAATTTTAATTAACTATTACCAGAAATTTTACATTTTTATAATTAAGGAGAAAATCGAGTCATCAATTTTAAAAGGACCTGTTTTATCTTCTTTCGTCGATAATAAACTGAATTTAATATTGTCAACTTTTATATTCATCTCCTAACATTTTGCGATTCTTTCGAGTTTCCTTTAATTTGCCGTTTATCTAGAAATAAGCTCTCGTTGTTGATTGCCGGGCGGTACGACGGCTACGTGTACATTGAATAAAATCGAATCGGAGTTCTCGATGTCAGATAAAATGGAGGACAGATATCGCGCGTCGACCGTCAATGAAGCAATTTCGCGCGGCGTCCTGGTGTGCACGGCTGACGCAGACAGTATTTTTAAGTAAATGAAACTGAAATAAATCGAGTGCCGACATTGAGGAATAACAAACACGTGCACGAAGCTTCGGGTCAATCGTTTCTGCATTTATATCAATGCGTCAACTTATTCTGATAAAAAAAAAAGAATAAAAATAGAAGATGCATCGACTTTTGCAACGCTTAAATTATCAGGAAAATGGTACAAATATGTTCGCTTCAGTATTTGTTATAAGCTAACATATTCTGTTAATGATAGTTTCATTTGTTTAACAACATATTTATAACTTTATTAATCGCATGAACGGTATAAATTTGAAGTAATTTTCAATTCTTGTTTCTTTTCCCTTATCTCAATTCCTATTATACTTCACTATTTGTTATAAGCAAACATATTCTGCGCAATAATAATTCCATTCACACAACAACATATTCGTAACTTTATTAATCGTATCAGCGGTACAAATTCCACACGTCATTTCCAATTCCTATCTCTTTGATCGTATAAAATGGAAACGCGTAACGAGAAAAGTTGATGGAATATTTTTCAACATTTGCAAATCGTTCCTTCGGTGAATAGGCTGGCAAAGAACTTTGGCAACTTTATCGACCGTCGAAATGTGAATAGGGCTCGCGGGCAACGGGAAAATACGAGGTTGGTTATTTTGACCGACAATAGAACTTCCATTTTCAGTCAGGCTTGAAACGGTGAATGAAATTTCATATACACCGCGTGTCCTTGTAAAAGAAAACGAACATAACCTAACACGGGCGTAGAGGCCAGTTGAAAATATCGAGGCTCGTTTCCGTTTAATTGTTCCTTTCAAAATACGGTCACGTGTGAGCAATGGCGTAACTCCCCCCCTCCACGTTCGATCATTAAATTCGGTACACGTGGTCTTGCGGGAGTTCCAACTTCACGCAGGCGTACAGTTGTATCAAATTTCCTCTGCTGATCATAGATTGCCAAACTTTCGTTGTCGACATTAACGGAACCTGTTTCGCTTAATTGTAGAATTCGGAATTAGTTTCTACGCCGGGTGAGCGCGTGAGGCCGGTATTGGTCCATCGGCCGCGCGACGTCATCGCGCCGAACAAAAGCTCGCGAGAGAGCATCCTTTTCAACCGATTCGGCGCGCGCTTCAACGATTTTAACAGTATGTATTCCCTTTTTATAATACGGCGAAACTGGTAACCTCGCTGTATTTATCGTTGTCGGGCATAATGTTACATTTACATGTGCGTCGATAGATTTATGAATAATTTATGCCATGGGATATAGATGGCTTAAAATGGCGGCGGTCTTGCGAGGGATCAGTAATAATAACGATAAATCTAACGAACGGAATAATCATTGCTAAATAATAATAACGCGTGCGAACGTTAAACGTATAAAACAAGAAGCTTGGAAATAATTACATCGTAATATGGTAATGTAATAATACATAGCTTTTGGCTTGAATAATTTACGAATTGGAAGGAGATATAAATGAATGTCTGTTTTAAAAAACAACGAAGAATTCGTAATATTATATTCATGTAATGACATAATATTAAATTATATTAATAACGTTAATACAATAATACATCTTTTATATTATATTAATAATATTAATACGATATTACATATTTTATATCATGTTAATAATATTAGTACGATATTACATCTTTCATATTATATTAATAATATTAATACGATATTACATCTTTTATATTATATTAATAATATTGATACAATATTACATCTTTTATATTATATTAATAATATTGATACAATATTACATCTTTTATAGTAAATGATCGACTAAATAATTTCAGTCGAGTACACACCACGACAAAAACAGCAAAAAATTGTTAAAAAGAAAAAAGATATTTTATTCTGTGAAAACGAATTTTCTATTCTTTTTAGAACTAATTAATGATGGTAATTATTTTGTTACATTACTGAATGATGAAATTATGGTACCGATGCAGCCATCTTTGAAGTAACCACACTTAACGAGTAGTTCGCAACAACGTCAGCGATACTGATGCTATAGTAATAAATTCGTGCGGAAAATTGTAAACTACTGGTTCCCCCTACAGGACATTTAGGGGTTAAATTACATCCATGATTTATCTCTCGCTTGTCATTTACGGGTTAAGTTGCAAGCATGCTTTATGTCCAGCTTGGACATTTGAGGGGTTAAGTTACCAGCATGGTTTATGCCCCTTTTGGCCATTCGAGGTCAAAGTTGCAAATACCGTTTCCAATAAAGTCAAAATTAAACAAAATTTCAAATCATTAATTTCACGAATCTATTTCGTACGATCTGCCTACGATGTATAGTATGTGCATGCGTGCGCGCGCGCGTGTATCACGTGCAAAGGACAAATTGCGAAGCTCTAAAAATCGTAATTGCACTTTTAGCCTGCCGGCGTGAAAAACTGTTCGATATCACGAAAATTGGCGATCGGTAGTTCGCAGTTATTGTTGCCAATAAAAGTAAAAGTCGACGAGTAGGAAAAAACTAATTTCTTTTTTTTTGGCGAAGATACACGCGCAAATTGAAAATCTATTTTCCGGTGTTCCCGTTGCACAATGTTTGCCGGCGAACTGAAAAATACAAAATTCTTGTGTTTCAGTCGTTTGGGTTCAAACGAACCCAGAGAATCAAAAACCGACTACGATGTACGGGGTAGTCCGCGCAATTTGTACGAAATATTCGCTCATCCGTATTTTCAAAATATTTATTGCGTAACAAATTTTTTAATACAAAAGTTGCCTGGTTTGAGGAGACATACTATGCATTTAATTTTTACTTTTACTATTTTCGTAAATACATTGAGAAAGGGCATAGATTAAGATGGTCAAAACTGTCCTTGGAGGTTTTTCAGTGAGTCATATACCGTTCGATAGCTGACCAATAAAAACTCGTCTGTGCAAAATTTTCACCCTGTAACTTGAGGGTTATTTATTTACAGGGTTAATTAGATTTCGCGGTTTTCCGGCATTTTTCCCCCTTTAGCGGCTTTCTAAAATTTTGAAAAAAATGTGGCTTATTTCAGACATCAAGCCGGATGTTATAGAATTTTTTCAGATTTTTCACTTACAAGCTGTGATTATCAAAAATGAAAAAAAAATAATCGGTAAATTGAGGATTTCTCGAAAACTAACATATTAGCTATTTTTATATTAATTCCCTGATAAGGTACTATCACGGCTCGTGTACTCCATTTTTCTCAGATTTTTTGCTCGCCTGCAACATTGTCAAAAAAAAATGAAAACCGAATGTATCGATGTTTGTTGCTGTCAGAAAGAAGCTACTACTTGTTTAATTTATCGCAAGCGTGGATCAAGTAATTTGAAACGTTATTGCATCGGAAACAAACAATTTTTTAACCCTGAAAATGCGAAGTTGCAGGATATGAGCAAGTTGCATAGAACACTCTGTATTTTATAACCCCTCGTCGCTTCCGTAAATGAAAATAACCGTTTCAAAGCCCGGTCTTTTGTTTCTTCTGGTTGAAATGCACGTTGCTGTATGAACTGACTCGTGGAAGTAATTAAATTGTACAAAAATACATCTCAATTAATACACTGAAATGTGCCTGGTAATCTTTAAAATGAACCGTTCAAAATGCAAGCACATTTGCAACCCCGAAATTTGAAGCTGATCAACAGCAGATTTAAATTTTAATCTGCTTTTAGTCGCTGAAAATGATCCATTTCTTTCTATCAAATTATACTTACTTATTACACGAGCTGAAATGTTTACAAATAAAATTACCGTACGTAAAAATTTCATCTGTTCGTAAGATAATTATCTTACGAATAATTATAATTATCTTACCGTAAGATAAACCGGTAATTCTCTTCCATAATTACACTGGAATGGTAGTCGAACGTTAATGATACAATATTTACGCTCGCGATTTGTGTTAGCAGCAGAAAACATTACTTCGCGTTAGCATCTAATGTTGCACGGGAACTCGTACGGTATCGCCGCGATTCGTATGACCCGAAACTTGATTAAACCGTACACGTATAGAGCAAGTTCGCCGTTTGATTCGTAGCCTGTGCTCGCAATTTTGCAAATTAAACCTTTGAGCAGCGCGCCGCGCAGCGTTATTAATAAATCAAGGGAAGTGGTAAGTTAGCGGAACACGGGGCCGCGCGTTAAATAAATTAATTTTTCGCGGACCGTGTAGCGCTCGTGTCAATGCTTATTACTACTTTTGGTAAGCAGATACGTGTTGAAACCACCGACGTACTTATTTCAATGTTAATTTAACAAAAATAAACCTATGATCGAGCTTTTCGAAGTCGCGCATTAGTTTGATTTTAGAAGTCTTTTGTTAATCATTTATAACATGGGAAAATTTTGAGAATAAGAGGAAACATTTGTACTGCATGTATATTGTATCTTTTAATTAATAAATTGTTCTCATAGTTTGATTTTTCATAAATCGGTTGCGTAGATAGAAAATTACGTAAAAATTCACGAGTTAGGTATTATAAAATTTTCAGTATGTTTATAAATTACTGAAGCTTTTGCTTTTGTCGCTCTAAATAATAGAAAAATTAAAAACAATTATTTTAGAAATAACACAGCTCTAAAATTTCTAAAAGCCACAAATTAGTTCAGTTTTCAAGTAACGTAAAAATTCGCAAGTTAGATATTACAAAATTTTCAATATGCTTATAAATGACTGAAACTTCGACTTTTGTCACTTAAAATAATAACAAAATGAGAAACAAATATTTTAACAATGACACAGCTCTAAAATATCTAAAAATCACAAGTTAGTTCAATCTTAAACATTTAAATCGTTTCAAAAAGGTTCGCATACTTTGATCGCTCACTGTACATCATTTAAACACTATAAACATCGTGAAAATTATTCAGCGTTCACGAATAAAGTCCAGCGACTCTCGACAACGTTCCGATATTCTCCCTCGACCGGAATACATCGCCGGCCGAACGTAATCAATGCGAACCTTGAAAACAGAGCGGCGAGTCGGCGAACGCAATTTATCACCCGCGCGTTTCCTCGCGGAATCTCGAGATATTCAGTATCGCGGAACAACAGGATAATGGTCGGGCGCATCAGCCAGCAACAAAAGGTATCGCGGAATTCCATTCCCTCCCCCCCATTTATAACAGTGCCCCGCGCGAACCCCGTCGGTTCACGCGGCTGAATCCGCGCGACGGTTTATCATCATAACCCGGTGCCTCGCAAGTAATTACGGGTACCGGCTACGTGTACACGGAGTAGACGCATGTTCAAATTCTAGCACTGGTTTTCTACGTTCGGGCCGCCGATAATTAAGTGACTCGCGCTGGTGGTTTCAGGCGTCGCCGGCTCTGATATGGTTCCCAACAATGGCCTTGTAAGACGAGGAGGTTACATTAATTCCGCTGCGCGGGAAGGGGGAGGAAGGAAGGACGGTCTCCTCGCCGCGTAAACTATAACCACTCGAAGACATCCCCGTTGTCGTATCATTACGGGAGGATTAAACCGAGCGCCGTAATCTCGCGACTAAACTTAGGTTTACGTCCTTTGAAATTACGCCTCAAAGTGACTGATTATTAGGAATTTTAACCGTTCCCGGGATATTTAGTCCGTTTACGTTCCGTCGTGCTACCCACCTCGGCCGGGATCGCGTTCCAGAGATTAAATTTTCGTTTACGATTACGCCGTTACTTTCTCCTGTATGCGTGAAGGGAATTGTAAGCGTTCGATCTAGGTTCCTACATTAGTATACATGGAGCGAAGTGATAGTAATTAGAAACGAAAATTGTACGGATTATGTAAGATTTTCGTCATCGAAGAGATAACATTTTTGTTTGCAAGCGTGCTATTTCTTTGTTGATGTTTTAGTGAAACAAACGTGAATGAACACTTATTTTTATGGGTATAGAGCAAAGTGGTATAGTTTGTTAACGTCAAGAAATCGATCTTTCTTTTCTCGGTCATTTCATAACCTAAAAACGTCATGTTGATGGTCTTCAATTCTTTTAAATATGTATCGATAATTATATATTATTCTTTTAAATATATATAATATTACTAAATGTATACTATTTCTTTAAATATATATCACTAAATATATATTATTTCTTTAAATATATTACTAAATATATATTATTTCTTTAAATATCTATTAACACATCTACATTATTCCTATAAACATATACATTGAAATAAATATATTCTTTGGCAGACCACGCCAATTTTCTTCAATATTAAACCCAATCTAAATAACAATCTTTTATCAAAAAATTGATATCCTTTTGTCCTCCCATATTTCGATTAATAATTCTAAACCACGTCCATCGACCTTATTTATCCGAAAAAAATACAATAATATTTCAATAATTACCAGGACTCCCTAAAATTATTTCTAGAATAGATTTTAAGATATCAGAAAAAAAAGGTCCAACTCTTCTAAGTCCCGCCACTTCTCGCGGCTTCGAAACATTTCGAGTCCCCCCCTCTCCCCCATTGCTAACAGCGTAGAAATGAACTGGAAATGTTTCGAAGTATAAGAAGAAGAAGCAGAAGAAATGAAAAAGTTTTTCCAATTGCCGGTTTCTTCGGAACTGTTCCCAGAAAATACGCTCACACACACTCCACCAGCGGCGGCAAATTTTCTAAGCCCGACGGTTCCCCGCGCGTTGGAAATGTTCCAAGTTCAACCTAGTCACATATTCATAGATGAAACTTAGATTGCGAAGATACACGGGAACCTTAGGAGATTTTACCCGGTTGTTAGAAAGTTTCGAATGTATTTACCACGATGATCCAACGGCGGGGTAAAATTATCTGGCAGGCCTAGCCAAGCGTTTTTAAAGGCGCGCGTTAACGAAAATTAATTTTTTTTGCCATCCTGCGTTTAAAGTCGCATCAACCAGATGGGTTATTAGGGTTGTTATGTATTACGTTTAACCCTTTGCAGCCGAAGCAATTTTAAATCGAAATCTAAAATGATTTCTCTGGCTTATTTCCATTTTATGTGACAGAATATGTTTTATACGTATGAAATTGTTTCTCGTGACTGATGCCAATAGTTTTACCGTTAAGAATTTTTGTAATATAAATTTAGTTAGTATAAAAATTATTTTGGGACGTGATAGAATAATCTTAGCAGTGTCTTAGAGTCAACACTCGATTGCAAATGGTTAATTACATCCTTCGTTCATTTTGAGGCATTATATTAACTAGTTGATGTGAGAAATATATTTTTAAGTTAGAAATTAATAAAATGATTTGGGGAGATGAAAATTGTTTGCATTAATTTGCAAGACACTGTTACGCAAGGATAAAGAAGATATAACTGGATTTGATATACTTCGTTTTATTGTCTTATTCTTTATTTATAATTCTTGTTATTGCACTTCGTAATACTAAACAGTTAATACTTTATCCATCGAGAGGTTATTAAATAGGATATTAAATAGGATTTTCAATTATTGTGCTATACTAAGAACATTAACATCCTTCTATGTTAAAATTTAATAAAATAATTTAAAAAAATGAAAATCGTTTCCATTAATTACATGACACAGTTCTTACACAATTTACTTCACTTTTTAATCATTTCAACAAGTTCGCCAGTACTTGATCCACTGCTTCTCGTTTCGTACTCGTAAAATCTGTAATCGTGTAATTACAAACGAGTTCGTTTTAATTAAACGCTGCTTAGTGACGTCGTCGTGGGCGCTAATACAGTACAGAAAATCCTGGAAAGATTATTCGTTCGCCGTTATCCGACTTTCAATCCAATAATACCGTCCGCCAAACAGAATTCTGCTACACTTCAATTACATTGCAATGAAATTTCGCAAATTAATTACATTGTATTTCAATTACAAATAGTGATTAAACTGCGATATAATTCAATTACATAAGTCGTACCCTTTGGTACAATCAATTGCTAATTACTTCAACAACAACGAGTGTAATTCAAATTCGATGCGATGGAAATGCAATTTCTTTGAATTACAGTCTGAAATTTTTCAAAATTTCAGATACGTTTTTATATTTTTCTTTCAGTTTTTTGTCTCTTCGCTGTTCTTTCTTTTTATTAATTTATTGTCTTCTAATTCGTAATTTAATTATTGAATTTTTTTTCTAATTGTATGCTAATTGGAGAATTATATTGGAATTTGATAGAAATCTGAATTACGAATCGCAGTGCGATTGAATTACAATATAATGAAATTAAATTAAATCAGACTCGGGTAAAAATATTTACAGAAATATTGAAAATAATGTTTTCATTTAACGACAATTTTTTAAATTTATTCTTAATAAATACTATTTCATGGTTTTTTATACTTTGAGATAAAAAACGAAATTTCCATATTAGATGATGCACCGTTGCAACAATGTTATTATCATTCGAATTAAATTACTCTGCATTTAAATCTAAGTGTTAACCCTTTGCACTCGAGTGGCGACTCTGCGGCGCCATTAAAATTATTGCGAGATGTTCCAAAATTATTTTTATAAACACCGTCAATGCTTAGATTTAAATAATTATTTATAGAGTAACTATTACATGACTCACATGATTTAATATGCATAGGATAAATTATGTAAAATGAAAATACTAGTAGCCAGAAAAATTATTACAGATTTGCAATTGAAATGGCTTCAAACGCAAAGATTAACAGCAAACAATATTTCCCCTCAATTTGAACATTTAATAAAATAACATTTCCAAGTAGTTCATTTAAGCATTAAACGAAACAGTAACCGCAGCAACTATTTCAGCATCTACTATTTCCCACCAAATTATTTCGAATTTTCCCCAACCCCGTACAAAACTCAGCCGCTAGAATAGACACATGACGCGACAGTCGCGCGTTTTTCGCAGCCGAACACAAGATTCCACTAGACGTAGCATCCGTCTAGCGATTCCTAGGACGCGGATTCCCGATTATCAAACGCGGCTAGCACGCCGCGGGTGGAACGCGCGCCGACACTGGCAACGGCAAAGTGAAAGACGACGCGTCCCACCGTCGGGGATCTTCTTCATCGCGATGACCGTGTTCCGTCGTTCCATCTCGGAATCCGGTGACAGCAGTTCCCGATCCGTGAACGGCCCTGTCTGCGAGCACAGAGAGAAAGCCAGCGCCGTTTCCGGGAGACGAGCACTGCCGGGGTCAATCGAGTAGGTCTCTCTCCTCCGGCACGACGGTGACTTCTGTCGTAAAGAAGACAGTGGGAAGGACAGGGGCGGGGGGAGGAAGGGGGCAGAGGGGGGAGGAACGGTCGCATAAACGAACCCCGAGCTGCCTGCGACTCCCTCGGGCCTGGTGTGCTCCTCACCCGGAGGGGAATTCCCCGAGCAGAAGTTCTCCGCAGCGATCGACAACACGGCATCCAGGGATATCGTCTCGCGCTTACGCCTTATACAGGGTGGACCATCGCGTATCGTTATACAGACTCGCGTTATTATTGTTACGCGGAGCGATGAAGTAAACCTGAATTATACTCTTGTACACGTCGAAAAAGACAGCGGTGAACAGAGCCTTCCAGAAGCGTACGAAAACTCTTTTGTAACACACTGGCCTCGTATTACAGTTATTAACCCTTTCGCACCGAACGACGGATATATCCGTCATCCATATGAAAACTCGCGGAGCCGAACGCCCGATATATCCGACATACCGTTAAAATCACGGACTAATTATTGGATAGCAAACGCTTCTTACGACCGATACGTGAATCTTTTGACGAAACAAATAAACGACACACCACTCAAATTATATTTGTTATACCTGCATTTTTCGATTACTACTGTGTTTACATGCCATAAAGGGATAGAAAATCGAAAACGGGAGGTTCCGTTCAGCAGTGGTGCAACGGCGGACTGAATCGCCGTAACGAAAGGGTTAAAATCAATTTAAGAGTCTTTCATTAAAATACCCAGCACCATAGTGTAACAGACGATCATTGAAAATGGCTTGCACGGCATCAGATGTTGAACGTATCATCTCCGCATTCGGGGAAATTATCCGAAGCCCGTGTCTATAGGGTATGTACGGTCTAAGGTCTCGCTTGCGCGCGATAAGGGAGCAGGGTCCGTCCCTTGCGTCGCGTCGCGGCGATACCTCGCCGAGCCGCAGGAAAGTACCGGCTGAGATTCGTTTTAAATTTCGTGCCCCCGGCCCCGGCAGATAGATTTTAATGGACTTTGTACGCAGGACACGTAGTCACTTTGCGCCAGCAGGCTGCTCGTGCCACACACCGTCTGCGTGCCTCCCGTGTCTCGCCATCGTGTTCGCGCGTTTTCTCTGCCAAGAGCCGAACGAGCAGAAGCCGAGCCCGCACACGTGTGTGTGTAGGTGTGGGTGGGTGTGTGAGTGTTCGTGTGCCCGCGGTTTAATTCTATTTAACGGGACCGCCGATTAGAAATTGCAGTCGGATGCGGGACGATGATTAACGCCGGTTTCGC
This sequence comes from Augochlora pura, assembly GCF_028453695.1. Classification (NCBI taxonomy): domain Eukaryota; kingdom Metazoa; phylum Arthropoda; class Insecta; order Hymenoptera; family Halictidae; genus Augochlora; species Augochlora pura. The sequence goes on along the minus strand of NC_135774.1, from coordinate 23,993,386 downwards.
GAGGAACTGCTGCTGATTTTTTAGACTTCGACCTATTTTCCACGTGGTCGACTTCCTTTGGTGTTGTCTATCAGAGTTCACGTCGAATTGCTTTCAAGTGTTATTTAAGTGAAAGAATTATTTGAATTCTTTCGGAGAGATATTTAAGTAAGATAATTATTCGAATTGTTTCGAATTGATATTTAAGAAAAAGAATTATTCGAATTGTTTCGAAATGATATTTAAGTGAAAGAATTATTCGAATTGTTTCGAATTGATATTTAACTAAAATAATTATTCGAATTGCTTCGCATAGATATTTAACTGAAATAATTATTTGAACTGTTTCGAGTAGATATTTAACTAAAATAATTCAAATTGTGCCGAATTTAAGTAAAATTTAAGCAAAAGAATTATTCGAATTGTTCAGATACATATTTAACTAAAATAATTACTCGAGTTGTTTCCAATAAATATTAAAATGATTATTAGCATTTCTTCGAACTCAAATAATTATTTGAATTGCTTCGAACTGAAATAATTATTTGAATTGCTTGGAACTCAAATAATTATTCGAACTGCTTCGACCTAAAATAATTATTCGAATTGCTTCGACCTGAAATAATTATTCGAATTGCTTCGACCTGAAATAATTATTTGAATTTATTAGAATTAAAGTAATTATTCGAATTGCTTAGACCCGAAATAATTATTCGAGTTGCTTGGAACTAAAATAACTATTCAAATTGCTTGGAACTAAAATAACTATTCGAATTGCTTGGAACTAAAATAACTATTCGAATTGCTTATAACTAAAATAACTATTCAAATTACTTGTAACTAAAACAATAATTCGAATCCTTTCAAACTAAAATAATTACTCCAACAAACTCTCTTCAAAGAATATTTTATTCAAATAACAGCTGTTCATTCCTAGTAACAATATAACCTGACATAACCTATCATCTTAAATAACCCTGCTCTTTGTAGCTAAATAATTAAAGTATGCTAAAATGCGTTATCAGTAGTAACCCTAATCCATGAATTCACTTTCAACATATGTTTGAAGGTTCCGGTAAGAAAATCTACCACACTATCGCGTAAAAATTGCGCGAGCAAGCTAAGACCATTCTCGCGTCGGCAAGGTACAATTGGACCGGTTGATAAGACGAGCCGGTATATCAGTATGCCGCTGTAAAAGGGTTTGATTATTAAGGTAGACGGCCCCTTAGTAAGGCCCCCCCCCCCCCCCCGTTCACGGGACAAGTTTGCTCGCTGGTGAATTCCTTTCCCCTAGCGATATTGAAATTCTTGATAAAGGAACGGACCCCGGTTACTTGATAAAGAAAACTTCGCTGTACAGTTACGTTCGCCGCGCAACGTATAGATAACGAATGGGAACGGGTGAAATCAATTTCTTCGCGCTATTAATCATTTTTATCAGATCCGGGGAAGCTGCTCCCACGTGCCGCTACTGCAAGGCGGGAACCCGGTATGGATTATGTGTTACATAATTGGAAAGGAAGGAATTATAATGATAGGTCGGATACGCGAGGATGAATGAAAATCTTTTCAGGAAATCCGCTTGCGCACTGCGAGCCGTTGTTCTACGAAGTGTCCGTTAGGCGCGTGATAAATCGCGCCGGGTGAGGTGACGAGAGCATGTAATTTAGTGCTTTAGTGTTTGTTGCTGGTGCAATCGTGTCGATGTGATTCTAGATAAATTGAAATGTATTTGTTCCGCGAAAAGGATGCGGAATGATTGTCGCACTCGGTGCGAAAGAAAATATTTCAGAAAATATTACAGAAAATATTATGTTCAAGGTATACGATTTCAATATTTATATATGAAAGAAAAAGCATGAAAAATTAATCAAATTATACTTTTATGCAAGAACTTTTTAATCTTTAATCAGCCATTAAAATCGTCACATACTCGAAGCAATTTAATTAATTAAAGCGAAACTAGAAAGTTAATACTTATCACAAGGAATGGCATTAGAACTCTTTCGCATCTGTAACATGCTATTAAAATTCAGTTTGGTTCAAATATATTGCAATAAAAATGATTTTTCAAAATTGGTCAGAAATTAGTATAACCTATATTTGACTGACGCGGCACTTATGCAATTTTCTATTCTTTCCTATTTTAATTTTCCTATTTAATGTCGAGGTTATGTACGACTTTATGTCATCTACGACTTCGACAGATCAATATATAAATATTTAATGAAAAGAAAATTTCTTCTCGCTCGTTAGGAGACTAATTGCAACAGAACTAAACCAAAAACACCTGGATTTCACAAAATGGCGGAAAGATCCTCGGTGCCAGAGATGAATCACGCTGCTACCCCGGGACAAGTTTTCGGAAAACCATTATACGGCACGCGAATCGTACGCGGATATCGGAGTGTGAAACAGCAACTGCACAATTTACGCAGCCGGATATAATAAACATTGTTGAATAGATATCTAGATCTCGCGAACGGATATAGAACTGCAAACGGTCCCCGGGATAATTTATATCAGTTTTGTCTATAGACGCACCCCTCCCCCGGGCCGTTTTAGCCACCCCCGTTGTGCATTGTGTTGGAATTGTATGAGCCCACATGCACGACGCGGGTATCAACCGGCTTTTGTAGACTACGGTAAGAGAAACGCGGAAGCGGAGGAAGTTGCCTCGCCCCCGCAGAAATACCTTCGGACAAGCCTGATTTATACGGTCCGACCTTGTTCCGCCGAAAAGCCGCGGAAATCTTTTTATGCCCGCGTGTTTTCTTATCGATTAATCGCACGCGGCTTAATCTACCCTCTCGCTCTCCTCCTCGAGGTTAATCCCGTTACAAGAGACTTTTCTCGCGAAAGCAACGATCTCTGACTGTTAGTACCTAGCACTAATATTCTTTGTGACACGGACGTACCTAGCCGGCTATTTTTTAGTTTGGGATTTTTCGCTAACGGCTGGTAGGCAATTTAGATTTAAAATAATTGTCCTGCTTAGATTTAAAATAATTGTGTTAATAATGTCAACATTATTTTGTTAATTATATAACAATTTTCATTGGCGCTCTCAAGTGCTAAAGGTTAACATCGGCCGGTTCTCATTTCATTCGATTTATGCCGTCTTCGTTGGTCGGCTGCTTTCGTGTTTTACGCTTTGCGATGTTTCAATCGGCATCGCGGAATTTGTTCTGCTCGATTTGCAACGTTTTCCTGTCGATCCGAGGGAAATCAATTTGGCAACTGTCGTGCGCCGGTAAAAAAGATATACCTGGATTTGATATATCCTGTTTTCTTCTTTTTTATTTATAATTCCTGCTATTGAGCTTCGTAATTCTGAGCAGGCAACACTTTGTCCACTGTAAGATTATTAAATAGGATATTAAATAGAATATTAAATAGGATATTAAATAGGATATTAAATAGGATATTAAATAGGATATTAAATAGGATATTAAATAGAATATTAAATAGAATATTAAATGGGATATTAAATAGAATATTAAATAGAATATTAAATAGAATATTAAATAGAATATTAAATAGGATATTAAATAGGGTGGTTTTAAATATGATTCTCAATTATTGTACTGTATTAAGAGGAACCTTGACATTCTCCTTTATATAATAATTTTTTAAAAAATTAATAGACGTCTAATATTGTCGTTCTCAAAATAGAATAAAACCAGTGTAAAGAACTTTTAAAGAAGTCATTACATTTTAAAAGTTTTACAATTATTGTACTGCGATAAGAGGAACTTTGGCATTATTCTTTATACAGGGTGGGGCAAATAAAGTGTTACAAAGCAATATCTCCATTATCGTTAATGATTCGCAAAAATGCTTGAGGAACAAATTGTTTGCTTGGAAGGGGCACATAACACTTTATTTGCCCCACCCTGTATAATAATTAAAAAAAAAAAATTAGTAGACGACTAAGATTGTCGTTCTTACAATAGAGTAAAAAGTTTTATTCCAGTGTAAAGAAGTTTTAAAGAAGTCATTACATTTTAAAAGTTTTACGAGTAGTTTAGTCTATTACTGAACACTTCAATATTCTTTATAAAATCATCTATTTCATTTATTTAAACAAAATATGAAGAAAATCAAACTTATACAGTACAATTACAGTAACATAAATATTCTTAAAAGGAATTGCAACAGTTAGGTTAAAGAGAGGGTGGCAGACAATTTCTTCGAAAATTCGCCTACGATCATCCCCCAACAATAATTGCAAAGCGTCCGTCAACTAGGTGAAAGAAAAAAAAGCAAACATGTTGCATCAGAGTTACCCAGTTAGATACCCTAATAACTTGCTTACTCTCCTATCTCCCTAGACTTGATACAGCAACTGCCTGGTCGCATCCAAAAGCAGCCGGCCGACACATCAGCCTTATAAACTTCGAACGACGTTACACCGCTTCTTTTTAGCGCTCGTTCTTTTGATCGTCTGTCTGAAAAGGGAGGACGGAGTAATTCTCCGTGAAACCGCTTCGAATCCCGCTGCCTTGGTCGTGACAGTGCCGTTATGAAATTGCAGTTGCGTAAAATGAAATTGCGATGCCGAGTGGTGGGGACGTCTCGCAAGGGGGGTGCGCGGAGGGCTCCGCCGAATCGCCGGGAAAGAAACGGCGGGGAGTGGGGGGGCCTGTTTCTGAAAGTATTAAACCTACGAGAACGTGACTGACTTGTGCTCTTTCTGTTATTTCCTCCCGTGCCGACGGTTACCGCTCCCCGGCAGGGGCGGCCAGTAAACACCGGGCAAACCTTTTCGCAACTAGTTATCTCGACGCCGGATGCGCCCCCGGAAAGTCGGGAAACGCGAACTTTCGCGGGACGCGCCCCCCTCCGCGGATAATTTTATTCCGCGGGACCGCGGATTACAAGTCCAGAAACACGGCGATACTTCAATTGGATCTTGTTGAATATTATCTGCCGTGTTGCGGATTGGTAGATCGACCCAGTGACGTACATTCGCGGCAAATAGGTCCGTTCGCTCAATTATTATTACTTTTCGTGCTTTAGACTTTTACAGTATGGTATTAGTCCGTATTATATAATTATAAAATGTGTATGTAATATTGTATAATTTTTATTTATATGTAATATTATACAATTTTAATTATTTATATTATTCATATCATAATATTATTCATCCATTTATTCATTCGTTTCTTTCTATTTTGAGCCAGTATTAAGTAATTCATATTTTTCATGCTTTGAGATATTATATAATTTTAATATACGTATATAATATCGTACAATTTTAATTTATACATAATATTTTAAAATTTTAATACATATATTATTCATCCATTTATTCATCCGTTTATTTCTATCTTGAGCCAGTATTAAGTTTATTTACATATGTATTAAATTTATTTAACATAAGTATTAAATTTATTCACATCATAAAATAAATTTATTATATATTTATGTAAAATTACTTTACATAAGTATTAAATTTATTCACATCATAAAATATTATAATATATTACAATTTCAATATACATAATTTGAGTATAATACAATTAAATTAATACTATGATAATATAAAGGAAAAACGAATAAATAACCGTACATATAAACGGAGATCTGTTTCAAGTATCATTGAACAATTGATGCAAGTGCTGGTTTAAAATGTTAAAAGAATCAAATGGTATCTTATAAATAATCCATAGGCTCGTTCCAGGTCGGACAGCCCCAATTTCTGTACAAGGGTTAAATTCTCGCCACTCGCCTAAATATCGGCATAAACTACGCTCCCGTCGCTCGTCACTCCACGCCCCTGTGTTTATCGCGGCTGTATTCAAATCAAATTGCATTTGCCGGCTCGACTTTTTTATTACTCGTTCCCGTTCCCGTCACGGCCAATGAATAATGCAAGCGACTCGTTTCCTTTTGTTTTATAACTTTCCCGCTGTCCGACACGTTCCGATCCGGAGATTCATCTCTGAAACACTTTCGTAATGCGCCCGAAACGTTGCGCCGTCGTTTCGCGATCATGTTGAATCTGATATCATCGTGTTCTATCAGACAATACGAACGAACAAAAGGAACAAATTTAAGCGTTGAAAGTATTTGATTAATGTAACAATTCCTTCTATTTGGTTGGCAATTAAGTGATCGCGGACTTTGTTAATAGATGGTCTCAGCACGTTCGTTTGTTTTATCAACGTGTTCTAAGTAATTCAGTTATATTGTTTTCTTACTGTCTGGAATTTCATCTTCAATTTAGTAAGAAAATTGCACCGATTAATTATTTAGTTTGGTTTTTATTACAGTTTGAAGTAATAATAATATAATTATATATGTAATTATGTAATAATAATAATTACAGTTATTCAGACATATTTTATTACATTATTTCCAAAAAAGCAATCATCGCGAGCACGATTTTTATGTCGTATACAGTATATTAACCCTTTGCACTCGAGTGGCGCCTCTGAAGCACCAATGAAAATTGTTATACAATTAACAAAATAATGTTGACATTACTAAGGACTCTTCTGTTAAAAGCGTAACAGTTTACGAGTCACAAGACTCAATCTCACATGCGCAAATTATAGTAAGTACTATACTATACTATACAGCTGGTCAAAATAGCAATTTTAGATCTAACCTTAAAATGGCTTCGAGTGCAAAGGGTTAAAATGAAGCCATGAAAGAAAGGCAGTGTCAAAATTGATTCGTCTAATTGAATAAACTTATATTTTTAAGCAAATGAATAGAATTTTCCTTCTTATTTTATAATCCGCAATTACTTAGTTGCCAACCCAATATATGTAAGCGATTTCAGTCGCAACGACGTAGAATATACAATTAAAGAATTGTAATGTCGCGCAGTTGGAATATTCTTTTTCATCAAACTTTCTTTTCACAGCGTAATTTTCGCTTCGTATTCTGTTATGGAAATTAAACGATTGGAACGGTTATGACAGAAATAGCAATGGCAGTGGAACGAAAGTAACGGAATCAATTTTTTTAACAAAATTTTCTACCGATCATTCCATTTTCGCTTTATATTTCTGTTGGGAATATTGAGAGTTTGAGGAAATCATGGCAGAAATGAAATATTAAAAGAAACATAACGGAATTTTCTAATACAATTCTCGTTTGCAGTTTAATTTCCGCTTTGCACTCCGTTGCATGAATGCATATGAATATTGGAAATCTGAAAATAATCGTAACAGAAATGAAGTATTCCAAGAAGTACAGGGTGTTTCATAATTATCGTAACTCTGGGATACGATGGGTTTTTGAAGACATTTGAAGCGACGCTTTCCTTAGCGAAAATTCAATCTGCGGGTCTGTTTACGCGTTATTAGCAAAGAACAGGGGCCAATGATGAAAGGCAAACGCCGGTATTTGCAACGCGCTGCAACGAGTTCTAATCAGCGAGCTGAACACTGCTTCGAATGAAGGAAGTAACAAGTCATGGAGCATGAGCTTGTCGAATTTTTGTTATTATGTCGTAGTGATAATTTAAAAAAAATTGATAGAATTCATTTTACTAATATCAAAAAATTAAAGACAATCCACTTTAGTACAATAGAAAAATTAATTATCATCGACGAGAATACTGTGTCTTATAAAAATACATTTGCGCCTGAAAAAATGGATTCTAAGAATAAAAAAGCTCATAAGATTGTTGTAAACTTATAAAATTCTCATAGAAGAAAGGGTTAGCATATATACGCTGATATTGTTAAAACTGCGTAAGAATTTTTCAAGATTAAATTGGACTGGTGTCAACAGGCATGCACCGAAACCAAATCCAAACGATTTTAATGAGCCATCGAACTTTCTATGGGGGAAGTGATAATTTCAGGTCGGTCCCATCGGGCCGGGAAACAACTCGAAACGATTTTACGCGACCTCTTCCGTTTGTCGCATACTCTACGATACCTCGGGGACATCCGATACACAGGAACTACTTAAGCGCGGCAAAGTTTTTCACGAGCCAACGTAAATCTCCTCTCGCGGGGTCGCTGAGTGACTAAAGAAAACTTCGTCCGGCGGCTGGGCCCGTCCTGTCGACGGCCCTGCAAACGACTCATCGCGTCGTTACCAGTTCCGCCGGGCGCGCAGTGGTAGAAAAGCCCGAAATCATGGTCAAAACCCTAAAAATCGAAGTTGTCGGCGGGGAGTTTTTGATTTACGGATTGGGTACTTTAATAATGACTCCGTATGATGGGAAAAATCAAATGACACATACTTTTATACCTGAATGGCATTTTCATCTCGAACTTCGAGTTTCTTGGGCAGTCATTACTCGTGAGCGACAGCGCGAAGTGCATATTGTGAAGCTTGTAACTTTTGGTGGAAGTTCTTTTTTTGAATTGTGTAAAATGGATATTGTTCCTGGTGGTAAGTACAACATTTTCTAGTGATAACGTATCAAGAATTGTCAAATATTACATAAGTAAATCGATAAATTGTAGAATTAAATTATAAGAGCAAATGGAGTTCATTTACTTTACTGTTATAGTCAAAACTTCTGCGGCCTATGATTGCCTGCAATTAAACTTACAGGATCCATAGTTTATAGTTTCATCTAGCAGCACTGAAAAAATTGGCTGCATAAGTTTGCATACTTTTTATTTATAGCCCTTTTTGTGAGACAACGTATGGTATATTCTCTAAAACAGTATAACTTTTTAAACATCGTGCCAAATTACTTAAATTGTTTTCAGATATTAAAAAAACCACTTTAATAGTCAATGTTAAAAATTATTTTGAAAAAAGAAATGACATTTGTTACATTGAAAAAAAATGTTTCAATTTTCAGTTTTTTATTTTCAGGATCTCGTGACAGTGAATGCTATTTAAACAGGAAAGAGGTGTTTTTTATTGTTAAGGAATATTTGAATAGTGACAATGACACAGCGCTGGAACATTTTAAGCGGGAAACATTTCAACAAAAAGGATGTGTCATCGACGTCAACGACGACATGGCACGGGCGTTGAAGAAATTATTTTCTGCGTTGAGGGCCAAATTTTATCTTTGATAAGACCAAAGAACGTGCCACCTATCTATGGTCTATACATAGACCATCTATTAACAAAATCCGCAATCACTTAATTGCCAACCCGATACTATTATCCCTGCGAACATCGCGCACTTCAGCGAAGCATATTTTTTTGATGGCGGACGACGCATTTCGCGATTAATTGCAAGGGACAGGGACTCGCACTTTTTAATGCCTGGGAGAATTTATCGGTGCTTGCGTCTCGGTCGTTCTGCCAACGAGTGCCGGCGCTTCACTAACGTAAACGCTTGTTGCAGCCGTGTGAAAAGCTGTTGTTACATAATATCGTGAATAGACTATGAAATGAACAGTTTAAAGGGTAACGGTTCGACGGAAAAATTAAAGGAAATCTGCGGTCCGGTAATAACTCGAAATTATTTTAGTCCACGTAATAATTAGATAGCAAATTTTTATAAGAATTCAATTTTTCTTTGCGTAATTCATGCTAAGATAGTTTGAGAGAGATTCATTTATTTTCTGTGACAATTTTTTTTTAATACGTTGATGTTAATTTATGAACAGATGAAAAGAAAGAGGGAAGAACGTTTAAACAATTTTAGAGTGTTATTTATTATTTAATTTATCAGTATAGGTAAGAAATATCTTAAGCATCATCTTGTTATTAATAAAGACAATTTAAGCGCCCTTACTGTGACATGAAAATCGAGTCTGATTTATTGCTGCAACTATCTGTTAACATTGAAAATATATATACCTTTAAATGGACTTACACCGCTTTCAAAATAAACGGTCCACGTATATATCCAGCTCGACCGAGTCCGGCCAAACATTATCAAGAACCGACGAGCGCGTTATCAAATGACTGTCATAAACTGGCAAACATTTGCCGCCGCGCCGTACTCCCGCATCTGCTCAGTTGGGACATCAAACACTGTCAGTCGTTGTATATCCCGGTCAGCCCGATTGAATTTCCTAAATTAATTGTGAAACGACGTTTCTGATTTAGTATCAATTTGCCCGCGGCCGTGTAAATTAAGGCAATTGCCATAATACGGCGCGCGTCCGTCGCGCAAGCGTCGCGTGGCGCCCTCCCCCCTCCCCTCCGATATGTGCCTCGCGATCTGTAGCACGCCGACCGCAAATTACAGTATTTTAATCACGGCCGCCTCCGAAACAGACGCTCCGCTCCGTTTTACAGTTACATCGAACAACAGAACGTCGCAGATCGTTGTAAACCGACGCTGTTTGCACGGCTGATTGCCGCGATCGTTAACTAATGAGCCTTCGGTTGTTTAAGTCCCCGCCGGCCCTGCCCGGCCGGATTGCCGGCGGGGCGCAATTTGAAAAACTGTCTGCGGCGGATGGGTTGTCTGATCGAATTAAAAATCATATTTCTGGAACGGGTCCGGGAACGCGATTACACGGTCTGATTGCACGGAACCGCGTGCACTGATTTCTGTTTGTTCGTCTTGTTTGTAACGAGGGACTTTAACGCGTCGTTTCTGGTAAAGAGTTTCGTGAACAGTATCCTTAGATACCGTTGTTGCCTAATAATTAATCCTTTGACTACTGATGGCGCCTATTGGCGTCCGAAACATGTTGGCTCCCCGGTACTGTAGGCGCCAATAGGCGTCAGGATCAAATTTGATTAATTACATATTGTGTAATATTTATGTTATATATTGTGAAAAAGCTTAATATTATTGTTCGCTTCAAGTAATATCGGTTTAATGTAACAGAATTCAATATTTTGAATATTTTAATATACTTCCTCAGAAACGTATGTCTAACGAAAAACTACGGCCATGCCAAAGATTGCCGTAGCCAAGGGGTTAACACTCCCGAGTTGGGTGAAGTTAGATCTTCGTATAAGTGCCGTTACTTGATAAACTTTTATTTCGACAGAATTAATTTAAATAATCGTACGTTTGTTAGCATTCAATCGACAGAGCTACAGATGACCTGAAGTATGATTGGTTATAGTTGTGCTAGAAAGCGTTGCAGTTGAACTCTATTTATGCTTGGGTAGAATGATTAATCTATTGCCTTCATTTTAGTATTGTTATCTCAATAAAATCTAAAGCACAAGATTAATCGCCATATAAAGATTTTGTAAAAGGTTTCTCTGCTATACAGAGTGTTCTTTTATAAAGGAAGTGTGACCAAATCAAATAAAGTGGCGCTACCAACCCCCAAAGGGCGGGACTTAACTTAAAGGGGCGTGGTCAACTCTCCAGAGTGCGGTCGCAGAAAATTAAAACAGTTGTCACTTTTGAACTGCTTTCTATCTTGAGTTTTAAAATTACTAATAAATTTCTGAGATATTTTAAAATAAGGATGAATAGCGTTTTTTTTTCTTGAGAATTGAAAACGAAATGATTCTCCATCATTTTTGCTAAAAACGAATTTTCTATCTTTTTTTAATGGAGTCAAGTGATTTCTCTATAATTTCCTGATTTTGGTAAAAGTGAACTGTCTATAATTTTTTAATTCTGCTAAAAACGAATTCTCTATAATTTTTTAATTGTACTAAAGTGAATTCTCTATAGTTTCTCGATTTTAGTAAAAGTAAATTACATATAATTTTTTAATTCTGCTAAAAACGAATTCTCTACCACTTTTTGATTTTCCTAAGTGAATTCTCTATAATTTATCGATTTTAGTAAAAATAAATTATATATAATTTCTGAATTCTGCCAAAAACGGATTCTCTACTATTTTTATATTGCACTAAAGCAAATTCTCTATAATTTACAATTATCGCGCTAAAAATAATTACCCTCTAATTTCCTAATTGCGCTAAAGGCGAATTCTCCATCATTCTACGTGCTCTCTGCGCGGGGATCCTTCTTGAAATCTTCGGACGACCGTGCAATATAATATTTCGGAATGAGAAACGTTTAACAATGTAATTGCAATAACGTTTACCCCTTACGATGATTAACGCGAGTTTCATATTTGTAATTATGGCGATTTGTCTGTAGTACTCCGAAATATGTAATATCCGCGTCTACGCCGGTCTCGAACTCGTAGCAACTGTACAGGGGGTGCTCTACGAAATTGTGGCCATTTCTAAAGCGCATTCCAAAGAAGCTGGCAGGCTTCGCGTAAATGTTACATGAAGCGACGTACACGGACGTTAGAAAAAGCACGGGAATATCCGGGATGTTTCGAAATGTCTCGGATGTTTTCGGGGGAACCACTTCTATCTATTGAAATCGTAAAAAAACGGGAACCGCGTGCGGAAACTTTGGCAAAAGTCGCTCCAGGTAAATTAATAAATAATTTCTTAGCGGAATTGTACGAAGCACTGCATTCAACCAGTGTGGAACAACAAAATAGTGAGAAATATTTAATATGCGAACTTCTTAATTATTTTCTATTCTCAATTTAATTGTACAAACATGGAGAGGTTTATAGAAATGGAATATTCCATTATGTGAAATAATCGAAATATGTGAAATGATCCAAATACCATATGTGAAATAAATTGATAGAAATCATAGAAAGAAATCATATTAATAATATATAATATAGAAATATGTAAAGGAGAAGTATACGAAATATTTGAAATAGAAATATGTAAACCAGAAATAAGTAAAGTAGAAGTATACGAAATATTTAAAATAGAAATATGCAAACTAGAATATATGTGAAATATTTAAAATAGAAATATGTAAACTAGAATATTTGTGAAATATTTAAAATAGAAATATGTAAACTAGAAACACTCAAACTATTAAAAAGAAAAATGTTTGATATATTTAAATAAAAAATACGAGAAATATCTGAAATAAAAAAATGCATGAAACATTTAAAACAGATACATGTGAAATATATAAATAAATAACTAGAAATTATTTAAAACGCAATTATTAAACGTGAATTATTTAAACCGCATCTACGTAAATTACGTAGAAACAAGAGGAGCAATTTTTCGATTCGATTCAAAGAAATTGTTTCCATTTCTGGAATAAAATTCTCTGCAACATCACGTACCGACCGTCGCCGAGCCCTTCAACGTCTCCAATTTCTCGCGCAGAATATATCTCTTTTATCTCGTATTCGGTGGAGCATAGAAAATTTTAAAGACATCGCCTGCGAAGGAGCTTTAAGTTGTGCCCATGGTCCCCCGGCACGAATGCGCGAACATCAAAGGTACCAACACGAGTCCCCCGCTTCCGGTCAAGTACTCTGCGGTATTACACGCACGGTACATTTCAAAGATTCTTGATCTGGTTTTATGAACAAAATGATGGGTCGACGAAAGCGGTCCCGCATGCATGCGCTTCGGATTTCATCGTTGTGTCGGGGTACCATTATTGCCGCGAGAAACGTGGCCGGACAAGCTATTCATTCGCCTAATAAAACGCGCGGAAGCGCTTTCCTCGAGCGTCTCGTAATCTATGAAAACAGAACGAACGTGAAAAGCTCATTTTATCTTCTATTTTAACACAGAATTAATTCTTTTTTTTTAATTCGTTCGTTTCCTTATTCACTTGTTCGCGAGAAAACACCTCTAGCACAATAATACATTAATTGTTCGATATTAGAAAGCATTATGGAGGTACTTTTAAAATGGCAACAAATTATAGAACAAAACCTAACCCCAACCTAATATATTACAACAGTGCAACTAGTTGTCAAGAATATTCGATGATTTCGTTGGCGTGAAATCGCGTCATGTGCTGTATTTTCCGTTGAATAATACGATTAAATATTTTATTGCATTTATTAGCATCTGTAATGTAATACGGTGAGCCGGCTACGAACGTTTTGACGTCACTGCTCGTGACAATATTTAACGTAAATCACGGGATTGTTGCGTCGGCTGGGGGGGCGTGCAGCCGGCAGCCTCCGAACGGATTCTGATAAAGAAGAAATCGAATCTGTGTCGATATCACGGAGCCGGGCGCTCCCCGAGTAATTAGCGCGAAGCCGCTAAACCGTGGAGAAAGTTGAAAATAGTCCAAGAGAGACCGAATTACCCCTCTTTAATCAATAGCAGTGCAAACAGCCCCCGGGACTTTCCGTACTTGTACCATATTTCCTCTTTATCTTGAGCATCGTAACGCCACGGCGCAACCGCTTTATCAGAAACGATAAGCCGGCTCTCGGACTCGTTAGAATTTTAATCGTAATTTCGCCCGAGTTTCGGCGGATACCGGACGCGCGGACGTTTTCTTAACCCCTTGACGTACCAATTTCTTCGCAGTCACTGCGCGATTAGGTATTTTTCAATTCGCACAATTTCATAGAATGGACAGAACATTAATGTTTATTCCGTGCCTGAATTTATTTGTGTTGAAGACAATCCATTATCTAGATTAATAAATATTATTATTATCTAGATAAATAATTAAATATATATATATATATACATATATCTAGAAAATAAGAACAACTTGCATGCTTAAATATTAATAGCAAGGGATTAGAATTTTATTCCAATTTTAAATAACAGAATAACATCCATACTTAATTATTCCTGCGATCCTTTTATTTATCTAACTACTACTCGCATTTAATTTGCTCAGTTAATTTTAATATTTTAATTTCAATTCCGTAATTTTAATTATAACAAAGAGAGAAAGAAAAGTTAATAGAGAAAGCTATTAATTACTTATTTATTTAATAAACTGTCAGTGTTTTCCTTCGCATGAAAATGTTTATTAATTTCTCGATAATCAGCGTCGCGACGCCGGGGCGATTCATTAAGCACCGTTAACCGGTCGACGACGCGGCCGCGGGTAAACGGGATAAAGTTTCGAATAAAATTATGAAATTTCGACTGATTATGGAAGACGATCGGATTCTCGTTAACGAAGAGGCTGCGAGCGATATTTATAGCGGAGTGGGGGCGGCGACCGCCAAAGAACCGCTCTCGCAATTTTCCCGTTAATTGCCGAATTTCGGGGAGAGATTGGGACCGTGAGCTAGCAAGCGTGGTAAATCAATTAGCTCGCAGTAATGTAACTTCCATTCCATCTATTTTCACGAGGCGCCACGCGTTATAACGACTGCGCTCGCCGGCGAGGGAATTGAAATTCTTCGGAGACGAGGGATCGCGTTTATTTTACACGACGAGAACAACTACGGCGAGCGGAAAGAAATGCTTCGATTACCGACGACGCGTTAGTCATAAGTAGACCGTGGATTTTATATATTCGGGAGAAATATTAATGTATAGTTATAGCAGGAGCTTTTTTTAAAACTCGATTAAATTACTTGAATTTCTTTTGAAATAATGAGACATAAATATAAATAGATATAAATGGATATAAATTTTATTAAGAATTTTTATTCGCTCGTTATCGTTGTTAGTGCTATTATTGTCTATATAGCGTTGTAAATGTCTATAGAATAGTTTTTATATTCGCATCTTTATGTTTAAAGCCATTTGTCAAAAGAATTGTTTGCATAGTTTCCAAAAATTTGCTGCGAAGCATAGGTAATTTTTTATTAATACCCAATTTTAGTTAACTTAATGAAATTGCAAAAGCATCTGAACCAGTTAAATATTTTACAATTTCCTTACCGTGACTATAGTATAGTAACAAAATAAATTTACCCTGACATGCGAATTCTTTTCATTGAAGAAACTCGCATGTACCATAACCGCGTAAAAATGCAAAGAAAATGAAATATGAAGTATATTATCTGCTTGAAATTACTGGCTTCAAGTCGAAGAACAAAGCGGACTCTACGGTTTTTCGTCTCTTTGTTACGCGCCAACTGTACATTCGTCGCGAGCGCGGAAATACGGGTTTCGGGTGAATAAAGCGGCCCGAGTTCAGCCCCGGCTAAAACAAATCGCAACGTTAACAAAATCAACAATGTAAACGAATCCTCATTAATCCTCGCCGAGTTCCCGTTTCAATAGGTTTCGCATTTTCCAGAGACGCGGAGGAACGGCGGGGCGAGCAACGCCGATTCCGAGGGTGGAGAGAAAAAAAAAAAAGGGGGGGCGGGGAATCTCGATATTCATAGTCGTTAACCGAATAAATCGCCGCGTTAAAGCTTCCGCGAAAGTGGAAAATATTGCCGGTAATACTCATTAGTTGCGCAAATGGGAATAAAGGAAAGTAGGAGCGGCGGTGGGTCGCGGTCTACGGTCACCGCGCTAATCACCCCCCGCCACCCCCGCCCCCTCTGTATCGCACCGCAGCCTGCCCCCTTTCCCCGCCGCCGCCGCCATCGGTTTAACGCCCCCCACCCCCCTCGGGTTTGATTAAAACTCCGCCGCTCACGAGGCTGAAATTACATTTTAATTATACATGGTTAATCAGCCTATGCTTTACAACGGGTGCAGACGGTCAGCCCCTCCGTTTTCTTGTTTAATGGAGAACACAAGCCGGGGAACCAACCCACGGGGCACGCCGAAATTTTCTAGCTCGACCCGAGGCATCTACGAAGTCGGCCCGCCGGGAGATGCGGGGCGATGTGTTGGATGGGTCGGTCCTCCTCGAAATAGGACGCAACGAGAGAAAGCACGGATTTCGTGGTAGAATGCGGGTAAATTTTACGTCGTTTCATAGAGTGTCCACGAATTTTTGTAGGATCTTGTAGAACTTGTACAAGTTTGATACAATTTTATGTCGGATTTATATATATTTTTTATGTATTCGCAAAAGGTGGATAGATTTTAAAGGGTTTTATAGAACTTATTACAATTTTATACTATTCTGTAGAGTTTATAATACTTTTTGTGCTACTTTTTACAAGTTGTAAAAATTTATATACCATTTCGTACAATTTTAGAAAACTTTCGCAAATGTTATACAATTTCATACAATTTTATAAACTTATACAATCTTTATGCTATTTTATACAATCTGTATAAATTTATATACCTTTTTGTACGATTCTATAGACTTATATACATTTTATACTATTCTTCACAACTCATATATAGCATTTCGTACAATTTTACAAAAGTTTCTCAAATTTTATACAATTTTATACAATTCTATAGACTTGTATAAATATTGTGCTATTTGATACAATCTGTACAAAATTATACACCATCTTGTACGATTCTATAGAACTTATATACATTTTATGCCATTTCTTGTAACCTGTATAAATTTATATAACATTCCGTACAATTTTACAAAAATTTCTCAAATTATATACAATTTTATATAATTCTATAAATTGTATGCAATGTTATACAAATTGTATAAATTTTATAATGTTTTCTACAATTTGTATAAATTTTATACTATTTAATACAAAGTGCTAATCGCCGCAGCATAAAAGGGAGCGGTAGCGCAAAGGTTTAAAATGGCTTCGAGTGCAAGGGGTTAATTATATCTCGCCACCTCGACGCAACAATCTGTTGGTGAAATCAAATCTCCCCCGATTTTCCTATCGATTTTCGTCGTCGGTATGATAAAAATCGAGAACCACGGAGGTACGCCCGCTGATGGCCTCGTCGAAAAAGGAGCACATATTTCACCGATACAGCCGCGGCCAGGATTTTTCCGTTGCGCCCCGCTTTTCCTTTTTCTCGCGACATCGTCGTTGGCGGCTCGCGCGCGCATTCGTCAGTGACGGGTTCGCGCGGGCCATGATGGATCGAACAAAATGGATTCGTGACGTTTCCGGGCGCGCATTAGGACAGCACGCCGGCGCATTTTTCTTTCGCGCGCGTTTTCGTCAAGGTCCTTTGTTCGACTCCGCGCGACCGCAAATCACGCGGATGAAATATCGGCGCGATCGGGTCGGGTCGGGGCGGGGCGGGGCGGGCGGGCGTCCTGGTGTAATCGGGCGATCAGGCACTGGCGACGCCGATGCCACGATATGCCGCGGTGCCGCGCCGTGGGTATCGCGAAGATGAAGTCTCGCCTTCGGTCGGTATCCAGGCCCGAAATTGAATATCGATCGAATTAGCCCGGGGATCAACAAGATCCTTCCTGCGAAACATTATATGTTAGGCTGCTTTGATAACACGGTTTACGGTAAGCCAGCTGCCGAACAGCCGATTTCGCTATCTGTCGTCTAATCTCTGTCTGACTAATCTCTTTGGTTATCAGCCTCCATTATGGTTGGCTGGCTTGTAGACAGATTCTGGCCACCGCGGATTAACCGACGCGCCGAAATCTGTTTCGAGTGGGACGTGCGTTGGCCCGGGCCGCCCGGCCAGCCGGGCTCTGTGTTACATCGTGTGAAAACAACCTGTCGAGAAGGTGTTCGCCGTTTTACGTGCGAACGAGCTCCGCGTTGGATTTTTTTTTTTAAATATTTCCGAATCGACGAATACGAACACGTCTACGCAGATATTTTATAAAGACAGTTAATTCACGTAAGCTGGACAGTGTTCTTTTTAGGGTATATTTTAACAAAATAAAGGCAAAGAAGTGTTTATAATAACGAAATAAGGAATATTTAAACACTAACGCAATCTAATGCGTTTTACAGTGATTAAAATTACGGTTCTTTCATTTACAGATATTAAAAATATTCTGATTTATATATAAGAAATTATTAAATAATTTTTATGACTTTAGAGTCGATAAATGGAATTACTATAGCGTTAAATAATTGTGCCCCGTAAAATGCGGAGTTCGATAACATTACATCGAATTTTATTTATTGATCGGTCTGTTGCGGTAAACATGTTTTTTAACATTTATTAGTAGTACAATTATAATAAATATTGCGATAGCTTTTACTAAATTAAGAAAACATTTTTACGGTTTTAAGGTTCATTGTGCATTTTTAGGGTTATACACAGTAATTTCTGAAAATATTAACAACTACTCTAATCCACTGACGATTATTATTTCAGAAATTTAATCGAAATTGCGGGTCTGTTGAAATAATAGAGGAACCGCGAATAATTAGCTCTATTTGTTCTGCTTACCCTACTGATTAAATTATGAGCTCATAAATAAACATTAGGTCGCGTCTATGATCCTACGTGCCTAACCGTGTAATTCCGTTTGCGCGCATAGCTAGTAGGTGTACGACGTAGATCCATCTACGTAAAATGTTAAAGTTATTTAAAAAATATGACGTTTTTAAAGGCATTAATCATTAAAAAAGACGAAATTTTGCAGTTTCTAAAATAGAAAATGGATGAATTTTTACACGAGAATTCTTTTCGAGAAAATATTTTCTTGGCAATTCTGATCAATTACAATCGTTTTAAAAATTTGTGACACAGTTAATTCAATTTTAGATAAGTTGTTCATTTATCGAAAAGTGTCTCAATATACCGTATTTTATTTTTAAAATAGCAATTTTTGTAATTTATTTCTCAATATTTTATAATCGAATTTAGATATCTGTAATAGCATTGATTAGTGTAATGTGATATTCAAACACAATTTTTAATATCAGAAAATTTTTTTAAAATCCTTTATTATTCTATATACACTCAGCTATTTTTACAGATATTAAAAAACTCTATTAACAAAAATTGTTCAATCCAAAGAGATTAGGTAATTCAACTTTAATTTTATAGTATTTTAATGTGAATTGTTTTCTGCCTACAAGTGCAAATACATATAAAAAAATATAAAAAAATATATAATTGTAATTAAAAAAGTGGAGGCATCATTGAAATCCTCGAAAAATTTTCCGTCAACAGAAATATCAACACCAATGTCCAAGAACAACAGAACTATTTCAGTTGCCCGAATAAGCTGGGACACCCTGTACACAAAAGGGCGAAAAATTCGCGCGACCGGTTAAGGGATTACGCGATCTCGCAATTTTCCTACAAATTAGAAAATTACGAAAAGGATCCGAGGGAAATTAGTGAACTTGTCGCAGATGTTCTTATGCAAAATAGGCTGCGGGATACTTGAGAAAGCGGGCGGCATTTTTTTTTTCTTTCCGCGCGGGAAGATGGCGTGGTACGCGTGGGATAGCGGCGGGGGCGCGCGCGCGCGCGTGGAAATTGTACATTTTCGGGATTGCAGGGAAAACCGTTCTCCGGACAGAAAGAATTATGTCACAGTTATGCGTTGCGCGTGTAAGCCGGCAGCGAACACGTGAGCGAAATAAAAAATTCGTGGTCCGGAGCATGTTTAAAGCACCGCGTCGGCCGGTCACACGCGTGAAGCGTTTACTAACGAACCGAGCACTCCCGCCAAATCTCCACAATATTTGCTATTTAGTTTCGTCGCTACGCCCGCGCGAATCCGCCCGGCGAGGCGTGCGGAAATTCGCGGCCCCTTGATCGCCGGAAAGACGATGCATCTCGTCGCGTCGTTTCGCCGTAATTAACTCGGAATTAAGAAAGAGACCGTGCTTCAGAGAACATGATATTAGTAATTGATTATGCCATGGATTGCGAGAAGTCGATGCATGTGCTTTTGGATTTTATTAACCTGTTAGGCACGGCTGGATTTTGCGCGAATTTTTCATAACTAAATTACCATTTTTCTTAACACTTTAGCGACCGGTAACCTATCAATCTGCTTTCCCCTCCTATCGATGGCCTGTGAATCGGTTGCCATAGTAATCCTTAATTTTCTATCTATTATTGAGATAAATGTGTTAAATTGTACTACAAGCTTCAATATTATTATATAAATTTTTAAATATTAAATACCTTTCGCGATTAATAAGATAAATAAAATCAAAATGGAAAGTCATTTATTTGGAGTTTTAATACTAAAACTGCCGAAGTCTTAAAAGCGTGTAACAAGTGCCGTCAATATTAGAATTATAGGTCATGTATATTTTAACACAAGAATTTAATTTTTCACAGTTTCTGTACTAGCACATTCTTGAGCAATGAAATGTATTCGATAATTTCTAATGTAAATATATTTTCATTTATAATAGTCATAGAATTGATAAAATTCCACCTTTAAAAAAATACACTACGTACTGTGCCCCTTTAAATCACACATCTTTTGCATTGCGAAACTTGTCACCCAATGCATATTTTAAATGTTGCAGTTGACGCATAAGTTACGCTTGGATTTCTATACATTTTTTATATATTTGCAAAACTTGAATATATTTTATAGGGCTTTATAAAACTTGTGCAAATTTCATACGATTTTATACTATTCTGTAGAATTTATATACATTTTATGCTATTTTTACATTCTACATAAATTTAAAATACCATTTTCTACGATTCTATAGAATTTATATATATTCTATGCTATTTTTACGTTCTATATAAATTTAAAATACCATTTTCTACGATTCTATAGAATTTATATACATTTTATGCTGTTTCTTACAACTCGTATAAAATATAGCATTTCGTACAATTTTCCAAAGCTTTCACAAATTTTATACAATTTTATAGAATTCTGTAAACTCATATAAATTGTACACCATTTTATACAATTATAATTTGCAATTGCATTTGGTGCATAAGTTGCATGGACCATCTTGTATATTGAACAAATAATTCACGTACATTTTATTTTTACAATTGCTGCAATGTTGCTATAGCACCGTTACTCACCTCGAATAATTCGCATAATTTCAAATCTATTTAACGAACGGCTTTTTGCACTTCGCATTTCTAGAAGTAAGAACAACGTGTACATATTTGCCGCCACAAAGCGCGCAGTTGTTTATACACGAGAGAATCGCGTGACCGTGGGTAATGTGATGCCGGTAATTCTGAATGTTTGCAGCTCGACGTCATATGTCAATAATCACGACATTCGCATGACTGGAGCCTGTTTGGTATATCGGGTCCGATTTCGCTTTGGTCACTTCGGTTAATTAAGGGTTTAGAGAACCGGCCGTCAACCGTCGCCCTCGCGACGGCGACCGCTTATTTCGCGGAACGCTTTCGGCAACGTCGAAAGAAAGAAAAACGACATCGGCGAATTTATTAACACTCGACGTTTGCCCGTCGAAGTGCGCGCCTCGTTTGACTTCGGCCGAGCGCGTCTCGTCCGCGGAATCGTTCGATAAATTAACTCGCCCTCCCCCCCCTTTCGAAACCGAGTTATTTAATTACCGTTAGGTGGCAGCGCGGATGCGACATTGTTGTTGACGTTTGATAAATCTCGAATCATCCGTATCAGTCGTTCGCATACGACCGCCAATTAAAACGCTGCTTTGTAATTTATCCACCTGGTTAGCCTCGCCAAAGGCGAGCCGTATTTAACGGGTAGCGAACGTTTACTGTAAAATAACAACACGAGATGATAATTCGGTGTTCGCAAAAAAAAAAAAAAAAAGCAACGCGAGCCACTCCCCTTACACGAATCCGAACGATAAACCGTTGGAAATTATTTATCGTCGCGGATAATACACCGGGAGCTTGTTCGTTCGAAAAATATTCTACCTACCGCGCCGGGTATTATAAACGGAGCGCGGATCTTTTTATGCAAATTCATAAATCAGTTTGCGAAAAGGAAAAAGCGGAACGACCGGAGAATTTATTTAAAATATTCCTTACAGTGAAAACGTCGTTATTGTTTATTAACGCGACACCGTTACCGTCGTATTTCGCGCGTTTGCCGATACCGTGTGAACGCGTGCATGGATCCCGGTTATTGATGATCACGCGCGTTAGTACTCGACGCGGGAAAAATCGGAATTTTTTTACAACCCGATTTCCCCCACCGATACGATAAGTGTCCCATATGCCCGGCGAAAATAACAGCCCGGGGAAAGGAATTCTCATCGCTAATTGAAAAGCGTCTCGTTGCGCGCGTTCTCTCTGCATTAGGCGACTTATTAATTGAACCGCGGGCCCCGCGTACAAAGCCACCGCGGAACGCGTGGCCACGCTTTAATTAGCCTTATTTCCGAGTGAACGCGTTCTTGCGAGCTCTTTCAATGATCCGCCCGGATAACTTTAAAAATATTTTCCAATTGAGCCGGCCAAAGAATAAGCCTCCACTCGAAAGAGTTTCATAAAACGAAACCTGCAGCCTTCTCGATAAGTATGCCGGTCGAGTAGTAGACCTCTACCCTACTCCGAAGAGAGAGGGAGAGAGAGAGAGAGAGAGAGAGATCCCGGCGGTCTCTCGCGATGAAGCAACGAAGCGGCTTTTGTTAACAAGCCGTCAGTTTTAATCTAGTTTATTCCTTGGCTTAGACTTCTGGGACGCCGGGTGCTTCCGGCCCGCCGGTAGACGTCACCCTCGAAGATCGACGCGGGGGACGCGAGGCTTTATTTAATTTCCGCGCTCGCAATTTGCCCCCGGCCACGTTGCCGCGGGCGCGTCGAAATATGCTCTGAAAAAAATCGATTCGTCGTTATACGCTCGATGGCTTCCTTGTTTGGTTTATTCGGCTAAAAAACCTCACCCCCGCCGCGGTCCTAGTTCGCCGCGCCGATATGGACCACTTTTCGCCCGATTCGTTGTACCGTTTCACGCAATTAACCGTCGAGGAACCGTCGACCCGATCGTTTCATTATTATAACGACAGCGGTCGATACGGGCGCGAATTTTTGTTGTGAGCGTCCATTGATTCTTCCAGGCACAAGATTTTGTAGAATAAATAGACCCGTGTTGCACGGAAATTTTGTCGGGTTTTTTAATTAAACAAAATTCGTATATCTTCATTGAAAGCATATAAAAGCTTAAGCATGTATTAATTCAACTGAATTTGTTGTTATAAAATGAGACTTAACACGTGAGTCGTTAATAACTAATTTCTGAGCAATTTTGAAAATTTATTTTTATTGCAATATATTCGAGCAAAATGAATTCGACTATGATTCTTCGAATGCGAAAGAGTTCTAATGTCATCCCCTATGATAAATGTGAACTTTTTACTTTTATTTTAATTAATTAAATTGCTTTGATTGTGTGGGGATTTTAATGTATAATCGTCGACGACGAACGTGTTAAATAGTTCCACCATGTCGCGTAGGTTTATGAACGAACAACGTAGACATGTATGTAGCTAGCTATTGCAATACTATGAGGTGGGTATAAAAATGTCCCACAATGCATTACCGTGCATTGAAAAGGTGGGACATTTTTAATCCCACCGTGCCCCAAAGAGTTAAAAGCTGATTTTTGCGACGCGTTTTCTTTCGTTTTGCGAATGTTTTATGGTATTTTATACATGTAGTCGAGAATTTGAATATATGTAACAAATTTTTATCGCTTTGAAATCGATATGTTTGTTTGTTTTGGCTCGAGAGATGAATGATTCGTGCGACGTTTATTTTATGTAGAATATGTTTTGAAAAATTTGACACTGCGAATTTATGAATTTCATTTTATTATGGAGGCGTCGATACTGTATATCGCACTATGGCGATATCGATATTTTATTGTGTATAGCGAAGTTGTATTTTATGTTAGATTAAAGAACAATCGGCAGATACGTATTTTTAACGCATTTTTGCATCAAATAAACGAGCTTTTAAAGAAATAGGATAGCAGTAAAAATTTGATGATATAAAATCGTCGACAATTTACTTTTGTTAGACAGTATTAAATACTTAGACTAAAAAGGATATCAGGAAACAGCAAAAAGATTAATAAATTTTTAACTGTAAAATTTTCTTAATCTAGTCATTTCTGTTAGATTTGGATCGGAAGCTTAATATAATGTTTAAAGTAATCAGTAGACTACGTATCATTGTACAAAATGTTCGCAATTAATTTCGAAAAAGCAAGCAAGATGAAAATGTAGTTCTTTTTTTTTATAACTTCGATAAATTAAGGAGTGTGCACAAACTTCTTTAATTTCTTAATAAAATACTTTACTTTTAGTTAGTACTTGCTTTTATAAAGCAATATGTAATATGTAATATTGTATAATATAATATATCTTATACTGTACTTATAATCGAATATATTGTACAAAATAATATAATATATATTACTTAATTTTTTGATATATATCTTGATATGTATTATTGATTTAATTTCTTGAAGTTATTAAAAGGAAATCTACATTTTCATTTAACACCTGCTTCTTGCACCGACTTACGAACATTATATATCTAAAAATACATATATATAGAACAGTAAATATAACAATAGAAATGCAGCAGAAAACAATTTTCTCCACCGTGTCGCATCAATTAGAACGTTCCAGTTCCCTAGTCGGAAGTTTTCGCACGATTACTATTTAATCTGTTCGAACGTGGAAGTTCCGACTGCAGATTTAGGCTATCGTTGAATAATAAATCTGGTCCACAGTGTTACAGCAGCAGCAGCAGCAGCAGCAGCAGCAGCAGCAGCAGCAGTAGCGCGGTAGGGGGCAATTTTCTATTGAGGATACTTAATGGCCAAGTTTTACAAACAGCCGAGAAAAAGATCGGATCGCATTACGGATTCCGAAAGTTCTCCCCTACAGACAGAAGGGTGTATGAAGTAAGGTGAAGTTTCCTGGGCACTCGGAAGCATGAGTTTGAAAAAGGAAATTTGAGGTGTGCTCTGTTTTATAGCCTGCAGTGTTCGCAGTCTGGCGAGTTAGGTTTAAGAAACTCAATTTCGTAGATATCAGAGAGAGAGAGAGAGAGAGAGAGACTATTGATTTCGGGTAGGGGAGAAGCTCGGCTTAGAGTGGGAACTGACCGGCAAGAATACAGCGGTATCTATCGGAAAAGAAAGAACGCCGCGATTTTATGGGATTTATATCGCGGGCAACACTTATTGCGATCGCACCGATTTATTTTCGAGATTTCGCCGAATTTTATGATCGGAGGATACCCGAGCAACGCGCGCATACAAATCAATCGTCTGCGGTTAAGCTGCGCGCGATATTAAATGACATTTCGAGGGAATAAATATCATAATTTTCATTAAGGTATCATTTCGACAAATCAACAGAATAATAAAGATCTAATTTACTTAATATGTAATAATATATCCTTAGATATCCTATAAAAGGAGGACATAATTTGTTATTATTACGTGTTTTTTATAAGGTTTAAAAATTGGTTAAATAAGGTAAAATCATAAAGAAAACACATTTTTTCTCCACTAAGGTTTGCCAATTTATTAAAAATTATTTAACACAATACTACTAAAATAGAACAAAATGAATACAAAAATAAGGAAAAATCACCTTTTCTCATCCAGTGCTCCAAATACATAATAAACAAAATTACAGAATTATATAGTTGCACGCATTGTGAAAGGCTTTTAAGGTAAAACCAATTGTTAAATATGAAATATTTAGTTTCCAAATATTTCAATTACTTCGAAATATTATATACATAACACTTTCGTTCAAATAGACGAGGTCGTGACATCGAATAATTGTTTTCCAAATGTTTATTCAGTTTTTGATTTTTCTATCGGCAACGTTGCGTTTTTTTTTTCGTCCGTCGATAGCCTACGGTTACAATTGATAAGCGAATGCGCTTTTTATTGACTTACGTCTGTCGATGAACCGGAAATTTCCAAAAAAGCCGGTCGCATTCGACGGAGGTCCCTGTGTGTGCAGCTCCAAAATAAGCGTAGATCTTGAACTGTACAATATTTGCGGTATGTCGCGTAGCTCGCCGCAGAGCACGCCGGACCAAGGCGTGTACTCGGAAACGCCGTTGCTCTCCAAATGTAGAAACACTTTTAGAAAATCGCCGCCCACGCAACTGGAACAGAAACGAAGGGAAAATTATTGCAACCTTCTTCGAGATATCTTTGAAATATTATTTATATTTTCTCGACTTAATATTCGAATTGTGCTTTGTTATAATATACTTTTAATGCGTTATCCATAACAAATCTAAAAAACTATGCTTATTATTAAAAACTAATCCTCAGAATGTGAATTAAAAAATGATATTTGTAAAATTAGTTCTGAGTATTATTTTAGAAATAATATTTATATTTGAGTTTAAGAAATTTTAATTTATAATGTACAGATTAGATATAACAATTAAATTAACTCAATCGTTAATCGCGACTAATGATGAAATGAAATTTACTTGTTAATTGCTATTAACAGTAATATCTTTATCGTTAAATGGGATTAACGATTAAATCGAGTGTAATTGTTAATTACGAGTGACGATTAAAACGAACGTAATCGTTAATTGAAAATAACGACTAAAACGACTGCACTCGTGAACTGCGATCAACTAATTAACAGCAACGATGCATTCGTTATTCGTCGATTAGTTTTTTCGACCAGCACTGATAAAAACCATGTTTCACCCACGTTGAGTCCCGTCGAACGGCGGACAAAAGTTCCGAAATATGAAAACGTTGCCAACATTTGGCATTGCAAAAAAAAAAAAAGAGAAACCAATTCGCAATGTTCTAATCGAAGTCCGTCACTCATCCGGGCTTACGATGCGTCAATCACAGGCGACAATAGGGGGGCGCGATGGAATTTTATAATTTTCGTGCCGAACAACAATCCGACGCGCGCGGACGAGTAAAAAAACTCGATGAATCAAAAAGGTCGAAGGAGTAATGAAAATCTTTTCCGAAGCCAAACAGAATATTTCTTTAAACTGAATTTAATCTATTAAATTGCGTCATTAATCCACGGAATCATAATTTATTTTTCTAGTTACGAATTTGAATCCCTTCTATAAAAATAATACATGTAAATAAAAATGTAAAAAATAAATTCGGCTCATTATATTTTACATTAATTATAGTCCGATTTAAGAGGTCTTTCTATATTTTCCCTACATCCGAGATTCATATTTCAAAGATAAATATTATCAAAGAAACAAATCGCATTAATTATACATCAAAAATTGATTAAGCTATAACAAATTTTCCAAAATGAACTTATAATTAAATTAGAGAGCGCTTCGAGGGCGAGACATTGTTGTTGAAACGAGCACAGTTCCCGCCGCCCTAATATCGATCACCGCACGATGCACCTAATTAATGGCAAAAAATGGCACCGATGACCTAACGGATAAGGAGCATCGTGATCGAATTAACCTCGGAGAAACCCGCGACCCGATACCGCCAATATACGCGATCAGACGGGTTTAAGCTTACCGGGCCGTGATACTCGTAGAATGGCTAATTGACTAATTAGTCCTGGCACCGAAACGGAACAGGTGTTCGTAAGTCTAACTGTACACAGATTAGCGGAGTTCGCGTGCTTAGAGAGCGGTCGGCCCCCACCGATCCGGCATTAAAGCGAAATGCAATGTCAAAATTAGCAGAGATTATAATAAAGCCGGGAACGCTCCCGCGTAGTCGGCGGGTATCCGCAAAAACAATTTGCCGGCTCGTTAACGAAACACAGAGAGGTGTGTGGGGGAGAGAGGAAGGAAGGAAGAGAGGGGGAAGCGGCGACGTATCCGCGGCCGGCGAACGTGTGAATTCTGGAAGACATTCATTAGCCCGCGGGCTTATCCCGGCAAGAAACTTAAATCCTTAAACTCCGCCGGCACGCGGGGGAATATCAAATTATAATCTAGAAATTGTCGCGGCTAAATTATTCGGCTACTTCGCCCCCCATCTCTGTTCTCTCCCCTCCCTCTTCCTCTCTCTCTCTCTCTCTCTCTTGGCGAATAGGCGCCGCGAATGCGCTAATTACACGCCGCGGCAGCGTCGGTCGGAATTTACTGAGGCTTTAATGATCCCGTTACGCAACCTATTCATCACGACCGTTCGGACGGTTTCTAATTAATTAGCGGTAGACCCGCCGCCATATTCCATTTGTCGTAACCGTTTGGCCCGGGACCCCCCCGGCGGCCGTAACACTTCACCTTTCGATCGAAGGAACGCAATTAACTCTCGGACGACCGCGGGAGAAATCTCGGCGGCACGCACCGAATCCATATTTCTTTCTGTCGAACCGCCGCTACCTTGTCGCCTGTCTACGCTCCGCGACAAAACTGTAAGACGTCTATGACTTCCGATTGCGTTTTAACCCTTTGCGGTCGCGTTACGTTTGTACGGCGGCGTGCTGGTCGGAATTAATTCTTGTTGAATGGTAATACGTAATACGCAAGGTTTAGAAGGAAAACAGAATTTATTAATTCATTAGTAAAGTTGTATGTGATATATGTGACGCATTAATATGTTTTAA
The DNA here is from genome assembly GCF_028453695.1 of Augochlora pura. Classification (NCBI taxonomy): domain Eukaryota; kingdom Metazoa; phylum Arthropoda; class Insecta; order Hymenoptera; family Halictidae; genus Augochlora; species Augochlora pura. Next base: position 23,964,494 of record NC_135774.1, on the reverse strand, counting down.
TTTTATGCAAGAATAAAATAGTAAATAAATAGCGTTGGTGATTGAGAGTAGACAGATCTTAGAGAGTTATAGGACTGATTTCTCCGCTGCAGTTATTGAAGAGTAAAATAGATATTTCTAATGTAACTTATATTCTTCATTAGCATAAGTTCTGTGTACGATATTTATTTTAAATATTAAAAATATAAATAATTCAGAGAATGTATCAATATTCACTAAGTAAGAAAAACTAGCAAAAATGTTCTAATTTCTAACGTGTTGTCTAAACCAATAGTTTTTATCCTCCAAAATGAATCTTGAAATCTTAATTTGTATATAGTATAAATATAATTTATATACAATATATAATGGATATAATTTATGTACAATCTATAAATGATATAATTCATATACAACCTATAATTTATATAATTTATATACAATCCATAATTTATACATAAATGATCTCAACATAAACACCAACTGTCTCCTCTCCGTAAAGGGTTAATCCTCGCGCTACTAAAAAAGCGAGCAACCCCCGCGGCGGCGGGAACAGAAGTCATTTCAACCATTTCGACATAGTTTTTTTTTCATGTAGTTCATTTGTACGTATTTTTTGCACAAAACGCACCAGGCTGGAACGGGCGCCATCGATACCTTTTGAAAAAGTATCTCCGAACGTTTACGTATACGCGGAGAGTTTCAGGTAGCTTCATGAAGAGTCAAATGATACACACCGGTGTGCTGTCGTGTATCGCCATGGTTCGCCGCCTAGTTAAGCAGTGTTAAATGGAACACTTGTCCCGGCCATGTTCACGTTTCCCATTGTTTGAGCAACCCGTTTTCTCGTTTTTTTTTTTTTTTTTTTTTTTCGTTGTTGCTTGTTTTTTTATCGGTCAGTCGTACCATGTAAAACACGTTGCGGACTACTTTAGCCGAAAACGACACGGTTTACTCTGAAAAGCTTTAATAGTTACAACTGCGCGGCGACGCGGCTCCCCCGTAAAAGCTTCGCTACGACGAAGTTTATGACAAGCTCGCTTGAGTTCAAATTTCAAGGGGAAATTTCGGTCGACGAAAATTGGAGGCCGGCTCGAGCGAAGCGTTCCGCCGTTGTGCAGATCCTACGATTATCACGTACTCTCGATATTGTCATAATGCGGAATCGCTTATGTATCATTTGTCTGTTTTCGTTCCCGTCGAACAACGAGAACCGAGTTTCTATGTTGTAAATAGTCTCTGGTTTTCTGTGAACAATAAATGCGTACTTCCCTTCAGAAAGAAATACATGTAATTTGATACTATACTAGAATATGTTCTACATTGAAACTTTTGAATTAAAAGTAATTCATTTACAATATAATTTATTGTACAAATCAATTAAAATGTACTCTTACAATGTAAATAAGAAATCACTTTATTATCCTTCGAATAATCGATGTTATTATTCTCATTACTATTTTATTAATTAAAGGTTAAAATACGCTTTAAATTACAGAATATAATGCAAACTAATAATTTAGTCTAAATTGCATTATAAGATTTGAGAATCCCAGACAAGATTATTATTATTGTTGTAAAAGTCTATATTTCTGATAATTCTGCTGATACAATTACATTAAATTACATCAAAAAACATTCAATTAAAATTTAAAATATATATATAATCTGACAATCACATACTCATAAATTCTTTCACTATTAAGATTAAACGATGGCTTAATCTTCGATCTCACTTCCCCTAAGTACACGAAAAATATTAACCGCTACATCGAAGATTTTACCAGCTTTCAACCACGTCATTCTTTGGAACACGTACGAACTATCGCGGCGTAAATGTTAACAAGGAAATCATTGCAATATTATAAGACCGATTTACCTGTTTCCCGAATATCTCCGTGCGATTGCAATGCAAATGTGTCTGCATATTTATGAGCGTCATGGCACCCTCTGGAAAGTAACAGAGCAAGAGGTCGACCGAACAAAAACCGGGACCTCGTATCGAGCCAAAGCGGAGCGTCATTAATCACGTCACATAATTTATCAGCAGCTGTATTTCCTGGGAGTAGCTTAGTCCTCCTACCGGTGGCCGAGACCTCCCCCGTGTCAATTAGCGATCAGACATCGATACCGGATACAGGGGACCGACGAGTCTCCGGGTTTCTTACTTGCAAAAATAACCGAACGTCGCGCGATCGACGAGTTGTCATTCTGTGACGGCATGTTCGTTTCGACATTGTTCGGGTATGTCGCTTTTCGTCGAAAAATTCTTACACAGTGTTGCAGTTTGAAAGTGCTGCTTTTCGTCAGAGTATCTCAGATTTCTTTAAAACTATAGTCTGCGTTTTTTCAAATGTACGCGCCGCGACGACAGTATAAAATATTTTGGGTATTTTTGCAATGCCTACGTAGAGGCATAATTCGCGATCAGTGTGGAATAACAGTGCAGTGAAAGTGAACGTCAGTGTAATCTGTGTCGTTTTACATACGTGGATTACAACATTTACAACCGAATGGGTAAGTTTTCCATTAATAATATTTGTGACATTTTTGAAATTAATAGGAAATTCATCAGATCCTTGTTCGTTACTTCGATCGCGGTTCAAAGCCGTCGCGCCCCGGCCATAGTCAGCTGGCTCGCGCGGGTCGAATCCTCGTGCGCGCGCAGCCAACTTTATTCATTAATAACTCGTTAACAAAGCCGCGGATTGCATTTCGGCAAAGGAAAAGGTTACTTGAAATGGCATCGGGAACCTTCCCCTCCATTTCCCGATGTCCGTATAATTTTGGTACACCCTGTATTCGTGGCCGCTCTTGGCGGTCGGATTTAGCGGCGATATTCGCGTTGGGAAGATACAGGGTATCGGACGCGTGAAATTACACGTCCCCCGAGACAACGACGTTACTGTGTACAGGCCGCTGAGAGACATCGGCAACCAGGAGTACACAACGAAATATCGCGTGTAACGTAATTTGCCACGGATCCACAGCTATTTAACCCCGGACGGCGCGCGGGTTAAACCGGAGAGCGGCGCGAACCGTTCTTCTAAACCGTCGCGTTTCGTTTCGCGCTAACACCCGAATTTATGGTCATTGATTAAAATTCATTTGCATCGATCCACCGGCCCGGCGTGACGCATCGAGTGCCGCTGATAGAACGCCGTTCAAATCTGCTGATAAAACGGATTACGTTGTAACGCGCACAAACAAATGAGCTTTCAGTGAATCAAAATAAAAATGTTGCACGTACGTTGTGCAAACAGGAACGAAACTCTTGACGTATAAAGTTGTTACGATCATTTACGGTTGGATCCAGGTATAAATCAATTTATTATAGTTTATCGCTGTGGAATTGAAAGTGTTCAAAGTCTGTTAACTTTATCTAAGAAAATTTTCCAGAGCTCTGTCTGTGTGTAGGTTTAAAATTCACGTCTGTAATTTCCTTAAATTATGTCATGTTTTAGGTTTAATTATCTTTAGATTATAATTGAGTGATCTTTTAATTTTGTGGAATATTTATAATTCATTGGAAGGAAATTGAAAGATACTTTTTATCGGTGGCAATGTTTTCCTTAAATTATTTTATGTTTCAGAATAATTTTATTAAATCTTTATATTATTATTTAGAGTTCTTTTAATTTTGTGCAACAGTTATAGTTCATTAAAAAGAAATTGAAAGATACTTTTCATCGGTGGCAATGTTTTCAGAAAACGCAAACTAAAGCCGCATCCAATTTATCCTGTTATTTTTGTCAAACTTTCGTACATTTCGGTCTTGAAAATAAACAACAGGTACAGTAACTGGCTCGCGAACAGTAATTGGACTCCGCTGACTCTAGCGTTAGACGCGCGAAAAAAAGGGACTCCGCGTAAAGCGCGTAACTCATTGAACAGCGGCGGAAATGAATGGAAAACAGTAGTCGAAACGCGACTCTGGCCGGTAACAAACGGTACACAAGAATGATGACTCTTGATATATGAATTCCGAATCCATTTTACCATAAAATGTGTTTACCTGCTTCCATCTGTTTGAAGGCTTTATCTCGGTCGAACCCGACTGGATCACTCTGTGCGGCGGAAGTGTATATACATATAGCGTGCGAAAGGAAAAGGCATAAATAAAAGTTGACAGAATAACAGAGAGAGAAAGAGAGAGAGAGAGAGAGACGCGAAACCCCGGGCGTTTGTGAATTAAATTCTTGGCAAACATCTAGCGTGGTCGGTGACATGACAATGTCGTCAAAGAACGTGTCGTGCCGCGACGCCCAAAAAGTCGCCGATCGTGAAGCATTGCCGCCACCCGGTTCGATATATGTATGTATTGCATCGCGTGTGTAAGCGTACACAGGCGAAAGTGTAGGTACACACAGCGATTCACAATCAAAGATGAAAACAGCCCCTTTCAAGAGCTACACTCAAACCAGCGCGGATCGCTTTGTTCCGCGCCGCGAGCGTCGGCTCCTCTCTCTCTCTCTTTCTCTCTCTGTAAGGAAAAGAAGAGTTTTCCGCCACGATTTATTACGCTGCCCGAGATATCGCGTTTGTCACCTTTCGCTATCACGACGTCTGACCAGCGCTTTACGAGACTCGTTAGTGATCACCGCGGCGGAGTGATTACGCCAGGAATAAATCTGGAACGGTTCCTGAACCCGCGAATTTCACAAATTTTTCACGTTCGCTTTTTGGGTATCTCGCTTTCCGTTGCAACATGACGCCTTTATTTTAAATTTTACTTTACTGCCTTTCATTTTAAATTGAATACAATAGGTGTGCAATGACCAAAGACGCGACAAAAGTTGTATATTTTTTAACCCCTCGACGTATCATTTTCTTCGCAGTTGCTGCGATTAAGAATTTTTCAATTGGCATAATTTCTTAAAAGAGACGGAACATTAATGTTTATTCCATGCCTGAATATATTTAAATCCTTAACTCTTTCGCTCCAAGCACCGCATATATGCGGCATCCAAGTGGCATCCGCAGACAAAATACAAAAATAATTTGGTATTTTAATAATTTTCTAGGTCCTTTCATATTAAAAATGTAAATATACTTGTTACATTAGAGCAATGATTGTTTTATTTAGCACATTTATTTCAAACTAAGAGAAACGTATAATATAGAAATCACGCGCAATGTGCATATTTCTGGCGCGCGAGCTTTCGTTCAGTGACAGTACTTCGGCGGTCGACGCTGCCGTAGCAAAAGGGTTAAATATTGATAACAAGGAATTTGAATTTTATTCCAACTTTAAAGAACAGAATAACATCCATACTTAATAATTTATTATTAGTAATTTCCATCACGAGTCGGACTCGTTAAAGTACGGTAAGAGGTTAAGTAAATCGAAGCAGAGAAAATTTAGGTAGGAGATAATATAATATAGGAGATAATAAAATACTAGTTAAGAGGGAGATGTTTAATACGGCTGAAACATTGTCACGAGGAATTAAAGGTATGTAATTCGTAAGATACTTCGGTATAATTTTTCTGCAACCTCATTGTTCCTCTCCGCTTCGCACGAGACACGTTTCGAATACGTGGGAAGCCGAGAGCGGGACGAGAAGGTGAGAGTCTCGGGTTGAATGAAATTTATGTGAACGAAAGAAATAATTCGTCGGATCGTCGTCGTAATGCGATTTTATAATCGCCTTACTCCCGCGATGTATTCGGTTTTTGTTATAATGTTGCGGAACGGCGAGAGCTTTCTGCTTGAAAAATTCTAATTGTACAGCGGACGCGGGACGTTCCTCGGACGAGATTATCTTGAACAGATTAGTGGTATAATTGGAGTATCCTTTGAGAACGGTTGTTACGAAAAGAGATCGGATTTGTTATAACTAGACCGCGCGGTTTCTTCTTCTCTTTTTTTCTCATCATTGGAGCGAACGTTCGCTTCGACGGGCCGCGAACTAATCCGAATTAATCGTAGAAATCGGCGATCTTATTTATTATAGCGGCGTGGCTCGATGATAAAAAAGAAAAGAGTTCGCCACGAATTTCATCGAGTATGAAAAGGAACGAGCGATCGAGAGCCGGTACGAATGCCGGCTAAACGAGAGATAATTCGCGGCCGCGTTATCGGTGGCCGCCCGTTTAGGAACGATTAATATAATACGTTGATATTTCCTGAAATTTGCATAATCCGCGAGGAACGGAAAATATTTTCCCGGTTACGCGGCAACGTCAGATTTTCTGCGAATCCCGCGCGCCCGGCGAAATAACGTTAATAACACCCGATAACCTTCCGCCGGCGTACACAGATTCGCTCGCAGCCAGATTCCGACGCATCCTTTGTTAATACTCCCCGGGAAAACGCTTTGTTCCAGGCCTCCCCCCCCCCCCCCCCTCTACCACCCGGTTCAAAAGAGTAGCAAACAAGATTCGCCCCGCCGGTAATTCTGTATGAAAATCGATAGGAAATTCCGCGAGGCATTCGGAACGACCGCGGGGTCTAACTATAATCCCGTGTACGCCGCGGCGTAAACCGGGGGATCCCGCGAAACGGCGAAAAATACGGCCGATCGGCGCGATAAAACAACGATAGAAAAGTTTGCCGTGGCAGATGAAGCACGAACCAATCGTCGGAGTCGGACGCGATAAGGAACGCCTATATTCGAACGAGCGTTTTACAACTATCCCGCCAACTTCTGATGAGCGGAAGAATTCCTGTTTCATTCGGCGATGCTT